>NC_050577.1:265777931-266103245 GCF_011100635.1 Trichosurus vulpecula
GTTAATATGGCATCACAGATATGATGAAAAAAACTTAAGACAATACCACTTTTGGAGATAACAGTTCTAAACTTGGCCAAGCAGTATCCATCCGCAAGTGGTAAGCAGAGGAAGAGGAAATACTGTGACTTACTTCTTTATTATCTCACTCTCCTCCAAGGTGATAATACTATATCTCTTTTTTCCCTTTCGGTGGTTTTCAGCCACAAAGGTGGCAACAGTGGAGAGTGTGACTGGGGGTGAAGAAACAGCAAGATTAACGTCTCTGAGCTTAGTCTGATGCAGTTCAAACCAATGTTCCAATCTCAGGATGGGAACAAATGAGACACTTGGAGGACCATGTAACATTTAACAAAAAGAAAGTTTACTCAACAATAGCATGAAAAGAAAAATCAGAAGGATGCAGTATTGGTTCAGATGGCCAAAGTGGTATTTGAGATATAGCCCCCAAGAAAACCCCAGTCAGTGGAGAGGGATACAGGAAGTGAATAATAAGGGGGCAGAGGGAAGGGGGGAACACTGAAAGTACCAAAGATTCAAAGATTTCGGGAAGAAGAAATCCCAAAGACCTCGAAAATATGGCCTTCAAATCTAGTAAATTAGTTCAGCCATCTATGAATAAATACTGTAAAATGAAAGTAAATGATCCCACATTTGATGAGACAGAGGACCCTGCAGAATATAAGGAGTATGTGGAACTCTAGCACATAGTTCCTTGGTAGTTTAAAAGAGTAATGAGAAGTGAGGGCAGATTGGGGCAGGAGTGGTCAGAATAAAACACTTTTGAAAAGAGACAGGGTGAAAGGAGAAAATAGAATAAATGGGAGGTGGGATAGAATGGAAGGAAATACAGTCTTTCACAATATGACTATTATGGAAATGTTTTGCATAACTACACATGTATAACCTATATTGAATTGTTTGTCTTCTCAATGAGGGTGGGTGGAGAGGGAAGTAAAGAGAGAATTTGGAACTCAAAGTCTTAAAAAAAAATGTTAAAAATTGTTTTTACATGCAACTGGGAAAGAAGGTATACAGGCAATGGGGTATAGAAATCTATCTTGCCCTACAAGAAAGTAAGGGGGAAAGGGATAAGAGAGGGTGGGGTGGAGTGATAGAAGGGAGGGCAGACGGGGTAATCAGAATGCATGCCATCTTGGGGTGGGGGGTAGGGGAGAGATGGGGAGAAAATTTGGAACTCAAAATCTTGTGGAAATGAATGTTGAAAGCTAAAAATAAATTAATTAGTTTAAAAAGAAAAAATAGAGTAATGAGAATTATGAGAGCAGAATTTATGGCCTGCACAGCAAAAATAATGGGCAGAATAGAAAAACTTGGATAACAGCAAGCCCCTCCAAAGAAAGAAGAGAGCAAACAATAGATTGAGAATGTAAATACACAGAAGTAAAGGACAACCTAGAAGAAGAGAAGCAAAAACCAATAACATTAAAAGAAAATATGTTTACTATGCAAGAGAAAGATACCAATCTCAAAGACAGGATGTGTAGAGGCAACCTGAGAAGCATAGGTCTCCAAGAAGAACATGACAGGACAAAAATCTCAACACCATAATAAAGGAAATAATTCAAAGGAATTGCCCAGAACTTCTAAACATAGAAAATAAAATTCCAATTTAAAGAATTCACAGATCACTTCCAGAAAAAAACTCCAAGACACTAGTAGTTAAATTTGACAATTCAAGTCAGAACAACGAGTTCTGCAAGCCATCAGGAGAAAAATCTTCAAATACAAAGGAAAGAACATTCAAATAACCAACTAACACCCACTAGGAAAAGGAGTAAGGAAAAGAATAATGTGTTCTGAAGAGCATTGGAGCCCAGAATGCAGCCCAAGGTGACCAGCCCTGCAAATCTGAACTTAACCATACTAGACAAAAGATGGATATTCAGTAATAGCATTTAAAACACTATTAGAAAGAAAAACTGAACCAAGGAGATTATTCACTTCTCAAACACCCTAAACAACAGAAATGCAGTAGTGAATAAATGCAGCAGGCAAAGATGGCAACAGCAACAGGGACAACAGAAAGGCCAGTACGAGAATTTTTTTCTAAATGTAAACAGGGAGATGGAAGTAAATGTGGAAATCTGGCAGAGGTAAAAGTAAAGAGGCAGAGAGAGGGCGTTATGGATAGAACCTGGCAACCTCATGCCTACAAGTGAATCAACATTATTTGTTTTGTTTTGTGTGGGAGTATGACATGGGAACATACGTAAAAATGGGGAAAGAAGCAGGGAGATAGAGAGGAGTGATGGACCAGTGTCAAATCAAGGTTACTAATGACAGAAAGATGACTTCTATGGTCTCTGAAAGAGAAGAGCCCACAAGAGAATGGAAGGAGAGAGAAAGATAGAAATGAGAGAAGGAAGAAAGTCTTACTTTGGGCAGAAGCGGGGGGTGGGGGGCGCCAGGGCATGGAGCTAGGAGTTCCACTGATGAATGTTTCCATGAGCAAAGAGATTGTTGGTGAAAGGGGATAAGGACCTTTCAACGGATGGGGCTTGGGAGATTTAGTGTTTGAAAAGTCTAAGAAAGAGGAAATTGGAACCCCTGGGAGAAACCAATATCTAGAGTAGTGCAAGAGCATGG
Organism: Trichosurus vulpecula; assembly: GCF_011100635.1. NCBI lineage: Eukaryota > Metazoa > Chordata > Mammalia > Diprotodontia > Phalangeridae > Trichosurus > Trichosurus vulpecula. The sequence goes on from NC_050577.1 coordinate 265,780,542, forward strand.
ACATGGACTTCTAGACAAATGTAGGGGAGAAAAAAGGTCAACAAGAGAGGGTACAGATCAGTGGTGGGCTGCATGATCAGGGACTTGGTGGGGGAGGGGCCCTACCATGGGACAATGTCCTCTCTGACAGCTGCAATAATTGGCATTGTTCTGGAAAAGAAACAAGGGGAAATCCTTGGTGTAGTGGCAAGCAGAATGGGACTTTTTGCTGTTTTTTTTCTCTTTTGGAGTGCTTCTCAGCACTAAGGCAATCAAGTGCCTTTGATGGAGTCTTGCCTTTGTTTGATCAAGAGTCTTTGATTGAATCAAGAGTCTTTGATGAGTCACAAGAAAACCTAGGTCACATGAGTTTGAGTCACATGGTTGTGACACCCTCTGTGGGCTGACCCTGAATAAGTGTATATATACTCTGAGGTTAGCATTTTGCTTGGAGGCTCACTCATTGGAAGAGTGTTCCTGTGATTTGGCCAGACAAAACTCCGGGTAGCCCTTAAGGAGATCCTCCTGGCTTTGGAAGCCCAAGATGTTGGTGCTTCTCTCTGGTAACTATGTATGTATTGCTGTGGACAGACGGTTGGAAGCCCAGTCTGCTGATTTGTGTTGTTTACTCTGTTTATATAATCTCTGCTTGTAATTTCTGTTTGTGTTTTCTCTGAGGTTCAAGGTGCTGACTCTTTCCCCTGAACTAGGTGAATGATATATGTATGTTTAATTAAAGTGAGATTGTAAACCCCTTGAAGTTGCTTTCCTTAGAAAAGCAGATCAAAGAACCTGTGCTAGCAGCCCTCCTGTGTGCTGGTGTTGCTGGTCTTGCTGTTGGTATTACACCTCCACAGCAGCTGCTAGTAGCATTGTTGTTACCCTTGGAAAAGGGGAAACCCCCTTCTCAGTGTGGGGTCAGTCATGGACATGACTTCTATGAGTTGGGACAGTAAACTCCAGTAGTCACAGACTGGTGTTTCAAGAGCCCGTTTCAGCATTTTAAAATTCCAATTGGCTTGGGATAGTATAGGACTTTGAATATCCCAATGGGGTTTATAAACCTCAATAATTTAAGCATGCTTCTCTTCCAGATTCATACTCTTTCTTTACCAAACTCATCTCTCATATTCAAATAAGCAGAATTGGCATAGATATGAATAGCTGCTGTCCAGATTTTGATATAGTGTCATATATACATTTGCACCGCAGAGAAAACTTAAAATGATACCATTTAAAGAGATGATAGTTCTAAATCTAGCCATACAATCTGTAACTACAAGCAGGGGAAGAAAAGGGGAATCCATAGGGCTAGCCTTACAGGGCTAGAAAGCACCTAGAGGAAAGAGTTTAGAATGGATACTTTGGCATGAAGAATACAGAGAAAAGAGGGAGAACAGATAACTATAGGGGTTGGGAATCAAAGAATGAAGGTCTAAAGTAAACAGAGAGAAAATAAATAATGAAAGGAATGAGAGAAATCCTTTTTTGGGGAGGAATGCCAAAAACAAATAAATGTAAACACTAAGACTACCTCAAGGGGAGGAAAGGTCCAAGAGAAGAGGGGATTAAGGGTAAGAGTAAGGGAGCCAGTGGGAACAAGATCACCTTAAAAAAGGATTAAAATAAAAGAACTTGACACTGAAAGGCTTCTGCACAGACAATTGCACCTAGGATAAGAGGAAGTAGTCAAATGGTGGGGCGGGGGGGGGGGGGGGGGGGGGGGGGGCGACTTTGTATCAAATGTCTCTGTTAAGGGTTTGGTATCCAAGAGATACAAACAATAAATGCATACGTGTGTGTGTGTGTATACATATATGTACATGTATGTACACATATCCACACATATGGATAACTAATGGTCAAAGGATATGAACAAATAGTTCTCAAAAGAAGAATTGCAAAGTATTTACAACCATGACAAAAAAAAAAATGCTCCAAATCGCTAACAATAAAAGAAATGCAGATCAAAACAATCATGAGGTTTCACCTCACACCCTGCAAATTGACAAAAATGACCAAAAAGTGACAGCATTCAATACTGGAGGCGCTGTAGAAAGATTAGTATGCTAAGACATTGTTGGTGGAGCTGTGAAATGGAACAACCGTTTTGGAAATCAAATTGGAATTATGCAAATAAAGTGACTAAAATGTCCATGCTTTTTGAACCAGAGAACGATGCTGTAAGAAACTATATATATGAGGAATACAAAGAAGCATGGAAAGATCTGTATGAATTGATACAGAGTAAAATAAGCAGAGTAAAGTAAATGGAATGTACAATGGCACACCAAAAAATTAAAAGTAAATGTAACAAAATTATAAAGATCAAGCAAGACTCGAAAGAAGAGATTTGAAGGGACACGCCTCCATGGAGAAGGAAAATCCATAGATGTTACACATTGCACATGTGACTTTTTTTAATGTTTTAACCAGTTGTGCTGACTATTTTTTTTCTTTTTCCTCTCCAAAAACTACTACTTGTCTTATCAGAGATACATGTGATACTATGGTTATGTAAAAAACAGAAGCTATCAATAAACATTTTTTAAGTGGTGAGTTCAGTCACAATCATTCTAAATACCCAGTAAGGAAAATGCTTAACATTTAGCCAGAGAGTAGGGTACGCTACTTAATTTTATATTTACATCTATCTCTACTTATTCCTTGGCCTCTTTGTGGTTAACATAAAAATAAGGTTTATTGGAAGTGTTTAGGTAATAAAACAGCAGATTTTATCACAGTAGATAGACAAGCACTGGGAGGGGAAGTTGTCAAAAAAGCCAATCTTTTCTTTTAAACTTTTTTTATTAATTAATTTATTTATTTTTAGTTTTAGTTTATAACATTCAGTTCCTCAAGTTTTTGAGTTTCAAATTTTCTCCCCCTCCCTCCTCTCCCCCACTCCCACCCAAGATGGCATACTATCCAATATAGGCTCTACATATACCTTCACACTAAACATATTTTCACAATAGCCCAGTTGTACAGCCAATCTTTTCTAATGATGTCCCAAAATCCAAGTCTTGTGCTCCGAGATACCTATAAAGTGGTTGACTCTCCTCAATATTTCCATTCTCTGTCACAGCAAAGACTTTTGCTCCTCAAGGGTATACTAGAATGCCATACTTGCTTCTGCCTTTTGAATTAATTTCTTCTCAACTGGCTCAAAAATGTACAGATGACCCCTCTCTGAACAGCACTTGCATTCCAGTTTGAAAGGACATTTCACATTTAGTCTACTTGAACATGATTGATTGGATATCAGATCAGTTTCAGTGAATGAAACTGAGTATATCAATTACCTGTTATGTCCTGGTAAACAACTGGCTCTCCAAAAAGGAAATGTGCATGCACTTTTAAATTTAATTTGCATGGTTAACATTTTCTCCATCACTTTAAGTATAGACAATTAACAAAACAACAAATCAAGCCCTGATTTGCAGGCTTTGCCAATTTCAGTGGTATAAATGCTTATACTGAAAATTTAACAATTAGCTCATGTGAGCCAGTCTGAGCTGGGTCCGGCATACCCCTGCAATTACTCCATTCTTACACAAGAAAGTCACATTCACCATAATTATAGATACCATTTCACCTCTCCCATGCCATTAAAAAGCAAGACACTTTTAACAATTCCACCTCTTGGTCTCCCCAAGCCTTCCCGAGGAAGAATTTGTCCAAACCACTTCAAGGTTAAGGAAATTGACCAACTCTCAAGGAGACCTGAGCTATTTCTCCAAGGTTATTGCACTTTAATAAGTCAAGGATTTCAAGGGTCAAATGATTCAGCACAGGGAATAGAATAAGGAGGGTTCAGAGAGGGTCAAATGGGACTATACTAAAGCAGTTCATTCTTATTTGGGGGGAGGGAGTGGGGAAGGCAGTCAGGGTTAAGTGACTTGCCCAGGGTCACATAGCTAGTAAGTGTCTGAGGCCAGATTTGGATTCAGGTTCTCCTGACTCCAGGGTTGGTGCTCTATCCACTGTGACACCTAGCTGCCCCACATCCATTCTTATTAAGTCAGTCTTCCTGGAAATCATATCTCAAAAACCAGTGGACTATAGTGTCCTCCCCCTTATTAGTGTAGAGCCAATAATGGACATGACTTCTGTGGGGTCTGCTATTGGTTCAAGGGCCCATTCTATCATTTTAAAATGAGCCATTTAAAAATGCCAGCTACCTTAAGAGAGTTCAGGAAATTGAAAATCCTAGTTGGGTTTACAAAATATTAATAATTTAACTATGCTTCTTTCCAGGTTTGTGCTCCTTCCTTACCAATCTCATCACTCATATTCAAATAAGCAGAATTGGCACAGATATCAATAACTGTCCAGCTTTTGATATATTGTAAATGTATGCAACAAAGAAAACGTAAAACAATACCACTTAAATAGAGAATAGTTCTAAATTTGGCCATGCAGTCTGTAGCCACAACCAGTGGAAAGGAAGAAGAAACAGTATGAACGATTTCCCCCTTTCATCTTGTTTCCCTTTAAGATCCTATATCTTCCTTCTCCCTTTGGGCTCCTTTGTAGAAGCCTTTCTTTATGAGAAAAGGCAAGTCTATTTACCCTTATTTACTTTAAATTTTGCTTTGTGTTAATACACAATATCAAACACAGAATTTCGCTAATTTAATTGTACTTATTGGAAGTAAGAAATCAAAGATTGGAGGTGGAGGTAGGAGTGAAGGAAAACTCCCCAGAGAATAGAAGAAGAGAAAGATCTAACACTGAGGTATTTTGCCTGGGTGCTATGTTTGGCTGGGGGCTCAGAGCTACAAAAGACAGATATCATTGCACAACATTTGTGATAACTTCTCAGAACAGAGAAAGAGCATTCATACTGAGAAACCCATGTGGTCAACAAATCAGTAATAGAATAGGAAGGGGACAAATAGGAGTGAATGAGCAACCTTACTTGTCACACCACCTCGTCACTGTTACATAAGTACCTTTTTTTAAAAAAAGCAAAAGAAATTCAGGCTCATCTTTGAGTGGGGAGAAGACATTAGAGGCTGAGGGAGATGGATCAGAAAAGCCTTTGCGTAGAAAGTACTACTTGAGCTTTGAACTTTGAAGGAAACTAGGAACAGAACATGAAATCATGAGAAACATTAAGAAAGCCAGTTTGGCTAAATCAGAGAGGGTATGATGGGAAGTAATGGTAGAATAACAAGGTTGGAAAAGTAGGCTGAAGCCAGTTTGTGAAACCTTTAAATTCAAACAGAAAGCTGTGTATTCAATAGTGGAGGTAATAGAAAGCCACTAAAGTTCAGCAACCAGTACAGGGAAGGCAACAAGCATTTATTAAGCACCTACTATGTGCCAAGCACTGTGTTGAGGGATGGGGATACAAAAAAAGGTAAAAGACAATCTCTGCCCTTGAGGAATTCACAATCTAATGGAGGAGACAACAGATATGTACAAACAAACTACACACAGGATAAACATGAAATAATTTTAAAAGGGAAGGCAAAAAAAAGGAGGACACTAAAATTAAAAGGAGTTGGCAAAAGCTTCCTGTAGAAGATAGGATTTTAGGTGAGACTTAAAGGAAATGTGTTTTGCATGACTGCACATAAATAATCTATATCAAATTGCTTGCCTTCTCAATGCTGAGGGGTAGGGGAAGGGAAGGAGAGAATTTGAAACACAAAGTTTTTTAGAAAAAGAATGTTAAAAATTATTTTTATATGTAATTAGAGGAAAAATAAAATATTAAATGTAAGGACTTCAAGGAAGCCAAGGAAGCCATGAGGCAGAAATGAGGAAGGAAAGCATTCCAGGCATGGGAGACAGCCAGAGAAAATACCCAGAGCTGAGAGATGGAGTGCCTTGTTTGAGGAACAGCAAGGAGGCCAGTGTCACTGGATCAGAGAGTATGTTGAGGGTATAAAGTATAAGAAGACTGAAAAGGAGGGGCAGCTAGGTAGCCCAGTGGATAGAGCACCAGGCCTAGAGTCAGGAAGACTCCTCTTCCTGAACTCAAATTTGGCCTCAGATACTCACTAGCTGTGTGACCCTGGGTAAGTCACCTAATGCTATAGCCAAAGAAGAAGAAAAAGAAGGAGGAGGAGGAGGAAGGGGGGGGGAGAGAGAGGGGAGGAGAGGAGGGGGAGAAAGAAGAAGAAGAAGAAGAAGGAGAAGAAGAAGAAGAAGAAGAAGAAGAAGAAGAAGAAGAAGAAGAAGAAGAAGAAGAAGAAGAAGAAGAAGAAGAAGGAGAAGAAGAAGGAGAAGAAGAAGAAGAAGAAGAAGAAGAAGAAGAAGAAGAAGAAGAAGAAGAAGAAGAAGAAGAAGAAGAAGAAGAAGAAGAAGAAGAAGAAGAAGAAGAAGAAGAAGAAGAAGAAAAAGAAGAAGAAGGAGGAGGAGGAGAAGAAGACTGGAAAAGGAGCATGGGAGGAGGAAACAGATTTATGAAGGACTTCAGATGCTAAAAAGAGAATTTTGTGTTTGATCCTGAAGGTGATAGAGAGTCACTGGAGTTTATTGAGTAGAAGAGTAACATAGTTAGACCTGCACTTTAGGAAATTTACTTTGGCTGCTGAATAGAAGATGGACTGGAGTGGGAAGAGGCCTGAGGCAGGCTGACCCAGTAGCAGCCTAGTCCAGGGCCAGGTGATGAGGGCCTGCATCAGGGCAAGAGTATTATCAGAGGAGAGAAGGGGGCATATTCGAGAGATGGTGCAAAGGTGAAATCCACAGACCTTGCCAACAGATTGGATATGGGGGATGAGATAGTGAGAAATCAAGGATGACACCTATGTTGCACGCCTGGAGAATAAGAAGGAGAGTAGTAACCTAATAATATGGAAATTAGAGGGGGAGGTAGGGCTGAGGGGAAAAGATAATGAGTTCAATTTGGGATATACTGAGTTTAAGATGTTTATTGGACACCCAGTTGGAGATGTCTGATAGGCAGTTGGAGTTGAGACATTGGAAGTTAAGGTAAGATAGGTAGATTTGTGAATCATCAGAGTGGAGATGGTGATTAAATTGATGGGATCACCAAGTGAAGTAGAACAGAGGGAGAGGAGAAGAGGGCTCAGGACAGAGCCCTGGGTGATACTCACGGTTCGAAAACATGTCCTGGATGAAGATGCAGCAAAGTAGAATGAGAAAAATGATCCGATAGGTAGGACGAGAACCTGGAGAAAGTGGTATCCCCTGAACCGAGGGAGAAGAGGGTACTCAATGGTGCCCAAGGTTCAGAGAGTTCAAGCAGAATGAGGATTGAGAAAAGGTCATTGAATTTGGCAATATAGAGATCATTGATATATGGAAGATAGATTGAAATGGGGAGAGACTGGAAGTAGGGAAACCAATCAGCAAACTACTGATCTGGCAGCACTGAAGGCCAGGTACTGCCAGATGTGCAGAAATTCCTCCTGGGCCACCCTGGGCTACAGCTGTGCTCGGTGGGGCCAAGGTAAGGTGACAGGCCATGAATTGCCCAGCCAACTTTCAGACTTTCAGGCCTATGCCAGTGGCACCAAATGCTCTTCAAACTCACCCTTCAGCATATCAACAGGCTTCCAGAGCACATCCTACATCATCTCCAGGGCCAGTGCTACCAAAAGGCTCTGCACAAATATGAAGAGTACCAGAAGCAGGGTGTGGAGTGTGTTCCTGCCTGCTTGTTGCAAAAGAGGAGATGGGAAGACTTGGTTGACGGTGACCAGCAGCCCCAAAAAAAGGAAGGTTTCTGGAAGCCTGTGTCCAGTGATGAAGAAGACCACAGTGATGACACCATGAGTGACTTATACTCACCTGAGCTGTTCACCGAAAAAAATCCAGGTGAGAATGTAGATGTCACAAGGAACTACTTGACAGACACTGAAGACAACAATACACAGTTTTCAAGAGAATGGCACTATGAGTAGAGGCCAGAAGATGGAGGTGGACAGGCCAACATGCACTAAGAGGACAAAAAAGTCGGCTTTGATGAAGAAGCTCAAGAATCACCACTGAAAACCCAAGCCCTTCAAAAGAACAACAGAAACAAAGTAATTTTTTGCATAATTGAAATAATAAAGTTGATGAAAAAACTACTGCAATCATCAAGGAAAGAGATGACAATGGTCTGAACTATATTGGTGACCATGTGTGAAGAGAAAAAAATGAATGGATGTAAGAGGTGTTGGGAAAATAATATCAAAAAGACATTGCAATCAATTCAATATGGGGCATGAGGGAATGAGAGAAATGAAAAATGGCTACGGTTGCAGACCTAGGTATGCAAGTAACTGGAAGGACTTCAACCAGTGGCACTCTTCACAGAAAAAGAAAAGTTTAGAAAAGAGTTAGAGGTGGGAAAGATAAATTCTGTTTCAGATATGGAGAATTGGAGATGTCTACGGAACATGCAATTTAAAATACCCAACAGGTGACCAACTAGTGATGCAAGGCTGGATGGAGCTCAGGAGAAAATCTAAAGTATAGATATGGGAGGCATCCGCACAGAGACGATACTTAGAACTATGGGAGTTGATGAGATGACTAAGAAAATATATGGAGAAAAAAAAGAAAAGACCCTAGACAAAGTCTTAGAGTAGACCTACAAAGTAAAGGTTGTGACATGGCTGGCAGTCCTTCAAAGGAGACTCAGGTATGGTCAGAGAAGTGGGAGCGAAACAAATGCAGAGTATCCAGGAGGAGAGGGTGGTCAACAGTTTCAAATGTGCCGAGAGGTCAAGAAGGATCAGTACTGAGAAATGCCTATCAGATTTGGCTGTATGTAAAGTACTATGCTCGGTACTGGGGATACAGTCAATGTCAAAGATCCTTGATCTTGAGAAACTCTTATTTTGTTGAGTAATATAGAATGTACACAGATAAGTAAATTACAAATTGTATGACATTGCATGTGCATTCGTTGGTATTCATGTGACACAAGCTACCCTGGGGGTGTTAGCAACCTACATCAACTCAAATCTTGCCTTCAGTAGGCAGGCTCACAGGAAGATAAGAGGTCTGTCCCTTTACCATTGATAAGAAAGGGAGTGTAGTTTATCATTTTTCCCACCAGGTGGCACTCTACTCCAGCCACGAGGGCAGCAGTTCTGCTCGGGTCACTTGAAATGGGTGCAAAAAATTCTACCGCCGGATCCATGAGCAGGAAGCACACTCTCACCAAGTTTCTGACTTCAAAGAGCCCAGCAAAGAAAACTCTCACTGACTTTAGTAAAGAATGAACCTAAGGCATGATTCAAAGCATTGTTCAGGATTATAAAACTAGAACCAGTCTAGGTCTAGACTAGAGTCCCCGTCCCTAATTTCTGGGAAATTTCCTAGTTCACTATTCATACTCTGTTGATATTACACAGTGAAGCAACTTTTCTCTGGCTACATAGTTTATTAAACATAGTACAGCTGCACAGAATAGGAGCGCTTTTTCCAATCATCTACCAAGCCATGCTCCTCAACACAAATCATAGGGGAAAAAAAACGAAGAGTGAGAGGAAAAATTCTGTTCTGGAACACACCTTTGGGTCCTGTTTAGGAATAGTGAAAGCCATTAAAACTGGGGCGGGGCGGGGGGCGGGGGAATGGGATGGGGGGTGGGGGGGGGCGGGGGAATGGGATGGGGGGTGGGGGGGGGGGCGGGGGGGGAGATGAAGTCAGTTTAGTCTCCCAGCCTTCTCACCAGCCAAAGAGGTTTACAGAAGCTGTTACAGGTCTCCGACCAATCTAGACTCAACTCAACGAACCAAAATCTCAAGGAAAAATGGAATAAAGGGAAGAGTAACTCAATGCTCTCTTCTTTCCCATGGGCTGTGGTAAATAGGTGTCCCCCAACTTCCTGAGGTGGGCAAGATGATGGGAGGAAGGGAAGGATGATTCTCACCATCCATGTCACTACCCACTTCCTTTAAATCATACGAATTTTTCTCGGGGCCCGTGTGGACCATAGCAACTATTCATTTTTTATTTGGGGGGTTTTTTAAATTTTTTATTCTAGTTTTTTCATGTTTTTTTACATTGTTATTTTTTCTTTTTTTATTTCTTTTTTGCTGGGGGTTTTTTATTGAAACATAAATACACAATAAGAAAAGAAAAAAACATTATAAACTTAAATATTGAAAGAGACAAAAAATAAAAGAAAAAAAGGCATGTCATATGCACAGCAGAAAGTAAGAGAGGATTAAAATATATACCAATAAATTTCCATTTTGAAAAAGCCTATATAATAATTATTAGGCATTGTGTTGAAAGCAGTCCATCTTTTCTTTGCTTCCTTGTTAGTTTTCTTTTGTTCTCTCCTGTGCACTTTTTACTTTGTTCTTTTTTCCCCCTTCCTCCCCATCCCCCAGAAAGCTACAATTAAGCATGGATATATTTATATAGAGATGTAGATACATAGATATACATATACATATATACATATAGATATATATAGACAAATAACAAATTCTGCTTCTGATCTTTGTTTTTGTTTGTGCATATCTCTTATTTCCTATCCCTCCTAAACTCCTCTACTTTACTTCTACCTGCTACCCTGCCCTCCTATTACTTAACCTACTGCCCTCCCCCCAGGATCCCTCTCTTATCCTACCATTTCCATTAATCTAAATACCCTTGTATAACCCCCCTTTAACCTATTCCCTCACCCTCCCCTCTAGAGCTCCTTCCCTTATCCTTTCCCCATTCCCTATCCTCTTAGTGTTTTATTTCTTTCTGAATTTAGAAAACTTTTATACTCTTCTAGATATTTATGTATTGTTCCCTCTTGAATCCATCCCCAACGAAAGCAGGTTTCCAGAACTACCAGCCCTCCTCCCCCATCCAATTTCTCTGTGTCAGTTCTTCCTGTCACACCACGTTTGTATAAAATAATTACTCTTTTTAGCTGTTCCTAAATTGTTTTACTTTTAAAAGTCATATCATACTCAGGTCTACTCTACTCTTTCTTACAAACTACCTAATTATTAATAACAATCTTAGACATATGTTTTACATTTTACATACATAAAAACTAAACAGTCTAGCCTTATTGAGTCCTTCATAATTAGTTTTTGGTATGTACCTTATATTTCTCTTGGCTCTTGTATGTAAAATCTTCTATTAAGTTCAGGTTTGTTGTTTGCTTGTTTTTTAACAAAGTCCCAAAAGTCTGACAGTTCATTAAATACCATTAATTTTTTTTATTCAGAATTATTCTTAGCTTTTCTGGGTATTGTAATACAAGGAAAATTAGGAACCCCTGAGTAACCCCTAGCTACTGACAAGCCCCCCCAGAAAGAATGGATTCAGATATCTTTGGTATTTAGCAAACCCCTGGGACTCCATGGCTCCTTCCTGAAATGTCAATAGATAGGACCATCCCACTGAGAGATAACCTGGCAGATCCTGTCTAGCAGATATCCCTGAGACTCCTTGGTTCCTTCCTGGAATGTCAATAGATAGGACCATCCCACTGAGAGATAACTTGATAGACCCTTCCTGGGAGATATCCCTGGGACTCAGTGACTCCACCAAGGAATGTAAATGAGATTATCCCACTAGTACGATAACCTGACTGAATCTTTTGATCAGCCAGGACCTTTGTTCCTCTTCCCCCCTACTCTGTACCCCCATATCCTATATAAGCCAAGCCATCACCCCAACACATTTGCCATTGATTTGTGGTGCCGTACCCCGATGGCCGCCGGCTAATAAATTCTCCACTTAAAACTTATACTCTGTGGTGTGTCTCGCTCGCTTCTGGTACAACAGTATGATACTTTTGGCCACAACCTGTTCTTTTGCTCTTCAATATATAGTGTTCCAAGACCTGCGGTCTTTTAGTGTCACCACTGCTAGGTCTTGTGTAATTCCAATTGTGGTACCACCATATTTAATTTTTTTTCTTGTTGCTAGTAATATTTTATCTTTGAGCTGGGGGTTTCAGAATTCAACTAGAGTATTCCTATGGGCTTTCCTCATAGGATCCCTTTCAGGGGGTGATCAATTCTACTTACTCCTCTTGTTCTAATGCTTCAGGATAACTTTCTTTAATTATTTCTTGTATTATTGTATCAAGATTCTTTTTTTTTTCATAACTTTCAGGTAGTCCAATTATTCTTATGTTTTCTCTTCTTGATCTGTTCTCCAGATCAGCTGTTTTTCTTATGGGATATTTCATATTCTCTTCTGTTTTTTTCATTCTTTATATTTTGTTTTATTATTTCTTGATCTCTTATAAGTTTGCTGGCTTCCCCTTCCAATTCTTATTTTCAAGGAGTCGTTTTCTTCCTTAAGATTCTGGATCTCCTTTTCTAATTCTTTTCATAGTCTTCTTGTTTGTCTTGGATCGTTCTCTTTTTTCTTCCTCGGTCTCTCTCATTTGATTTTTAAAGTACTTTTTAATACTTTTTTAATACTTTTTAATTTTATGAATTCTTTTTGAGCAGGTGACTATTTGGGGTAGAAGAGGGTTTCTTTGCTCCAGTATCCTCCTTTGAAGACAAAACTCTCTATGGTTATATTCTTTCTCCTTTGCCTGTACTTTTTTTTTTTTAATTTTTAGTAGCTTAGTTTTTATAACCACCTCTAGTCCTGCGGTATGGGAGAATGGTGCCTCTGGCCTCAGATCCTCCCTCAATTCTCTCTTCTGTCCCAGAACTAGAACCAAGACTCCAACTTCCTGCAGGTGCCCACAGTCAGCAGTATCCCTGCCCCACTGCTTCTGTACTCACCAGGCTTGTGCTGGTTCCTCGTAGCCCCTACTGCATCCCCACAGCACAACTAGGTTTGGCACTCCTTGTTAGCAGAGGTTCCCCCACCTTCCCTAGCTCAAACACCCAACTTCCCTCACTGTCTCTGCAGTAAAAGTTCCTTCATCTGGCCTCCCAACCCTGCTAACCCCAGAGCTTACCATTTGTTTAACAGGAACTGGCCTGGAGGTGTTTAGTCTTTGCAGGAACCAAATCTCATCCTGGAACTTTTCTTCAGATCCTGTTCCGCCCTTACTCTTATTTATTTTTACCCTCAATATTTTCCCTGAGGCATTATTTCATTTCTTTTGTGGGGGAAAATCTTGAGAGCTTAGAATTTTCTGACCTACTCTGCCATCTTCTCAGAATCCTCAAATAAAGAGGGCAGTAGGTGGGCACCAGTTACAAAAGTGTAACCCTAGTCCAATAATCAATGAGAGTGTCCAGGGAGATTAAGGATGTCAGAAGTACCAAGGTCAATAGACTTTTATCCAAGGTCACAGAAATAGAGAGGTTGGAACTCAGAGTTGAGAACTCTGGGAAAAAGGGAAAGCCATAGATAATGATAGTCCATCTTGACAAGTCATGCACAAGTGTAGAGCAGGACTGGGGGGTTATGTGGACACCCCCTGGCGATAGATATTCTCCCCAACCCATTCAGGACTTGTACAGTGAGATGTTTTCAGATTATAGTTACAGATGATGACAATTAAAATCTGTAGATCTACAAGCAGTCCATAATGGACTGGAGTGTATCATACATGCTATCACTGACACCTTAATTTTCCCCTTCTCTGCCCCTAGCAGGTGACTGGCCACCTGTTAACTATCCAAACCATCCATAAAGAAGAACTAAGAGAGAGAAGCTCACTCTGTCCCTCCAGGGCTACCAACCAAAAATGGCTAGTAATCAGACTTTTTTTTTACCTTGCCTGTAACCCTTTCATTTATTTTAAAATGTTTTAACTTTAATTTTTTTCAGTTAACAAGCATTTATTTTCTCATCCTCTACCCAAATGAAAATTAACGAAAATCAAACCCTTGTAACAACTATGCATAGTCAGGACAAGCAAATACCCTGACTGGCCATGCCCAAAAATATGTCTCATTCTGTATCTCGAGTCCATCACTTGTCTGTCAGGAAGTAGGTAGCATCCTTCATGGTTGGTTATTGCATTGAGCAGAGTTCTTAAGTCTTTCAAAATTGTTTGTCTTCACAATGGTGTTATTGTATAAATTGTCTTTCTAGTCTTGCGCACTTCATTCTATATCAGTTCACATGTCTTCCTAATTTTCTCTCAAATTGTCTCTTCTCTTATTTCATTTGGCATAAGAGTATCCTACCACATTCACAATTATTCCTAATTGATGGGCACCCCCCCTCAATTTCAACCCTTTCAATTCTGATGTTTTGCAAGTTATTTGATATATGTATGTGATTGGTTTTTGTTTATAAGAAAAATTGGTGGCTACCAAAATCCTGACTACCACCAATTTTGGGACTTGTTCAAGAGTTCAGAGATTGAACCTTCTAAAGAGAGAAAAGAATTTCCTGATGTAGCATCCTCCTCAGAGAAAGTTCCCCTAGGTCCTAAGCAGTGTCCCACTTAACAAATGAGTTTACTCAGACAGTACAAGACCAATATAAAAGAGATTGGTTGTTCAGCAGCCCCCCACCTTCCAGAAGAATTCTTAATCTCAGGATCACTATGAGTCTGTCAGGAATTCTGTCAGAAAGAGGAAATCATGAGAATGTCAGTGCTGCATGTATAGAAGCCCAAATCCAGTTCCCTTCTGGAAGGAGGTGATGGATTATTTGAGTGTTTTGTGTGTTTCTGTATTCCCTTATGAGTTCTTATGAGTTTTTCCATCATTTTCATCTTCTAGTAATTTTTTTTTAAAACTGTCCTGATATGCACTTGATGGCTTCAAGGCTTGTGTGGGAGCTAGAAATCCACTTTTGCCGGGGAGGTTTCCTGAATACATTTTAGGAGTAGGCCAAAGAGAGAAAAATTGACCCTCCTAGGGTCAGCCTCCAGAATTGGACCCAATTTGTGTGAGCCTGAAATCGATAAAGGAAATTAAGGGGAGAGTCTGGGACATGGATTACATATGCCTAGAGACAATTAAATCTATGAAGAGTTGATGAGATCATTAAGGGAAGAGAGTGTAGAGAAAGAAGAGGGCCCAGGACAGGAAGAATGAAGATGATTATCTAACAAAGCGAAGAAATGTTCAACCAAATAGAAGAAAAATAATCAGGAGAGAGTGATGTCACAGAAGAAAAGGAAGATGGAGTTTCCAGAAAGGTTTGATCTAGATGAGGGGTTCTTAACTTGGGGTCCAAATACCCCTCAGGTGGTTCATGCATAGATTTCAGGAGGGGCTCTATGAACTTGGGACTTTTAATAATTTTGATAACCATATTTCACTGTAATTGGGTTTTTTTGTAATCCTATGTATTTTATTTCATGCATTTAAAAACACTTATTCTGAGAAGAGCTCTAACAGGCTTCACTAGACTGCCAAAGCGACCCTGGACCCAAAAATGGTTAAGAACTCCAATCAAGACTGGGCTTCCAAAGTTGCAAAGAAATAGAGTGCAGAGTGAGAAAAGGCTACTGGATTTAACACTTAAGAGGTTGTTGATAACTTTGGAGAGAGCTATTGATCTTGAAAGAATGACAATGACTTTTCAAATGTGGTCAAATCCTGACTATTTTAAACAATCTGAAATAAGTAGCTGTGGAAGTCAAGCACAAAGAGAGTCCTGGGATTACTTCTGGAAACCAGTTTTTCAAGCTACTTCCAAAATTATGTAACCTATGTCAACCATTATAGAGTTTGTTCTAAGAAACAAACAAAATTAGAAATTTGCAATTTGTTTATGTCTCTCAAAGCTGGTGAATCATGCATATAGAGATACGCATGGGAGTTCATTGTGAAAATGAGCCCAAGGAAGGATAGACAAAGAGGACCTTATATCTTCAGAGTAATTCCCTCTCATCCCTCCCTTTCTTGATCAAGATGCCTGTCAGCCAAAATTATAGTCTGTATATGTGTTAACCATAATATGAGAAAGGAATTTCTTAGTAGGATGGATTGTAAATACGGTAAGATAGGAGAAGTGTCAAAGTGTCCATTGAAATTACAGTTCCAGGATGTCTGTGTTTCTTCTATCATTAACATGACATAATATAACATAACATAATGTAATATAACATGTGTCCATAAACTACCATGATAAGAAAAGTACCATTATTCAAGATAGTGTCCCATTCAAGGAAAGTTGTCCTTGGCAGTCATAAACAGGAGAATGTTTCTGGTCAGCTTCATCCAGCCTTGTAGCTGTTGACACAGGAAGGGACATTTTGGGTTCACTCAGAGAGCAGAGCAAAGCATGTCTGTTATGCTAGAGCACACAAAGCATTATGGTAAGTTAAGCTCAGAGTGGGCAAAAAAATGTCTTTCTCCTGATTGGCCAATCCAAGTTTTAGGCTTTTCTCAGGTGAGGAGGGTTCAAGGAGGTTTGGGGAGGTTCATACCCAGATACCTATCTGAATGGGAGAAATCAATGAGGAGAAGATGACATTCAACTGACTGAAAGGGAAGTCTGACTTATGATCTATGGATAAAAGTGCTGACTTTCTCCCAACCCAGTGGAGACTGAGAGTAAATTATTAGAACAAAAATGGGGCACCACATCTTCTACCAATTCTTTGTGAATGTATCCATCCCTCTCTCTCTCTCTCTCTCTCTCTCTCTCTCTCTCTCTCTCACACACACACACACACACACACACACACACACACACACAGAGAGAGAGAGAGAAAAAGTTTACTTGGAATATTTTGAGAATACATTTGAAAGAATAGGTCAATGTTTTCCAACAAGGTAGGGAGTAGGGATGCTCCTTCCTTTCAACCAGAGCAAATGAAGGTCCATTCAACCCTCTACACCTTCTCTGGACATGTTGACATTCTCCCATTAACACATCCCCTTCCAACGGGCAGAACTTCAGTACCTCTTCCCGTATTTCTGAATGCCCAGAGTCACAAAAGCTTGCTCACATTCGGACATTTTCCTTCAAGGCTCAGCTCAAATATTCAAGCAATTGGTGCTTATCCAGGGGTGTGATGGAAATCTGACTTGGAAGAGTCAATTGCTAAATTTTCATTGCGAGAATTTACACCTCGAAAATCAGCAAGCTACAAATTGGGGCTTGATTTATTGTTCAGGGGTGGGTGGGAATCAGAGAAGGCTTTGTAAAAGAGGGAATACTTCAGTTGAGCCTGGAAAGAAAATGTCGGACACCAAGCAATTAGTGTTTCTTCCCTGCGTGTGCTGGAGACTCGACTTGCGATAGCCAATCGCTAAATTTTCATCTTGAGAATTTTACACCAGGAAAATCAGCAGCTACAAGTTAGCGCTTCATGTATTATTTTGTTGATGATAGAGATTCTAGATTTAAGAAAGTGATAGATTACACAGTAACAGCCATATTTTGCGATGACTGACTTTGATAGACATAGCTCTTCTCAGCAATGCAAGCACCTAAAACAAAACTCCAAAAGACTCATGATGGAAAATGCCATCCACATCCAGATAAAGAAATATAGAGTCTGAATGCAGATCGAAGCATACTATTTGCTCTTTTTTTGTTTTTTCTTTCTCATAGTTCCTCCCATTCATTCTAATTTTTCTATATAACATGATTAATAAGAAAATATGTTTAATATGAATGTATATGTAGAGCCTATATTAGATGGGAAGACATCTTGGGGAGGGGGGGCGAGGAGGGAGGCAGAGAAAATGTTAAACTTATGGAAGTGAATGTTGAAAACTAAAGATAAATTTTTAAAAAGAAATTAAAAAACAAAGTGCCAGATTTACCAGAAAGTAATGGAAAAAATGTCAATAATGCAGATTAAACTTAAAATTGTGTGCAGCATATAACCCATCCCCCCCAGGCAATTGCTAAACCTTTACCAATACTTTTACCCTGTCTCTTCCTCCTCCAATTTTGTATTTATGTTTGTACTGTATCTTCCTACAGAATACGGGCTGCTTAAAGGCTGGGATTATTTCCTTTCCCTCTTACTATGCCGTGGTGCCCAATGTAGTGCCTTGCACACAGCAGGAGCATAATAGATGTTCGCTGAACTGCTGACTGCTGATGACCTCCCTCCTGGTCTCGTTTCTTTAAGTTCAAACTCATCTCAAAGGTCAGTCAGGCTAATGATTCTTTAAAAAAAAATTAAAAATTATACTTTAATATTCTTTTTTTTTAATTTTGAGTTCCAAATTCTCTTCCTCTTTCCAGCCCTTCCCAGGCAAGAATGTGATATCAATTATACACGTGAAATCATGCAAAACATATGTCCATATTCAGGTTAATGATTCTTGTAACATTTCCCTCCTCTGTGAAATGATGGGGCGGAGGACTGCGTGAGCTCCAACGTGCGCCCATCTCTAACGAGTCTCACGGGATCCGTATGATGGCTACAGAAGCAAATACTTCCTTCTCCCTTCTCCAGCAGCAACTGCCCTCTCCAGTTTACAGAGCCAGAAACTACAAGTCCCAGCGGGCCCCGCGAAAGACCCTTTCCCGTCGCGCCCTGGGCGCGCCTGCGCAGTGACTCAGACTCAGGATTCCCATCTCCCGCCAAACTGTGAGGCTGGGGTTTCTCTTCCCGCCAGAGGTGCTGTCAGGCAAAACCCCCAAGGCTCATGGAGGTGTTTGACCCCAACGAGCTGCCCGAGCTTCTCAAGCTTTACTACCGGAGGCTCTTTCCCTTCTCCCAATACTATCGCTGGCTCAATTATGGCGGAGGTGACCGGGGAATGGGCTCCTGGGGAGGGGGGAGTAGCTGCGGGGTGGGAGGGTGGGGGACTGGGGAAGGCGGGGAGAGCCTTGGGGGAGCCCTGGACTGGGGTGCAGCCATGTCCAGTTACAAAGAGTGACCTGATCAACCCCGCTTCTGGGGACTGACCTCCTTGACCCTGGCACATAGGAAGTGCTATACTGTGGAAACGCTACATAAATATTAGCCATCATTGTTGAAGTGCCGTGTAAAAGTTAGCTGTCTTCCTTATTGTTGTTCCTGTTGAAACACTATGTAAATGTCAGCTATCGTCGTTGTTGAAGTGCTATGAAAATGTTAGCCGTCATTACTGTTACTGTTGAAGCGCTACAAAGCCGTCGATGTTGTTGAAGCGCTACATCAATAGCTATCATTCTTGTTGAAGCGCTATGTAAATGTCAGCCAGCATCATTGTTGTTGAAGTGCTATGAAAATGTTAGCCGTCATTACTGTTACTGTTGAAGCGCTACAAAGCCGTCGATGTTGTTGAAGCGCTACATCAATAGCTATCATTCTTGTTGAAGCGCTATGAAAATGTCAGCCATTATCGACATTATTATTAAGCACCATATAAATGTTAGCTATCATCATGATTGTAGTCGAAGCGCTCTGTCACCATCATCGTTATCCACAGTGAGGTATCCACAGTGGCTCGGCCAGAGTTACACAGCCAGGCTGTATTTTAGACAAGACGAGAAGCCGGGTATTCTTGAGTCTGGGGATGCCTCTGTAAGCTTCCCAGCGCTTCCTCTCACCCCTTACCACATGGCAGTTACTTAATGAATTCTGGTTGGGTTGCATTGGAATAGACTTGTTCCGCTGGCTCCCATAATACCAACCTAGGAGCAGCAGGTAGAAGTTGAAGAGGAAGGTAACGCGTGGAATGGAAAGAAAGTACTTCCCATGAGATCTTTCCAGAGGTAACAGCCTGCCTATAGAAAGTGAGAGTCGCTCCTCTCTTAAGGTCCTTGAGCAAAAGCTGGGTGAGCACTTCATTGTGTTGTAGACTGGCTTCTTGTTTTAGTTCTGGGTTGGACTAGATGCCCCCTGAGGTCTCATCATCTGAGATTTTGTGGATTCTCCCCATTCTTCCCCCCAATCTTGTGAGGATCGCTGCTTAGAGTTGGAGGAGAAGAGAGGTATTGCACAGTTTGAGCTTTGAAATCCTAGGGCTCTGGGAACTGGGAGACCTGGGTTCTAATCCACCTTCTCCTAACTCACTAAGAAAATGAGAGGGTTGGCATGGAATTTTGATCCCTTCATCATAGATCTATGAAGAGCAATTCACCAGGATCATAGCTTCATAGGTCTGGAAGGGAAAAGGACCTTCAAAATCATCTAATTCAAGCTTCTCATTTTACAGATGAGAAAACTGAGGCCCAAAGAGATTTAGTGACTTTCCCAAAGTCACATGGGTGACCAGGTGAGCCAGGATTTGATCCCAGGTCTCCATATTCAAGGTTCTTTTCCGCTATACCAGGAACAGGACTTAACATCTTTCTGCCTCTATCTAATACACCTATGAAACTGAAATATTAATCCTGAGAAAACCCTATTGAGGGACTAAGAAGACAAATCTTTTTGTCTTAATTTATAAATCAACCAAAACATTCAAATAAATAATATAAGAATGATCTTACATAAACCATTGTTTACATAACTTATGTAATCCAAGTTGTTTGCAATTTGTTTTTAAATTAGGCATGTTAATTTTAGCAAATTTCTTCCCTGATGATCTTCTTTCCCATGTGTATTTTTTTCAGGTTTTGCTGCTGTTATTTTTAAGTGTTATTGGGTGTGTTTATTGTTGTCTTTCCATCTTCTGAAAAGAGAATTATTCAGATATTCCCTCATCTGTTTGTTCAAGATCAGTGTTCTCTAAATTTATTTTAAATCATGCATCCTTCACAGTGAAAGCTTTTGAGCACTCATTCCCCAATGTAGGAATAGGGGCTGGGCCTATGCTTTCATTGTTATAGTGAACTCCCAAATGAGGAAGCTCCCTCTACCAATGCAGAGCTTACAGTCAGTCTGAGGGAGTTGCCTAGAGAACACAGAGATTAAGTTGCCCAGTGTTAGAAGTGTCAAGTATGTGTAAGAGGTAAATCTCCCCTCTCCCCACGTATTTATATTCAATTTTTTATAAATTATATAACTGTGGTATTTACTTTTAAAATGATGTAAAGATGGAACAAACAATATTTTAAATAATTTTAATTTTATTAACAGTTCATAAAATATCTTTGCTGTCATAAAAACATTTTCAGCGAGAGCAGGGTGATTGAATATGCTTTATTATTCTTAAAAATCTTGATTTAATACTACGTGATGCTACAATTAAGTTACAATATTACTGAAAGTGAAAGAACACAGGGGGGTACCATTGTCAACCATTCTGTATCTTGTAATTCCCACTCTTCCTTGTATATTGTAGTTACACGACCATCTGGCATGGATCAAGTGAAATCATCAGTGTCAATCCATATATTATGTATTAGTGAAGCTTAATTTCTGCCTTTTATATACTTAAAAATACATTTTATTTGCATTAATAATTTGTTTTTCCCAAATGCATATAAGCATCAATCTTGCGCCTTGTTCTTGTTGAATCCTGATAATCAGCTCTTGGTTTTCTATAAACAAACCCTGAGACTAGGTAGAACCTGAATCTTACAATCAGCAGGTGGGGAGGACTTGGCGTGTAGCACTGCCTTCTACCTGCTTAAGGAAGTAATGTTCTTAGAAATCTAGACTAGAAATAATGACTGATTGAACAAGTCTCTTTACTATGTCTCCTGTCTAAAATACAGAGAGAGGTAGGCATAGCGCAGTAACCATGCTGGAATACTTATCTGAGGTCTCCTTATAAGTACCTCTTCCTGGAGCACTGCCTTGTTTTAAGTTCTCTTATCTCCCTCTCTTTCCACCCTCCCTCATAAGTAACAGGCCCACCACAATTCTATGTACATGTGAGTTTTTTTTATTTTTGCTTCTACAGCACCTATCATAATGCTTTGCACACTTAAACGATACTTGTTGAATGAAACTGAATAGTAAGCCCTCAATATTTATTGACATGATTAATGTCGTGTCTGCTTTGAGCTGAAAGATGGAAAAAACTAAATTTAAAGAGAAGCTTGTATTTTGCAGTGGTAAAGAATTATTTTCAACACCGGGAGTTTTCATTCACACTGAAAGATGATATATACATTCGCTACCAGTCTTTCAACAACCAAAATGAGATGGAAAAGGAAATACAGAAATTGAATCCATACAAAATTGATATTGGAGCAGTGTATTCCCACAGAGTAAGTGTCTGCACATTTTTACGAAGTGTATATGGGGCCCCCAACCTTGTTGAGGTAAACTTTTTGGATATATTCACAATGTTGCTAAAGAAGCGTGACTACAGCAAGTTGTACAAGTTCATTAAACCAGAATTGATTGAGAAGGGGAGTGACATGGTCAGACCTAAGTTTTAGGGTAGCTCTGTAGGGGATGAATTGTATTATGGAGACACCTAAAGCAGGGGGACTGTTAGAATATCGGCTCAGCAGTCAAAGCAAGAGGTGATGAGGACCTGGACTAGGCTTTGTGAGTAGAGAAAGGGACAGCTGCCAGAGGCCTTAGTGCATGCAGATGGCAGAAGGGTCGTGATAGGTGTGGTTAGGTAGGGGGTAAGCCATTGTGATTGGCTGTCACAAGGTGGGTGGGATGTGATAGACCTCACCTCCCATAGGGTGGTCACGGACATCTGCAGAATACTCCCTTCCCCACTTTGGAAACCACTCATTGCCCTAAACCACTGACTTCTCAGGAATCTAAAGTTGAACTGGTCAAATTCAAATGTGAGTTGGCAGTCAGTCAAGGCTCAGTGTATTGTATGTTGTCGTTGCTGTTCAGTTGTTTAGTCAAGTCTTATTCTTCGTGACTCCGTGTAGGGTTTTCTTGGCAAAGATATTGGTGGAATGGTTTGCCATCTCCTTCTCCAGTGGATTAATTGAAACAGGTTAAATGACTTGCCCAAGGTCACACAGCTAGTGAGTGTGTGAGGCTGGATTTGAATTTGGATTCTTCCTAACTCTGGCAGCTCAGTGGTGCAATGGCTAGAGCATTGGGCTTGGAATCAGGGATCAGTTCCAATCTGACCTCAGACACTTACTAGTTGTATGATCCTGGGCAAGTCGCTTAACCTTGTTTGCCTCAGTTCCTCATCTATAAAATAAGATGGAGAAGGAAATGGCAAATCATTCCAGGATCGTTGCCAAGAAAACCCATAAAAGGAGTGACAAAGAGTCAAGAGTTGGACACAACCAAAACGACGCAACAACAAAAACTTCCTCACTCCAGGCCAGATACTCTATCCACTGAACTACCTAGCTGCCTCCAAGGCAAACAGAAATTAGGTGACTTGCCCAGCATCACACAGCTAGTAAGTGTCTAAGGCCAGATTTGAACTCATGTCAGTGCTCCGTGTATTCTCTGTCTCAGTTGTACATGATAGATAACCACAAAACATTTGTTTAATAAAGTTGACTGGAAGGTTGGTTTGAGAAGATCATAGGATTTGAGGGGATAATAAAAGGAACTCTGTTTTCCTCAGATTAAATCTGAATTAAAAAAAACTTAAAATATCTTTAAAGAAATGCTGTTTGATAACTTTTATGTACCGTAGTCAAATAGGCTTAACTGAAGTTCCCCTTCCTATGCAGATCCGTCCCTGGTCCCCTAGTCATTAAAAAAGTGGATCTCTCTTCTTTTGAATAGATTTTAGCATTTTACATCTCTCTAGTGCACTTACATTGTTCGATGAACATTTATTAAGGGCCTACTATGTGTAAGGCACTGTGCTAGGGCTCAGGATACAAAAACAAAGCCATCTTTACACTCAAGAAGCTTACATTCTACCGAAAAAATGAAAGATAGACATAAGATAGTAAATACAGAGTAATTTCATGAGGGAGACCATGCTAATAATCAAGAGCCAAGAAATGCCTTAAGTAGGATGTGACACCTCAACTATACTTTGGAACATTCTTTAAGGGGGAGGGGTATTCCACACATCAGGGGCTACTTGTTCAAAGACATGGGGGCCAGAGATTGAATGTGTATAGGAAACAGCTAGCAGTACAGTTTGGCTGGAAAAAGACATTGGGTGAAGGAGAATGATATAAAATAAAACTGGAGAAAGATGCAGGAACCAGATTGTGGAGAATGTTAGGTGACAAGCTAAGGCATTTGCATTTTATTCTCAAGAGAAAAATATTTTAAACATATTTGCTATGTCTGTTTGAAGAATATCTTTTACAGTTGGGTATAGGATAGTTTGACAATGGAGAGAGACTGGAAGTGGTGAGACCGATTAAGATTACTTCATTCTAGGCTAGTGGTTGCCAATGTAGAGGCTGTGTAATGACTCCAAGAGAACCATGACTTAACCCCAAGGAATGTGTGATCAACTAATCCGAGAGTGGAAAGACAGTCACATGCCACCCTCTTCCCACTTTCCTCCCTACTCCCTACCCCCCTTAGCCAAATGAGGACTTGTCTCCAATACTCCAGGTGAGGCCCTCATTATCCTTCCCTTGGATGATTGCAACAGCCTCCTAATGGTCTCTGTGCCCCAAGGCTCTCCTCCTCTTCCACCCCTGTCCCTCTTTGAGAACTGCCTGAAGGGAAGTTTAGACCATACCATTCCCTACTCAGTAAATGCCAGTGGCTCCCTAATGACTCTAGGTTAAAATATTATTTCCATCTTTATCTTATCCTTTTTTAAGGATTTTAAAAATCATCTGGTTTTTTGTGTAGTTTATGAGCGTGCATAGTGATAATATACTTATTAGTACAGTAGTAATGTATATAAAATGTACAAATAAGTAAACAGAGAGAGAGTACACACTCAAAAAATGTTTACTGATAGGTATGTGCCCTCAAAAAAGTCTGAAGGTCTCTGGTCTAGGCAAGTGGTGATAGCTTAGCTTGGGTACAGGTTGTGTGGATAGAGAGAAGGGGATGGAAATGAGACACAGAATCAAAAGACTTGGCGACTAAATGGATTTTTGTGGGGCAGGGAGATGGAAGAATTAAGGATGAGTCCAAGATCAGGAACCTGGGTGATGGGAAAAGTAGTAGGAGAGGGGTGGGGAGATATAATTACATTTTGGAAATGTTGAGTTTGAGGTGCCTACTGGGCATCCTGGGGGCGATGTCTAAGAAGCAGTTCATGATGCAAGCCTGGGTGTGTAGATCTGGGAATCAAACAGAGGTGATAATTGAATCTAAGATAGCTGATGAGATTACCAAGGGGAAAAGAGAGGAGTGTGTGTGTAAGAGAGAGAAGTGGGGTGGGGTGGGGAACAACACACTGCCCTTGTGGGGTGCCGCCCAAGCTTACCAGGAAGGAGGATGACAAAAAGCTATGAGGAGAACTAGAAAAAAAGTCATCTTAATCAAGGGCAAAAGGCGTGGTCAGGAGGATGGGCTTATTAGTGTCAAAATCTGCAGCTACGTCAAGGAGAATGAAGACAGAGAAGGACATTGAATTTAGCAGTTAAGGGGCAACACTAGAAAGAGCCATCCAACCTGCAGGTTGAGTTGAAAGCCCATTCTTAAAAGATCGAGAAGTGAGAACCAAAAGGTAGCGTAGTAGAATGGACAGAGCACTGGATTTTAAGTCAGAGGACTTGTATTCAGATCCTGGCTACTGTATTTCCTAACATTGTGACTTCAGAGATCTAGGACTTGGGAGCTAAAAAAAGGGCTTTAGAGATTATAAGACTGAAGACCCTCATTTCACAGAGAGGGAAGCTGATGCAGAGGATTTAAATGACTCAGCCAAGGTCTTGTTGGTAGGAAGTGAAATGGTCAGAATCAAAACCATATTATCTCATTTTCTCATTAGTTAGTCTCAGTTTTCTCATCATAAAATGGATATTATAATACTTACGCTATCTTCTTCATGCAATTGTTGCTAGGAATGTACTTGTAATCCTTAAAGAGTTATATAAGTGTAAGTTGTCATCATTATCTCATAGTTACATAGATATCTTATATAAGCTACTAGGTTATAAGTTCTGTGAGGGCAGAGATTATGTCTATGTAAACTTTGCATCTCCCAATACTTAGCAGAGTACTCTTAACAGAATAGGCACCTAATAAGTGTTTTTCACATTGAAGTAGAAATCCTTAGAAAAATTTATAATTAGCATATTATTTATTACAATATTTGTTTATAAAGTATTTGAAAAGATT
Source organism: Trichosurus vulpecula (assembly GCF_011100635.1). Lineage (NCBI taxonomy): Eukaryota > Metazoa > Chordata > Mammalia > Diprotodontia > Phalangeridae > Trichosurus > Trichosurus vulpecula. Next base: position 265,806,334 of record NC_050577.1, read on the forward strand.
TACCTTAAGATTAAACACTCTAACAGTCAATATATATTGAACACCTATATAAACTATTTAGCAAACCCTCTGTTTTGTTTTGTTTATTTGGGGGAGGGATCATCTTTTTTATAAGATTTTGAGTTCTTAATTTTTCCCCCCTCCTTCCACTCCCACCTCCCCGAGACGGCATTCAAACTGATAGGGACGATACAAGTATGATCATAGTAAACATACTTCCACATTACTCATGTTGTGAAAGAAGAATTAGAACAAAAGGGAAAAACCATGAGAAAGAAAAAACAACAACAAAAAAGAGAAAATAGTTTGCTTCAATCTGCATTCAGACTCCGTAATTCTTTCTCTGGATGTGGATAGCATTTTCCATCATGAGTGTTTTGGAATTGTCTTAGATCATTGCATTGCTCAGAGGAGCTAAGTTTGACAAAGTTGGTCATCAAACAATGTTGCTGTTACTGTACTGTATTCATCTGGTTCTACTCACTTCACTTAGCATCGGTTCACACAAGTCTTTCTGAGTTTTTCTGAAGTCTTCATGCTCACCATTTCTTATGGAACAATAGTATTCCATTACATTCATATATCACAACTTGTTTAGCCATTCCCCAATTGATGGACATCCCCTCAATTTCCAATTCTTTGCCACAACAAAAAAAGCTGCGATAAGTATTTTTGTGCTTGTGGGTCCTTTTCCCTTTTTTATGATCTCTTTGGGACACAGACCTAGTAGTGGTATTGCTGGATCAAAGGGTATGCACAGTTTTATAGCCCTGTGGGCATGGTTCCAAATTGTCCAGGATGATTGGATCAGTTCACAACTCTACCAACAATATATTAATTTTCCAATTTTCCCACATCTCCAACATTTATAATTTTCTTCAAACCCTCTTTTTAATAGCTAGTATAAAAGTAGACAGGGCCAACCCTCATTAAATTATCACAAATTCCTAATATGTAAGATCCAAATTAATGAGATTTAACTAATTTAACCTGAATATCTATGCTTTCTTCATTTTGGCCACTATTCTATATGTGATGGTTAGTTAATAGTAGAGCAAATGAAAATGCTTGCTTGAAGTCAATAGATTTTTTTTTGTCTTGTCCACAGCCCATTCAACATAATGCAGTGAAGCTAGGGGCTTTTCAAGCTCAGGAAAAAGAGCTGGTGTTTGACATTGACATGACAGACTATGATGATGTGAGGAGGTGCTGTAGGTAAGGACATAAGCACCTCAGAGCTATATGGAGGGGTTCCGTTGGCTAATGGTCACTAATGGTCACTCTGCTTCAGTTCTGCAGATATATGTTCTAGATGCTGGACCCTTATGACAGTGGCCATCCACATCATAGACAGAGCTCTAAAAGGTAAAGTATCTTACATGGTTTCTGAATTCTAGACACTATATTTTAGTAGGGATGCTGGCAAACTGTAGCACATAGATAGAAGGGCAACCAGGATAGTGAGAGGACTCAACAGTGTCATGTGGGAAATGGTTAGAGGAAGTAAGAATGTTTAGCCTGAAGAAGTATAAACCTAGAGAGGCTGTTTTCAAATATGTGTAGGACTGTTAAATGGAAAAATGATGGGGCAGCTAGGTGGCGCAGAGAGTAGAGCACTGGCCTTGGAGTCAGGAGTACCTGAGTTCAAATGCGGCATCAGACACTTGACACGTTTACTAGCTGTGTGACCTTGGGCAAGTCACTTAACCCCAGTTGCCCTGCCTTTCCCCACCCCTGCAAATAAAGAAAGAAAAATGATTAGATTTATTCAGGAAATATAACCATTGAGTTCCATTGGGTGGAAGGTTCTAGAACTATATGTCACCTCATTACAGAAGAGAAGACTTCCTAATTTAGATCAGTGGTTTTCTTTTGAGCATTAGTTATACTGCTATGTTGTTGTTCAGTCTTTTCAGTTGTGCCAACTCTTCATGACCCCATTTGGAGTTTCCCTGGCAGATACTGGAGTGGTTTGCCATGTCCCTCTCCAGCTCATCTTACGGATGAGGAAACTGGGGCAAACAGGGTTAAGTGACTTGCCCAGTGTCATACCTCTAGTAAGTGTCTGAGACTAGATTTGAACTCAGGAAGATGAGTCTTCTTGACTCCAGGCCCAATGTTTTATCCACTGTGCCACCTACCTGTCCTTATACTACTATAGCATCTTTTTTTCATAAGTTCTCAAGTTGTGCTAATGTATTATTATCCTTAAATATGTGATAGAAAAATGGAGTGTTACAGTAATTACTATTTGCAAACAAAGTATTGTGTAGATTTATTAGGAGAGAAAAAAACACCCAATTTTTCTCCCCACAGAGGACTTTGGATTTAAACATTGCCTCTGGGTATATTCTGGAAGGAGAGGTGTTCATTGCTGGGTCTGTGATGAAACAGTCAGAAAATTGTCCTCAGCAGTACGCTCTGGGATAGTAGAATATCTAAGTCTTGTAAAGGTATGGTACTCTTAACTACAATTGAAATTTACTTATATGCCAAACATTATTAAGTCTGGAATATTTAGTAGTACAGCAAATGAAAGCTTGGTACTCTGTTTATTATGATAAGTACATCCTTTAGATTATCCCATTCTAAAGTAACTTTAATCATGATGGCTGATTTTATTTGGAAACTCTTAAGGAATAATTTGATATTTCAAACTTGCATGTAAGTTTTTACTGTCATAGTAAAACTTTCCAGAAGTTAATTTGTTTTTCCTATTTGTTTGTGTCAAGTGAAATTATCATATGAAATTGCAGGTGTCGGAACAGCATATTAAATAGCTTCCAAGCATCCACATTTAAAGAAAGAATATAATCAACATTTTGTGTATTTTTATAACCTCGTGGTTACCAATAATAATAACAGAACATTTTGAATAATTTTTTTTTATTTTTCTTGTACTATTTAATGCACAAACAGTTCTTTTTTATTATTTTTCAGGGCGGAGAAGAGATGAGAAAGAAGGTTCATCTCGGCACAAAGATTCACCCTTTCATCAGGTCTGTTCAAAAAGACACTGTAATTCAAGATTTTTTTCATGTTTTCTGAGATATACTTCATATATGTTATTCTTTTTTATTTTTATTTTGCCAATTTCAACTTTTGTCTTTTAAAATGCTGTTATGTGATTAAAGCAGGTTGCTCAAAATTAAAGCTATGAATTATGTTCTCTATTCTGCTGCTGCTGATTAGGTTACTATACTGTCTGAGGCTATTCCTGACACTATAGTTTTGTGGGCTTTAACACAGTTAATTAACATTTGCATATCTAAACATCAACTCAGTGAAAACTGAATAATAGATGAATTGAATTAACTAATCCCAATAAATAACAGAATTCATATGTGCGTGTTGCTTATGATGGATTTGTGGTTTTTGTTCCTACAGAAAATCAATAAATATAGTAGAAAAATATTTTGAAGAATATGCCCTGGTTGGTCAAGATATTCTTGAAAATAAAGAGAACTGGGATAAAATTTTAACTCTTGTCCCTGAATATATCCTTTCTAAAAAGATTATTAAACTAAGTGTCTTCATCTGTGATACTGTGAATAATTGTTTTCTGCCCTATTTTCGTCCTTTTTATCCTTCGAGTCTATTAATGTAATTTTTTTGCCCTGTGGATTTCTTTCCTTCATTTCCTAAGGAACTGCAAAAATAGTAACAAAAAATTGACATTCAGAAAATCTAGTCAACTTAAAAATCAACATGCTATAGCATCACATTTATTCTGTCTTTGGAAGTTACCACTCCTTCAGAATTTAGGAATACCGCTTCTTCCATATAACTAAATGAAGTTTAAAAATATGTAGATCTAGGAGAATTTGTCCTAAGCTCTTATTGCATTTTGTTGAGGAATAAAGTAGACTGATTGGGTTGTTGCTGTTTCGTTAGGAAGGCTTTCTGGCATGCCATCATTATGTTGTGTCGAATGGTTAAAGATTCTTTTACAAATTGTGGCTCTAAAAAATGAGTATTTACCCCCCAAATATCTGCAAATTTTAAGCCCTCTAATGAGGATCCATTGAATAAATCAGCTTTGGAATTGGTTTTATTTATGCCGTAAGCTAATGTTCCAGTTTCTTAACTGCCTGTCACGTATTCATGCTGATCTTCAACAAGGATTCCAGAAATGTCATAATTCAGTCCAGCGCTGGGAGCATTTGAAGAAAGTAATGAGCAAAAATCGGGTATGTTTCACTAAAATACTTGGTTTGGGAAAGGGAAAGAATATGATTTATTGAGTACTCATTTTTTTTTTCTTAGTGTGTTGAAAATGGCCGGTCATTTTTCCCTTGCTAAAAAAAAAAGAGGTGTGGCATGGTCTAGAAGATCAGGTTTGATACATCCTTTTGCCATACTGGCCTGTGACTTTAACATGTGACCTTAAGATGACCTTATAAGTGCCCCACATAGTCTTGTAAGACCAGAAGTTGTAGAACAGATACCCATCTGCATTGGTACAGAGAGTTTCTTCATCAGGAGTTTGCTATACCAATGAAATCACAGAACCAGACCAAAAAGAAAAAATAATGTAAAAGGTTCTCTGCTGCTTATCACATTGGACTTCTGTTTATTTTTAAAAGGCTGTTAAAAATGAGAAGTTCGGACCCTGGGTAGAGTGGGAAATCATGCTACAATACTGTTTTCCTCGGCTGGATATTAATGTTAGCAAAGGAATCAATCATTTATTGAAGAGTCCATTCAGCGTTCATCCTAAAACAGGTACAATTTAAATAAGCACAAATAGGAAATGAAAATTCTTAAAAGTTTTTATCTTAGCAAGAAAGTCTTATGGGTAGAGTATCCTCTGCTGAGATAGAAAGGTTGAAGAGTTGGTATCTAGTAGTAATCCATTAAGGTAACTCAGTTAACTGTCTTTCTATATAGTCAAGTAATAACAAATTTAAATTTTAAGAAACATCATGTACCTCTAATGTGCCAGCCACTCTCAACTAAACAATTGCCACTAACTATGTACTTTTTAAATGGATCTATTATTTACAATATTAATATCAGAACTCACAAATTGGAAGGAACCCTAGAGAGATTAAGTTATTTGTCCACTATTATATTTCTAATTAAGGGCAGAGTTGGGATTCTTAATTCCCAGCCCACTACTGTCTCTGTCATTTTCGCAGTAGTTGTAAAATATGTTTTTAGATCTTTTGATTATTTTAATGATTCCAATTAAAATGAAAATTAAAATTGCCATACTGGGGAATAACCATGGCCCACCCAGCACAGTGCTTTGCCTTTGACAGAGGCATTATTGGATATGTTGTAGTGGAATGTGGTTTTCCTCCTTAGAGTTGGTACATCCTCAAAGTTTGTATTCTCTTGGTGTAACCCCTTAGGGCTCTGTTGTTCATGATTTTATCTAAACCTTTTGAAGCTATTTTTAGCCTATCCCATCTCTGGGTGATGGATTCAAATAGTACTTCCTCTTCAGTTGTCTGAAACTTAACTTCAAACTTCAAAGTGATACCCTTCATTTCATGGTTCAGAGAACTGGTGAATAAGCCAGTGTTCTCTCTGTACAGACTATGCATGAGTTTATAAACTTTGTTGTATGACAACTCCAAACATTTCTCAAAGTGCTTCTAGTTCAGCTTCCCCCCCATTTTATTTTTAGAAAAAGTATTATTGAATAATTTCTTATGACAGACAAATTGAGATGATTTGCTCTCTGTTAACAGCAAAGAATTAAAGCTATTTGTTTATTTTGGTTCTTGTAGGTCGTATTTCTGTTCCTATTGATTTGCAGAAAGTGGATCAATTTGACCCATTCACCGTTCCTACCATAAGGTGTGTTCTATATCAATGGCTGCCCTTTATTTAAATTTTCTTAGAGACCTTTGTTCTGAGTAGGCTTCCTAAAGGAGTAGCATAGTTTGTAATACAGCTGTTAATTAAGTAGTTACGTTATAATGACAACCTAGACCCAACTTTGAAGTTCTCTTATTTGTAGCCAGATCTGTCACGAATTAGATACGGTCTCCACTAACGAAGATGATGGGGACAAGGAGAATGAAGCTGAACCTGAAACCAAGCGTCGAACTAGAGGTAGGTGGGTGATACATAGGTGCCTCCCTATAACTCACCTTGCTCATAGGAGAGCCCTGCATATGTAGATTCAGTATGGTCAGTTCTTAATGACAGTAGTAACGGTATCATAGCCATCAGCGAGCGTTTCAGTGCTTGCTATCTGCCGTCCACATTGCTAGGCTCTAGAGATCCAAGTACAAAGAAAGAATCGAGGAGGCTGCACTGTAACGCATCACCTGCCAGTCATTTATCACATCGTGTTGATTCAACATCCTGGTCATCCTAATAGGCCCCTCTATCTTTGCCTTCTCCCCTTTTCAATCTGTCCATCGTATTACTTTTAAAATAAAACTGCGTATTCAAAGATCTCCAGTTATCTCCTCGAAAATCTTCAGTGGCTCCCTACTGCCTATCAAATAACTTTGAAACTATTCTGCTTTGCACTGAAAGCCTTCCACAATCTGGCACCAGTCTATATATCTGGATTTATCTCATATTATTCCCTTCCACATACTCCACACTGGAGCCTAATTGGACAACTCTTGACTCTGTCATCTTACTGTCTTTACTGATAATATTCGTCTTGCCTAGAATGGCTTCCCTGCATTTTTTTTAATTCTAGCTTATTCTTTAAAGCACAACTGAATGACCAATGGCATTTCTTCTATAAAATCTTCCCTTATTCCCTTTGATTAATAACGGCTTTCCTCAGATATGGACTTCATAACAACCTGGAAAAACCTACACAATATAATGCTGAGTGAGTGGAACAGAACCAGGAAAACATTATACACAACCACAGATATGTGGATTCTGTGATGACTAGCCCTGATAGACTTTGCTCTTCTCAGCAATACAAGGTTTAAAGACAACTCCAAAGCACTCGTGATGGAGAGAGCTAGCTACATCCAGAGAAAGAACTATGGAGTCTGAATGCAGACTGAGGCAAACTATTTGCTCTCCCATTTTTTTCTTTTGTTTTTTTTTTTTTTTGGTTTTGCTTCTTCTTTCTCATGATTCATTCCATTGGTCATAATTCTTCTTTACAACTTGACTGTTGTGTAAGTTTAATGCAAAGGTATATGTAAAAGATGTATCAGATTCCATGCCGTCTTGGGGAGGAAGGAGGGGGGAAGGTGGGGGAAGAAAATCTGGAACTCAAAATCATGCGGAACTGAGTGTTGCAAACTAAAAATAAGAATCTTAATTTAAAAAGAAAAAAAATTAATAGCTTTCCCCCTCAGACCTCACATAACACTTTACTTTGCAACTCTAATACATTTAACATGTACTGGTGGGGCAGCTAGGTGGCACAGTGAGTAGAGCACCAGCCCTGGAGTCAGGAGGACCTGAGTTCAAATCTCAGATACTTGCCACACTTACTAGCTATGTGACCTTGGGCAAGTCACTTAACCCCAATTGCCCTGCCTTCCCCCCTCCAAAAAAAAAATGTAATGGTATGTATTATGGAAAAAGGATAAATTTTAAACGGGCCAGTGGATACCACCTGGTATTATTTCAACTATCCAGATTTTTATTATGGCAAGTCTAGAGGGCAGATCATTTTGTCTCATTAGAAATGACATCTCCGTAGTAGCTAGTTTAATTGACTTTCAGCCCTTAGAGAAAAAAGCTAACCTAGGCAAATCAGACATGAAACTGTAATGTATTCAAGTTTGGGCGACTATGCTATAGTGAAGAGTCTGAAAAGCATATACAGTAGTAGATGAAGAAATTGGGAATGTCTCACCTGCAAAAGATCAGATGTAGAGAGGAATATGATAGATGTCTTCAAATGTTTAAATGGATCACGCGGAAGATGGGATATGTATATTCTGTGTAGCTTCAGAAGATAGAACCAGGACCACCGGATAGAAATACCATGGAAGCAGTTTTCAAACCAACATGAGGACTTGTGTAATAATTAGAACCCTACCAAAATAGTATAGGCTGGTGGTATTATTAGGTGGCATAACGGTAATAACCTAGTGGCTTACATAAGGGATGCTATCTTATTTTTAATGAGGTACCCATCTCTGGAGGCTGTGGGCTAAGCTTTGGTGACTTTGTCAGGAATGTTGCTTTGAGTGGAAGGTTGAACTAAAATGCAGTGATCTCAGAGGTCTCCACCAAGACTCTGAGTCACAGAAGTGGCATGTATCAGAGGAAGAGCACTGGATTTGGAGGCAACGGACCTGCGGTTCAGCCCCAGTATTATCATTTGCTAGCTCTGGGACCTTTAACACGTCTCTTAATTTCTCTGGGCCTCAGTTTCCTCATATGTAAAATGAGTGGGTTGAAGTAGGTGACCTTGAAGGAGCCTTACAGCTGTGTAAATGATCATACAACCTAGGTCCATGATAATAACAGCTAGCATTTATATACTACTTCTCACTTTGTCTCATTTGGTCCTAACATCTATGAGATAAGTGCTGTTACCATCCCTATTTTGCAAATAAGGAAACAGGCTGAGTGAACCTGTGACTTTCCCAGAGTCACACAGCCAGTAAGTGTCTGAGGCAGGATTTGAACTCAGATCATCCTTACTCCAAGTCCAGCACTATCCAGTAAGCCACCTAGCTGCCTCTTTATGGTTACAGCATGCTTGTCAAACAGTACTGTGCCACAATCACTAAATTAATTGTGCTTCCTCACCTAGAGTGCATTTCACCTGAAGGCAAAGGACAGCTGTAGCACCACCTTAACCATTTCAGTCTGTAAATGTCTTCCATATCTAGGCTTCTGTAGTACTTAATTATCTGTTCAACTGATTTTGCTCTTTAATCAGATAATTTCTTCAGAAGAATACATCTTGTTTCTCCAATTAAAATCCTTTAGAATAGACACTGTATCTTACACTTTTAAGTGTGTCAAGTGTCTGAAGTCGAATTTGAACTCAGGTCCTCCTGACTCCAGGGCCGGTGCTCTACTCGCTGCGCCACCTCGCTGCCCCATGGTATGATAGCTAAAAGTCAGAAAACGTTTTCATTATGACAGTGCTAGATTAGTGAAGTTTTGGCTCTAACTTATTAGATTTAAGATCCTAGCCAAATGACTTAGCCTTTGACCTCTGAGAATTATAATACTTGTACTACTCCCTCACAGGGTTGTTATCTGAAAGGTGCTTTGTAAGCCTTAAAACATTGTCTTAATGAGGTTGTTTGTTATTACAATTAGTGATAAAGTTATTCCTGTGATATGTCAACTAAGATCAGGAAAATTCGCTGTGAGACTTTTTTTTTTGTAAAATACAAATTTCTTATATTATCCAACTTTTCAGTGAAGAGGTGTTTTGGGACTCTGTGCCACCAGTCCAAAACAGTAGTCATTAATGTAATCTATTAGATGAATAAATGAAGGTCCCCTAAGTGTTTTGTGGGCAGCTAGATGGTGCAATGGATAGAGTGCCAGGCCTAGAGTCAGGAGACCCTAAACTCAGCCGCGGACACTAACTGTGTGACCCTGGGCAAGTCACTTAACCCTGTTTGCCTCAGTTTCCTTATCTGTAAAATGACCTAGAGAAGAAAATGGCAAACCACTCTATTATCTCTGCCCAAAAAACCCAAACGGGGTCATGAAGAATCCAACATGCCGGAAAAGAATGAACAACAGCAAAGAAATTTTTGCAGATGTTTTAGATTTGTTTTATTTTTTAAATTAAGCCTGCTTAAGTGAGGATTGGGACTTATGCAGGGATACTCCTAGACTACTATAAAACGGAATATGAGATAGACCTGTAAGCCATCTTAACCCCTTCCTTTCCAAAAGTTTCCAAAGTAGATTTTTTTTCCCTGCACATGTACAACTCACATAATATAAAAGAGAAGAGAATTCAACATAAAACCTTTGCTTCATATACTTTGAAAAAATGTATATTCTTTCTCTCAGCATCACAGTCCTAATGTCTCCAAAAACCATAGGCCTGATCACCCTAAAATATATTGCTATTTTAGGAAATCTATTATTAGAAGCCAAAATTTCTAAGAGGAAGAAGCTTAAATAAATAGTAATTTGACTTTGCCTATTACTAGAATAGACTATGAAAGCAGTCAACCAAGCAGAAGTGGCGTACATTAAAGAACATTCATAGACCCCATAAGCACAGTTGTGATGCCTTCGATGCTAAAATGTTGAGTTGAACACATTTTATTTGTCCCTTAGATTATAAGAAGACAAGTCTGGCTCCCTACGTGAGAAGCTTTGAACAATTTTTAGAAGAACTGGATAAGTCCAGAAAAGGAGAACTTCTGAGGAAGAGTGGTAAGCATTCAAAAATTAGCAAAGTTTCCATGGCCTTCCCCCTTTAACCTGTCTGTGGGGGAGGAATAAAGTATAGGAAGAAGGAAGATGTTCAGGTTCTAACCTCAGCATTCCCTCAAATTATTGACTTGGTTTTGATATCCTTAAAGTGTTTTTGAAAGTTGTAATCCCCTTCTCTAGAAGTATATGGCAGTACTATGGAAGTATAAATTTCTTACTTCTTTTTGAAGCATCTATATAAAAATTTAAGGAACAGAGCCCAATATAGTACCTCCTATGTAGCAGGAAATCAATAAATATTTGTTGAGAGAATTAACACAGTTGTAACTTAAAATCAGAAAGCCACCTTAATTGCCATGATGAGACACTATTAATATTAAGTTCTAAGTAGTCCTATTATACTGTACCAACCTACAATGTAGGTTTCAGTAAACATAAGAGCAAGTCTCTAAGAGGACTGAGAATTCATTAAAAACAATATTTAAATATAGAAATGATGGGTTGTTTCTTACTATCCTCTGATATTACTTTGCTTAAAAAAAAAAAATCTGTAACTTTCTATTTTAGATGCACAGAGAGACTTCTGAAGACAACAGCTCCCTTTATACCAAAGTGGATTTCTCTGACCTTCAACCAATAGCTCATTACATCCAATCATGTTGGACCATGCACAATATAATTATTGGGTCATAGCTTACAAATGTTAACAGAAGTTTATATTGAAAAGGTTCCTAATGCCATTAAAAATATATTTTACAAATGTAAGGCATCTGGCAGAAAGAGAATTTGGTGATAGTTGAATTTGATATCATTTTCAAAGTATATTTTTTTTTTTGTAGAGGAGAAATCAGGCTTTCACAGATTCCAGTTCATTAGCTTTCTGGAATAATTTGTAACACAGGGGTACCTTTAATATTTTTTGGTAACCACAGTTTTCACCTTAGTTACTAAAAATATTATTAAAGGCATCTGAGCGATAATACACTCAAGATCCTAATTTCAATTCACTGGAAAGAGGAGATTTTCCTGATAGAGGAAGGGTTTGTCCTCAAGTTTATTAATGTCGTGTATGTTCTTAAGTCACAACAGAACTTTTCCGAGTTTTTGTTGGTCAGCCATTCATACCCCCAGTGCCCAGCCTTCGCAATTAATTTTTAAGTAGCACATAGAAACTTTTTTACCTTTTAAAAAATTTTTAATTTAAAACAACCCCCCCCCAATAAATGAGCCTTTCCATACAAAACAGAGGATTGCTTATGAAACTGTGAATCTCTGCTTCATACTTCTTGCTTTTTTAAAATGATAAATTTTATATGTTGCTTTCCAAACCAACTTGCTTATCTATACTTATTTCTATTCTCTTCTATGCATTTTTTAAAAATGTTTCAGTGGCCCACTTTATTTGGCATCGTAACTGCTAATATGCTTTCTCCCCCAACCCCCACCCTTTACTCCTCCATTAAAAACTGAAAAAAACAAAACTTGTAACACCTAAGTCAAACAAAACGAATCCACATAGTGACCGAGTTGAAAAATGTATATCTCTTTCTGAACTTGACTCCATCACTTTTTTGTCAGGAGATGGACAACGTGCCTTGCCTCTGGAGACGTGGTTGGTCGTTGCATTGATCAGAGTTCTTAAATTTACCCTTCTAGCTTTTTCTTGTCTTTGAGTTTTCATTTCCTTGTTTTTATTCAGTGATGGTCTTTTCTTCAGAAATGCTTAAAAGTCTTCTATTCCATTTCATTTTTAAAATTTCAGCCTTACTTGCTGGTTTAACACTATTGATCCTAAGTATTCTTCATGGCTGTTTCCAAAGAAACTACTTGCCGCTACTTCTTGTTCCCATGTTCTTAGAATTCTAAAATTAAGGAACAGTCTGGAAATAAATATTGGCTAACCTTACTGTCAAAGACTTAGAGTTATGTGATAAAAAGCACGTTGACATTTTAAACTAGCCAAATACTTTACTTTGAAAATATATTTTTAATTTGGTTTCATCCAGGTACCTAATTTTGTATCAATATGATCCAAGTGACAGATTTCTTTTATTTACCATTAAACTTTTAAAATGCTTTATTAATGTTCTTTTTTCATATTAATGTACTTCCTACCAACTCACCTCTCCTTTGCCCCCAAGGGGAAGCCCTCCAGTATAGAAAATTTATATAATCAGGCAAAACATCAAAATATTGCCCATATCCAAAAAATGTACATCTGATTCTGGACCTCTGTTCTTTCACTTCTCTACCAGTCAGTAAATATGTAAGTGCTTACAGGCACTATGCCTGGTGTTGGGGATACAAATATTAGTAAGTCCCTACTTTCAAGGAGCTTACAACCTAATGCAGAGGGAGGGAACCATACAAAAGAAAGCTGAAAAGAGATGGTGAAAGGGCCCACATGGACTGATGGAGAAGCCAAAGTTCATTCACAATGAGTGCTGGTGAGTGAGAAATGAGACATCAGTCCCATTCCACTCTTTAAATGGAGAAATTTATGGTTCTACTCTCCAATCAGAAGGGCAGAAGGTACTAATGAAGTACAAGAATCAAGGCTGATTACATCTTACAAGATAATGAGATTTCCCAATGATGAGTTTACTGGGAGCATGGGAGAACCCAAAAAGTCCACAACAAAAGTACCCAGGTGGGAAATGAGATGCCACCAAGACATCCCCAGCCCTTAGCACAATGCCTGGCACATTTGTTGTTGTGTTCAGTAGTGTCTGAGTCATGACCACGTGGACCATAGCACACGAGTCCTTTCTGTCCTTTACTATCTCCCAAAGTCTCTCCAAGCTCATGGTCATTGTTTCTAGGACACTATCCATTTCATCCTCTGCCATTCCCTTTTCCTATTGCCTTCACTCCCAACATCAGTCTTTTCCAATGAGTCCTGTGTTATCATCATGTGGCCAAAGCATTCCAGCTTCAATATTTTACCTTCCAATGAATAGTCTAAGTTATTTTCTTTCTCTAAGTATTAATTGATTTGATCTCCTTGCTGTCCAAGGGAATTTCAAAAGTCTTCTCCAGGCCCACAATTTGGAAGCATCAATTCTGCAGTACTCAGTTATTCTTATAGTCCACTTCTCACAGCCATACATTGCTGCTGGAGAAACCATAGCTTTAACTATGTGGACCTTTGTCAGCAAGACGCTGTCTCTCCTCTTTGTATGCTGTCCAGATTTGCCATAGCTTTCTTTCCAAGGAGCAAGCATCTTTTAATTCCATGGCTGCAGTTACCATCTGCAGTGATCATTGAGCCCAAGAACATAAAATCTGACACTGCTTCCATTTCTTCTCCCTCTTTGCCAGGATGTGATGGGACCAGTTGCCAGGATCTTAAGTTTTTTGATTTTTTTTATGTTAAGCTTCAAACCATCTTTTACACTCTCCTCTTTTACTCTCAGAGGCTTCTTAATTCTTCACTTTCTGCCTTCAGAGTGGTAATGTCTGCACATCTGAGACTAATATTTCTCTTAGCAGCCTTACTTCTGGCTTTTGATTTGTCCAGCCTGTCATTTCACATGCTATGCTCTGCATATATTACATAAGTAAGGTGACAATATACAGCCTTGTCATGCCACTTTTCCAGATTTAAACCAATTATTTGTTCCATGTCTGGTTCTAACTGTTGCTTCTTGGCCAGCATACCAGGTTCCTAAGGAGACAAGATGATCTGGTACTCCCGCCTCTTTGAGGACTTGTCACATTTTGGTGTTACCCCACACAGTCAAAGGTTTTAGTGTACTCAATGAAGCAGAAACAGATTTTTTTTCCTGGAACTCTCTTCCTTTCTCCATAATGCAACAAATGTTGGCAATTTGGTCTCTAGTTCCTCTGTCTCTTTGAAAACCAGCCTGCTGGGGCAGCTAGGTGGTGCAGTGAGTAGAACACCGGCCCTGGAGTCAGTAGGACCTGAGTTCAAATCCAGCCTCAGACACTTGACACACTAACTGTGTGACCTTGGGCAAGTCGCTTAACCCCAATTGCCCTGCCTTCCCCCCTGCAAAAAAAAAGAAAAGAAAAGAAAACCAGCCTGCTCTTTTGGTAATTCTCCGTTCACGGTTCCAATTCAAAGATCACTCACTCACTGTGATGGGATGCTCTTTACTCAGGATTGTTAGACAAGAGAATACACTGAAATGCCTTTGACAATTTTTCACTGGCCATCTCCCATGCCTAGAACCTTGTCCCTCCTCATCTTTACCTCCTGGTTTCCCTGGCTTCCTTAGTCTCATCTTATGAAAGAAGCCTTCCCCATCCTTAATTTGCATGCCTTCCCTCTGAGAATACCTTCAATTTATCCTATCATTGTATATATGGATGTTTGTATACTGTTATGTTCCTGGCACATAGTAGGCACTTAATAAATGCTAGTTAGCTGGCTTTTTATATAAGTCTTGGGGCTGTCTTGGTTGATGGACTAACAGATAGAATATTTTATATATCATGTACTTATTTTAAATTTTATTTTTTCTCTGCCTACTGGGTTTTGTAAGTAATAAACAGAAAGGCTATTGATTTTGGTGGATTTTTTCATATGCACTACTTTATTAAAGATACTATTTGCAATTAATTTGTGATTGAATCTCTAGGGTTCTCTAAGTAAAACCATCATATTGTCTACAAGTAGTGATGATTTTGTTTCTGTGTTTTCTCTTTGCTTCTGCATATTCCCTAAATTCCTTTTTCTGGTGTTACTGCTTCAGGTAGCATTTCTAAAACAGTTAAATAATGGTGGTAACAATAAGTAACCTTTCTTTACCCCCTAATCTTTTTAGGAAAGCCTGTAGTATTTGGTATTTCTTCTACCCCACTCAAGATCAAATCTGTTGTGCCATTGTTCCTGGATGGGGCATGTCAATCTATTCCCCCGTGGTCACAATCACTGTCCTTGTATGTTTCAGACCAAAGTGCTCCTCCTGACCACCAGTCCCCAGGTTTGCCCTCTTCCCAATGAGAATTCAAGGTTTAGGAGGGAAGGAACAGTTCCTTCTTTTTGTTGTATCTCCCAGCCTTGAGCCCTGTGCTTGGCACATAATAGGTGCTGAGGATGCCTTTAAAAAAGAGATTGAACATCCATCCTTAGCTATCTATTTAAGCAGTGAGTCAAAGAGGATCTTCTTGAAGGTTGAGGCTTTTTGTTTGGGTAACTACAAATGAGAGGACAGGCCATCCATCTAATCCATTAAGCATTTATTATGTGCCTACTATGTGTGAGAAATTGTTCCAAGTCCTGATGATGCAACAACAACAAAAAGTCCCTGCTGAGCTCATGAAACTTGTAAACACATAAGGATATACATAATGACTTATGAAGGAGAGAAAGTTAAAGATAGGAAAGAGGGCTTATAAAAGGTGACATCTGGGTTGAGCCCTGAAGAAAACTAGGACTCAGAAGTATTCAGGGCATGTAGAAGGCTAAGTCTGGTTATCAGTAAGTAGTCGAATTTAACTGAAACAATGCATGAAGGGTAATGTGAAAAAAGGCCTTAGACTCGTACTATACGTGCTAAGCTGAGGAGTCTTAATTTTATCTGAAAGGCAATAAGGAGATATTAAAGGTTCTTGAGAAATGACATGGTCCCTTATGAATTAATAGGTGTATAGAGGATGAATTGGAGGGAAGAGACTATAAACCAAAAGTCCAACTAAGAGAATGTTGCAATCAATAGTCAAGGAGAAATGATGAAGTCCTGAACTAGGGGGTTGAATAGAAAGAAGGGGGTAGTTACGAGATGTTATAGAAGTAGAATCAAAAAAGGACTTGGAAACTGATTGAAAAGGGAAGGCAAGCAACCAAGGATGACTCTGAGGCTGCAAACCTGGGTAACTGGAATGATGCTGTTACCTTCAAAAGAAATAGGGAAATTCAGAAAGGAGTGCTTGGGGAAAAAGACAGTAAGTTTATTGAGTTTGAAATGTCTGTCAATGGGACATCCAATTCAAATTAACCAAGAGGTGATAATCATGTAGGACTGTAAGCCAGGAGAGAGATAAAGGCTGGATGTATAGATGAAGGTCATAGGCATAGGAATGATAATTAAGCCCATCGAAGCAGATAAGATCACTAGAGAGAGAACAGTACTTGACATAGGACAGACCCTTGTATGACACCTATGGTTAAAGAACAGGATATGGAACATGGCCCAGCAAAAGAAGTGGTCAGACTGAAGAAGTAGGAGAGAGTAGTGTCACAAAAATATGGGAAGAGATAGTATACAGAAGGAGGGTGTGTCAAATACTTGAAAAGATAAAAGAAGATGAAATCATTGGATTTGTCCATTTGACTATTAATAACTTTGAAGACAGTAGTTTCTCTTTGTAGTCTTTTGATGCTTTTTTTTTTATCTTTTATATCACTGTCATTTCCAAATAATGTCTTCCTTAACAAAGAAGTTTGGAAACCAAAAAAAACTGACACATCAGTCATGTCTAAAAGACATGACTCATTTGGCACCAAGAGTATCCCACCTCTCTACCAAGAGTAAAGGGGCGTTTTTCACCTCACTCCTCTGAAGTTGAAATTGGTCTCTGCATTGATCAAAAGCTCTAGTGTCACCAAATTAGAAATACTGAAAATCAAAGGTGAAATTAATAAAATTAAAATCAAGAAAACTATTGAATTAATAAATAAAACAAAGAGCTGGTTTTATGAAAAAACCAATAAAACTGATAAACCTTTGGTCAATTTGATTTAAAAAAAGAAAGAAGAAAACCACATTACCAGTATCAAAAATGAAAAGGGTGAATTCACCTCCAATGAAGAGGAAATTAAAACAATAATTGCGAATTTTTTTTGCCCAACTGTATGCCCATAAATTTGATAACCTTAGGGATATGGATGAATATCTACAAAAATATAAATTGCCCAGGTTAGCAGAAGAGGAAATAAAATTCCTAAATAACCCCATCTCAGAAACAGAAATTGAGCAAACCATCAATGAACTCCCTAGGAAAAAATCTCCAGGGCCAGATGGTTTTACATGTGAGTTCTATCAAACATTTAAAGACCAATTAATTCCTATACTTTATAGACTATTTAGGAAAATAGGTGAAGAAGGAGTCCTACCAAATTCTTTTCATGACACAAATATAGTACTAATACCCAAACCAGGAAGAATCAAAATAGAAAAAAATTATAGACCAATTTCCCTAATGAATATTGATGCAAAAATTTTAAATAAAATATTAGCAAAAAGATTGCAGCAACTTATCACAAGAATAATACACTATGACCAGGTAGGATTTATTCCAGGAATGCAAGGCTGGTTCAATATTAGGAAAACTATCAGCATAATTGATCATATCAACAACAAAACTAACAGAAGCCATATGATTATCTCAATAGATGCAGAAAAAGCTTTTGACAAAATACAACACCCATTCCTATGAAAAACACTAGAAAGCATAGGAATAAACGTAGTCTTCTTCAAAATTATAAGTAGCATCTACCTAAAACAATCAGCAAATATTATATGTAACGGGGATAAGCTAGATGCATTCCCAATAAGATCAGGGGTGAAACAAGGATGTCCATTATCACCCCTATTGTTCAATTTGGTACTAGACATGTTAGCTGTAGCCATGAGAGAAGAAAAAGAAATTGAAGGAATTAGAATAGGCGAAGAAGAAACTAAAATATCACTATTGGCAGATGATATGATGATTTACTTAGAGAATCAAGTAAAAACTACTTGAAATAATAAACAACTTTAGCAAAGTTGCAGGATATAAAATAAACCCACATAAATCTTCGGCATTCCTATACAGCACTAACAAAGCCCAACAGCAAGAGATAGAAAGAGAAATTCCATTCAAAGTTACTGTAGACACTATAAAATATTTGAGACTCTACCTGCCAAGACAAACCCACGGCCTATATGAACATAATTATGAAACACTTTTCACGTGAATAAAGTCAGATCTAAATAAATGGAAAAATATCAGTTGCTTATGGTTAAGCTGAACTAATATAATAAAAAATGACAATTTTACCTAAATTAATCTATCTATTCAGTGCCATACCAATTGAACTACCAAAAAATTATTTTACTGAGCTGAATAAAATAATAACAAAATTCATCTGGAAGAAGAAGAGGTCTAGAATATCTAGGGAATTAATGAAACGAAATGCTAGGGAAGGTGGCCTAGCCATACCAGATATTAAACTGTATTATAAAGCAGCAGTCATCAAAACTACTTGGTACTAACAAAGAAACAGAGGCATGGATCAGCGGAATAGGATAGGTGCCCAAGACACAGTAGTCAATGACTATAGCAATCTATTCTTTGATAAATTCAAAGAATCTAGCTTCTGGGCTAAGAATTCACTATTTCACAAAAAACTGCTGGAAAAATTGGAAAATGGTAGGGCAGAAACTGGGCATAGACCAATATCTTACACCATATACCAAAATAAAGTCAAAATGGGTTCATGATTTAGGAATAAAGACCAATACTATAAGCAATTTGGGAGAGCAAGGAATAGTTTACCTATCAGATTTATGGAAAAGAAAAGAATTCATGACACAACAAGAGATAGAGAGCATTACAAAATGCAAAATGGATAATTTTGATTATGTTAAATTGAAATGTTTTTGTATAAAAAAAGCCAATGCAACAAAGATTAGGAGGGAAGCAGAAAATTGGGAGAAAATCTTTACAACTTGCGTCTCTG
The DNA here is from genome assembly GCF_011100635.1 of Trichosurus vulpecula. Taxonomy (NCBI): domain Eukaryota; kingdom Metazoa; phylum Chordata; class Mammalia; order Diprotodontia; family Phalangeridae; genus Trichosurus; species Trichosurus vulpecula. The sequence continues at coordinate 265,825,331 of NC_050577.1, forward strand.
ATAAAGGCCTCATCTCTAAAATATACGGGGAACTGAGCCAAATTTATAGGAATAGAAGCCGTTCCCCAATTGAGAAATGGTCAAAGGATATGAACAGGCAGTTTCCAGAGGAAGAAATTAAAGATACCTATAGGCATATGAAAAAATGCTCAAAATCACTACTGATTAGAGAAATGCAAATCAAAACAACTCTTAGGTACCACATCTCTCCTATCAGATTGGCTAAAATGACAAAACAGGAAAATGATAAATGCTGGAGAGGATGTGAGAAAATTAGAACATTGTTACATTGCTGGTGGAGTTGCGAACTAATCCAGCCATTCTGGAGAGTAATTTGGAACTATGCCCAAATGGCTATAAAAATGTTCATACCCTTTGACCCAGCAATACCACTTCTAGGGTTGTATCCCAAAGAGATCACAGAAGTGGGAAAAGGACCCATATGTACAAAAATATTTATAGCAGCTCTTTTTGTAGTAGCAAAAAATTGGAAATCAAGGGGATGTCCGTCAATTGGGGAATGACTGAACAAGTTGTGGTATATGAAGGTAATGGAATACTATCATGCTTTAAGAAATGGGGATGATATGGACTTCATAATAACCTGGGAAAATCTACACGATATAATGCTGAGCTAGCGGAGCAGAACCAGGAAAACATTATACACAACCACAGATATATGGATTCTGTGATGACTAACCATGACAGACTTTGTTCTTCTCAGCAATACAAGGTGCAAAGACAACTCCAAAGGACTCATGATGGAGAGAGCTATCTACATCCAGAGAAAGAACTATGGATTCTGAATGCAGATTAAGGCACACTTTATGCTTACCTTTTTTCCCCCTTTGTTTCTTTTTCTCTTTTATTTTTGTTTTTTAATTTTTTTTTTGGTTTTGTTTCTTCTTTCTCATGATTCATTCCATTGGTCATAATTCTTCTTTACAGCTTGACTATTGTGTAAATACGTTCAATGCAAAGTTGTACGTAGAAGATATATTGGATTCCATGCCGTCTTGGGGAGGGAGGTGGGGGAGGGAGCGAAGAAAATCTGGAACTCAAAATTATGTGGAACTTAGTGTTGTAAGCTAAAAATAAAAAATCTAAAAAAAAAACTCTAGTGTCCTTCTACATTGTTTTCCTTTATATATTGTGATTTTTCATGTAAAAGTTGTTCTTTTAGTTTGGTTTACTTCATTATGCATCAGTTCATACAAGTCTTCCCAAGTTTCTGAATTCTTCATATTTTTCATTTCTTCTGATACCATATCCATTGCATTCATATACTACAGTTTGTATAGTCTAAATGATCATCACTCATATTTTTTAAATTTTTCTTTTTTATTATATACTTAAACATCAGTAAAAACATTTTGATATATAAAGAACAAGAAAGATTTTACTGTTTAGATATTAAAAATTTTACAGGAGCTATGGGAATACAAATATACTAATGCATTGTTGAAAGAGCTATGAATTGGTCCAACCATTCTGGAAAGTAATTTGAACTATACTCAGAAAATCAGTGTTTTCATTGGGCATAAACCCTAAAGAGATCAAAGATGGGTAAAGAGTTCATATGTACAAAAAGGATTTGCAGCAGCATTTTTTGTTTTAGGAAAGAACTGAAAACAAAATGGGTGGTCATCAGTTGGGGAATAACTGAGCAAACTGTGGTATGGGAGTTTGAGAGGATGATAGGGTAAAAGAAAAAAATCTTAAATATGGGGAAAACCTGGTTATGTCTTTAGATAGCAAAGAAAGAACCAATAGAGATTAAAGATGGGGTAAGGGGGTAGTGGTCTCAGAAGGGTTGGAATAAAAGGGATAGATAGAAGAGGCTGCCTTATTGAGAAGAAAGGCCTCCTCATTATTAGAGACTGAATCAAAAGAACAAAGAATGGGAAATGATTTTGATGGGTTTTAATTTCTGAGATGGGGGGAAGGAAGCATCCATGGCCTTTTCCTTCTCTGAAGATTAAGAAGAAAAATTTTTTTCTTAGATAAAATGGCTTCCATTTTAGGCCAGGCCAGGCCTGCCTCAGACCAATATGGTGATTCAAGTTCAGGACTGGAACAAAATGAGGCACTAATAAACATCTAATAAGGAGGTTTGATTAACCATAGTATGGAAAGAATTGATTCAGCAAGAATAGAGAGTTGATTTGGGCAAGCAAGGATTTCCCCGCTGGTTGTATAAGAACATTGGCTAAGCGTAAGGGAGAGAGATTCTGGTATTTAGGCCAACAAGAAGTCATGTCACAATAGCCAGAGCCTGAGTTCACCGGACCAATGAATTCTCAAGGACAATTTCACCACATTTTTGGAGAAAAAATAGATTAGTCTACATGGTAGAGACTTTAGTCCCTGTTATGTTACTCCTACCATAGCTTCATTGAAAGCTTAGATATTTAGTTAGACAGTTAACAATCATCCTGATCTTCAGAGTGATAATTAAAATTCATCATTATAGATAAGCCTCACTACACAAAAATGACAAGTCATAGATATTTCTTTTCCATGAGAATTCTTTGCTCTAAGAAAGAATCTGTTGGTAATCTTTCCTATCAACTATGTTCTCAAAGAAAACAGTTACTTGGTAGCTTCACGGTAGGAATCCAGGTGGCTATGGCCCCTTACGGATATGCCATGGTGCTGGAGAATATTTTTGAGAGTCCCTTGGACATAAAGGAGATCAAATCAGTCAACACTTAAATAAATTCAGACTATTCACTGGAAGTTCAAATATTGAAGCTGAAGCTTAAATAATTTGTCCACATAATAAGAAAATAGTATTATTTGGAAAATGCTCTAATGTTGAGAGAGATTGAAGGCAAAAGGAGAAGGGGACAGCAGATGAGATATCTAAAAAGTGTCATGGAAGCAATGAACATAAACTTGGATAGACTTCAAGAGATAGTGGAGGATAAAAGGGCCTGGTGTGCTATGGTCCACAGGATCACAAAGAATTGGACACAACTGAACAACAATATATACCCTTAAATATATTTTTTGGTCTAAGGATCACTTTTGCCAGAGATATTGTAGATTACCTCCTACTTTCCTATAGAAGGAAGATTGGTGCATTATATTGTGATATGAGGACAAATTAAAAAGCACTTGACTTGAAAAATAATGTGAATTTTTATTGGTTTGTGGTTTCCATAGGTTCCCAAATTGGGCGATACCACCCCTTAGGGGGCACTGGAACAACCAGGGTGGGGGCGTGGGGGGCCACGGTGGTAGCCCTGGGTACAATTAGAGGCCACTGGATAAAAATAAGGGTTAACCTAACTTAACCCCAGTGGGGCACTGAGTAATTATTATTATTTCTTTTGAAAAGGGAGCAGTGGCCAAACAAGTTTGGGAACCTCCAGTTTAGACTACACACAAGAGGGTGGAGCCAAGATGGCAGAGTAGAGGCAGGGACTTACCTGAGCTCTCCCAAATTCCCCTCCAAACAACTTTAAAATAATGCTTCAACAAATTCTGGAGCAGCAGAACCAACAAAAGGACAAGATGAAACAATGTTCCAGCACAAGACAATTTAGAAGGTTAACAGGAAAGGTCTGTTCACTGGGGTGAGAGTAGAGTGTAGTTTAGCACAGGCAGTGCCTTAGCAAGCCAGCTGTAGGCTTTGGGGGTGACTGAATGGGTGGCAGTGACTTCCAGAGCTCTCAGCCCTCAGATCATAAGGGGGTGGGACAATTGGCCAGAAAGATGATTGGACCCTTTGCTGGCACTAGGTGCAGGACTCTGTTGCATTGCCTATACAGAGATGTGGGATGCTGGAATGGGTACAGTCCCAGGTCAAGAAGGGGCATTAGTACACTAGAGCTCAAAGCCACAAGGGAACGGGGACCCTGGTCAGAGTTCCAGGATAGAAAAGAAAGCTTAAGGTCATTCATAGGCCATAGCACAGGTCAGGATAGCAGTGACTGTACCTCTCCTTAGTTCATACCACTTTGGAAGAATTGAAAACTTATAGACTCCCAGAACTAGCTCTGAAAACAGCAGCAGAAAAAACCTGAAGCTTGTGACAGTGCCCGTTCCATCCTAAGAGCAGAGCCCAACTTTAACATAAAGTTGAAAGTCAAGAAATGGGCTGGTAAAATGAGCAACAAAAAAAGAACCTGACCATGGAAAGTTATTATGGTGACAGGAAACATCAAAACACAAATTCAGAAGAGGATAACAGTATCAAAACGGCTATATGCACAGCTCCAAAGAAAAATGTGAATTGGTCTCTCCCCCACCCCCGCTCCCCAAAAAAAAGAAAAAAAAAGATTTACTGGAAGAACTCAAAAAGAATTTTAAAAATAAAATAAGGGAGGTAGTGGAAAAATTGGGAAAAGAAATGAGTGATGCAAGAGAATCATGAAAAAACTCAACAGCTTGGTACAGGAAGCACAAAGAATGGAAAAAGATGCACAAAAAAATCACTGAAAAAAAAAACAACTCCTTAAAAAGTAGAATTGGTCAAATGGAAAAGGAGGTACAAAAGCTCACCAAAGAAAACAATTCCTTAAAAATTAGACTGCACAGGGGGGCGGAGCCAAGATGGCGGCTGGTAAGCAGGGAATAGTGTGAGCTCCCTACCGAGACCCTCCAAAAACTTATAAAAAATGGCTCTGAACCAATTCTAGAATGGCAGAACCCACAAAACAGCAGAGGGAAGCAGGGCTCCAGCCCAGGACAGCCTGGATGGTCTCTGAGTGAGGTCTATCCCACGCGGAGCTCGGAGCTGGGAGCTGGGAGCTGGGAGCTGGAAACGGAGTGGAGCAGAGCCCAGCCTGAGCGGCGTGGACCATCCAGACCAGAAGCCGGGCGGAGAGGGCCCTAGCGCCCTGATTCAGTGAGCTGCGGCAGTTACGAGACTTCTCAACCCACAAACACCAAAGATTGCTGAGAAGGTTAGTGGGAAAAGCTGCAGGAGTGGAAGGAGTTCGCGGTTCGGCTTCCAGCCCCAGGGGCAGCGGAGGTGGGGCAGCTACAGCTGTTGTTACTTCCGGCTCCAGGCCCACCTGGTGGGAGGAATTAAGTGGCGGATCAGAGCAGGAGTGCACAGCTGAAGATCTAAGCCCAGTTTGGGTTGGGGGTTCTTGGGGAAGGAGCAGTGCCGGTGTGGCAGAGCTGGCACCTCCCCCCCAAACGTGGAACATAGAACTCTGTAATCTACAAGCAGTCATACCCCACTGAAAAACTCAAGGGTCAAGTTAGTTGGCTGGGAATATGGTCAGGCAGCGAAAACGCACCCAGATTCAGTCTCAGACTTTGCATTCTTTTTTTGCTGACAAAGAAGACCAAAACATACAGACAGAAGAAATTAATAAAGTCAAAGAGCCTACAACAGAAACCTCCAAGAAAAACAGGAACTGGTCCCAGGCCATGGAAGAGCTAAAAAAGGATTTGGAAAAGCAAGTTAGAGAAGTAGAGGAAAAATTGGGAAGAGAAATGAGAAGGATGCGAGAAAACCATGAAAAACAAGTCAATGACTTGCTAAAGGAGACCCAAAAAAATACTGAAAAATACACTGAAGAAAACAACACCTTAAAAAACAGACTAACTCAAATGGCAAAAGAGCTCCAAAAAGCCAATGAGGAGAAGAATGCCTTGAAAGGCAGAATTAGCCAAATGGAAAAGGAGGTCCAAAAGACCACTGAAGAAAATACTACTTTAAAAATTAGATTGGAGCAAGTGGAAGCTAGTGACTTTATGAGAAATCAGGATATTATAAAACAGAACCAGAGGAATGAAAAAATGGAAGACAATGTGAAATACCTCCTTGGAAAAACCACTGACCTGGAAAATAGATCCAGGAGAGATAATTTAAAAATTATTGGACTACCTGAAAGCCATGATCAAAAAAAGAGCCTAGATACCATCTTTCAAGAAATTATCAAGGAGAACTGCCCTGATATTCTAGAGCCACAGGGCAAAATAGAGATTGAAAGAATCCATCGATCACCTCCTCAAATAGATCCCAAAAAGAAATCTCCTAGGAATATTGTTGCCAAATTCCAGAGCTCCCAGATCAAGGAGGAAATATTGCAAGCAGCCAGAAAGAAACAATTTGAGTATTGTGGAAACCCAATCAGAATAACCCAAGATCTGGCAGCTTCTACATTAAGAGATCGAAGGGCTTGGAATGCGATATTCCGGAGGTCAATGGAGCTAGGATTAAAACCTAGAATCACCTACCCAGCAAAACTGAGTATCATGTTCCAAGGCAAAATATGGATTTTCAATAAAATAGAGGACTTTCAAGCTTTCTCAGTGAAAAGACCAGAACTGAATAGAAAATTTAACTTTCAAACACAAGAATCAAGAGAAGCATGAAAAGGTAATCAAGAAACGGAAATTGCAAGGGACTTACTAAAGTTGAACTGTTTTGTTTACATTCCTACATGGAAAGATGATGTGTATGATTCATGAGACCTCAGTATTAGGGTAGTTGAAGGGAATATGCATATATATATGTTTATGTATATATATAAGTGAATGTGTATGTATGTATGTATCTATGTGTATATGTATGCATGTGCATGTATGTGTATATATATATGTGTGTTTTTGTATATATATGTATGTGTATATGTATATATATATATATTATATATATGTAAAAGAGAGAGAGCAGACACAGGGTGAGTTGAAGATGAAGGGAAGATATCTAAAAGAAATAAAATGAAATTAAGGGATGAGAGAGCAACATACTGAGAGAGGGAGATAGGGAGAGATAGAATGGGGTGGATTATCTCGCATAAAGGTGGCAAGAGGAAGCAGTTCTGTGGGAGGAGGGGAGAGGGCAGGTGAGGGGGGAATGAGTGAACCTTGCTCTCATCAGATTTGGCCTGAGGAGGGAATACCATACATACTCAGTTGGGTATCTTACCCCACAGGAAAGAAGAGGGAGGAAGATAAAAAAAAAATAAAAAGGGGGGGATGATGGAGGGGAGGGCAGATGGGGGTGGAGGTAATCAAAACAAACACTTTGGAAAGGGAGAAAATTCAATAAAGCGGGATGGGTTGGGAAGGAGCAAAATGTAGTTAGCCTTTCACAACATGAGTATTGTGGAAGGGTTATACATAATGATACATGCGTGGCCTAGGTTGAAGTGCTCGACTTCTTAGGGAGGGTGGGTGGGAAGGGAAGAGGGGAAAGAATTTGGAACTCAAAGTTTTAAAAACAGATGTTCAAAAAAAAAGTTTTTGCATGCAACTGAAAAATAAGATACACAGGCAATGGGGCGTAGAAATTTATCTTGCCCTACAAGAAAGGAAGGGAAAGGGGGATGAGAGGGGAGGGGGGTGATAGAGGGGAGGGCTGACTGGGGAACAGGGCAACCAGAATATATGCCATCTTGGAGTGGGGGGGAGGGGAGAAAAGGGGAGAAAATTTGTAATTCAAATTGTTGTGAAAATCAATGCTGAAAACCAAATATGTTAAATAAATAAATTTAAATAAAAAATATAAAAAAATTAGACTGCACACAAAAATATATACTGAGGAATATAAAACTACATGAAAATTTCTCAGCCAAGATTAAACACCCCTGAAAGGTATATTAGTCTCTTTTTCATAGAATGATCTATTTTTCCCCTCTAAATTGAGGACAAAATTTTCATTTTTCCAATAAATAAAATACAAAATAACCTTAGTTAACATAAAAGCATGCTGATAACATAATAAAAATATGGGCGTGATAAATAAACATTGTTCTTTGTTTGCAAGTTGTTTTTCTTTCATTTTCAAAAAGGATCAATGATGTCACTTAGTGGTGTCTTGACTTGCCTATGAATTGGATTTAAGTGAGGCAGAGTTGCATAAAGTTACCAGCCTCACTCTCTTCCTGAGTCATCAAAGTTCAATGACAGGACAAAAGTCAAGACAACTGGCCATAGCCCCGGATACAGTGGATGACCATAGCATCTTCAATATCTGACCAAGGTCTAAGAGCTCCACAGCACCTGCTTCAGCAGTCTTCATGGTCATTGGAACATATTGTTCTCATCTGCCCATTCAGGCAGGGGAAGTCTTCGCATGCTTGGGGTAGACATTCCCCGAACTCACCAACAGGTTTGAGACTTCTCAGTCATCTTCATCCTGGTTTGGTGTGGCTGAGACAGTTTACCCTGTCTCATGTGTGGCCACCATGCATGTCACAGCTTCTTGGAGCCACAGGTGAGAATTGAGTGAATCAGGTGGACAAGCAACCCTGAAAAGGTCTTGGCAAGCCCTCACACCAAAGGTGCTTGTCCTCCTGACCACCCCTGTTTACAAGTACAAAACATATAACAAGTACTATTTTTACTTCATTTTCTATAATTCAAAATACTTCAAACTATGGAAACCCTTTCTGGACCCTTGATGACTTGTGGTTTATGAACTACCAGGAACACTGGCTCTTTTCACTCCAATTTCAGATCACTCTGTGTTAACTAAAACAAACTTAATTTCCCTGGGTCTTTGTTTCCTTACCTGAAGAATGAGGACAATATTCCATATGGTATTAGGAGACTATTTCAAGGGTTCATTAGTGTGGGCACCCCTCTAGGAGACTGTATGATGCCTAAGATCTCTTCCATTTCAAGACAGAGTTAACTCATTTTCCTGTAGATTAGTATACTTCATGAATAAATAAATCATTAATCCCAAATTAGTTACCATTACTCTAGTCTGCTGATGTACGCTTAGAGAAAGGAAACTAGAATCTGGCATAATGGAGTCTCAGCTGCTTGCAGACTGCTGTGACCGTGACCATAAGTTACTTAATGTCCCTGAGCCTCTGTATAGAATGAAACTAATACTTAAACTAGTTCACAGGTGGTTATGGAAAGTGATTTGTAATTTCATTCAAAAACTGTCTATTCTGATCCTTTGAAGACATGTCATTGGGGAATGGCTCTTGTTCTTATGAGAAAGCAGATTCAGTTGAGTGGTGAGATTAAAAGCTCCCTAGCAATGTCACAGATCCTAGGAACACAAAGTCACTTTAACGAGACCATAACTGATCAAAAGATATCCATCTAACCATTCACACAGCAAAAACAAAGAGAATGCAAAATACGGCATATTAACTAGATTACAGCATACAGATTGACAGATATAATAGGAGCAACATCTGGTTCGGACCTATGGCAGTAAAAATCAAAGGTCACATAGACTAGTATTTTTCCCAAAAAGTCAATGAAACTGTCCTCAAGACTCAATTGGCCCAGGGCATTAAGGCTCTAAGGAGATAGACGTAGCTTCTTGGTTACCTAGAATGTCTCATTTCGTTCCAGTCCTGGCCTGAGTGAGGCCTGGCGTCAAACAGGCAGAGTGAGTGGGTGTGTTTGGAGAAGGAGAGTGGGAGGAGATTGACTTGTTGCTTTCAACACTAAGAGAAGGAGTATCCACATTTACAGAGGATTCATTTATTCAACAAACATTTAGCAATCATGATACAGTTTAACAGCTTGCTAAGAAAGCACTGGGTATGATACAAAGATAGAAACAGTTCCAGCCATCTATCCGGGTAAAATTATCCACATATTGGAAGCACACTTTTGCTCTCCTTTTCTTTTGTTGTTTTGTTTATTTTCTTCTTTCTCATGGTTCCTCTGGTTAATTCTAATTCTTCTTTACATCATGACTTATGTGAAAATGTTTAATATGAATGCATAAGTGGAGCCTATGTCAGATTGCTTGCTGTCTTGGGGAGGGGGGAGGAGAAGAAGGGGGAGAAAACTTAAAACTCAAAATCTTATGGAAGTGAATGTTGAAAACTAAAAATAAATAAATTTATTATGAAAAAGATTATCTGCATCTCTGCTTTTTCCCTAGTAACACAAATTTGTATATAAAAAGGAATTAAGAATTGTTTCCTTAACACTTGAGCCATCTATAGTATACAAGAGCATTAAAAATTGTGGCTACTTGGTGGTATAGTGGACTTGAGGTCAGGAAGGCTGAGTTCAAATCCTGCCTCAGATACCTACTAGCTGGGTGACCCCAGGGGCAAGTCACTTTATGGCTCTCAGTGTCCTCATCTGTAAAGGGATAAATAAAAGTACCTACTTCATAGGGTTGTTCTGAGAATCTAATTTATGTAAAGTTTTGCAAGCCTTAGCAAATATGCCACTGTGACGTAAGACTCAGTCATTAAGAAGCATTATGTGAGGAAGGGAGATTGCCATCTTTCTAGGTTAGTAAAGAAAGAATATTGTTTCTGTCCATCAAAGCAGATAGTGTCAAGACTAGCATTCCCTACAATTCTTACTGTTTCCAGAAACCGAGGGGAAGTGAGAAGGTATAAGGGACTGCAGTAGGCAGGAAGTCTGCTTAATTTGAAGAGTAGTGATTGGCAGCCTTATCAAAGACCTACCCTCTTACACTCCCAAGCCAAACTACCAGCAACCTTGCTAACTAGGTTGACTACAAATTTATGTAATCTCAACTGGGTCCTCACTGTGTGAGGCAATCTGTTTAAACCTCCCTAAATGACTCACTATCCCATTTACCACGGAGGCTTTTCCAAATCCTCATCCCTTCTTCGGATCTTCCAAAGCTCTGCCTCTTTCCTCCTATTTCACTGAAAAAAAAAATGAGGCCATTTGCTGAGAGGCCCCTCTTCCTCTGTTCCTCATGTCGTATCACTTAAATTTCTTCTTCCGCTGTCTCTTCCCTCATCCCCATCTCACATGAAGAGGGAGCTTTTCTCCTTGCCAGGGCAAGCCCCTTTGCATATACAAGTGATCCCATTCCATCCTGTCTTCTCCAGCATATTATTACTCCTTCTATCATTGCATCCCTACTCTCTCACTTAGCTTCAGTCTCTCCTTCGCTACTGGCTTCTTCCCTACTGCCTGCAAATATTTCCATAACATGTCCATATCTACCTCATCATCAAAAAACTCTCACTCGATCTACCCATGCCTGTCAACTATTGTCCTCTCGCTCTCCTCCCTTTTGGGACTAAATTCCTTGATAAGGCTGTCTACCATCCTTTCCTCTACTGCCTTTCCTATCCTTCCTTTCCTCTCATTCTGTTACCTACTTTCAACCTTCCTAACTCATCAACTGAAACTGCTCTCTCCCAAGTTACTAACAATCTCTTAATTGTCCAATCTGATCTCCTTTTCTCAATCCTCATCCTTGACTTTTCTGCAGCCTTTACTCCTGTGGACCACTCTCTTCTACTGGAAAAGTTCTTCTCTCCAGGCTTTCATGATGCTACTCTGTCTCAGTTCTTCTATCTCTCCGACTGCCCCTTCTCAGTTTCCTTCATCCTGGTCATACTGTGATACCTGAGTAGCCAGCTATTGCTAGAAAAACCCTTTCCCCAGCCCCTAACTGCAAACCCCAGTCTGCATAAGACAAAAACAGACTGAGGTCCTGCCGTTGGGCCCCTAAGACATTTCCAAGGAATGTAAGCTAATTACCAGGAAAGCCTAACGATCTTCCTTTAACTAACTGAGTGGGCTGAGAGACAACTCTGTCTCCCGCTTAACAAAGCCAGCTGGAGCATCCCTCAGTCTGCCTATGGCCTTGAAGGATGAAAGCCTCAGCCCCAGATATTCTTTTGAATTATGTGACTGTTCCTAGCTCTTATCTCATGAGTCATGTTGTGGGATGTATGGCAAACTGGACAGAGATCCTGGGTTGTAATTCCAATTGACACTTTGTCAACTATCTGATATGTTGTATTTACAATCTATTCAGGGTTCCTCTAACGTATCATGGTCATAAAAAGTGAAATAACACAGGCTTGCTGAGTCTGCAAAGTAACATATGTAAACTTTAAGAGATAATTAAGCATTGAATCCTGTATTGTCTATATAAACCACCCTCTCGGTTTAAACGTGGTCATTTGCTATGGGAATTTTCCCGAATGACCGCCGGCTAATAAACTTCTCCATTCAAAACTTACACTCTGTGGCGTGTCTCACTCGCTTCTGGTATAACAATACCCTCTAACTGTGGGTGTCCCTTGGGGCTCTATCTTGCCCCTTATTTTTTTCTGGGTGTAATTATCATCTCTATGCTGATGATTTTCAAATCTATTTCTCTAGTCCTAATGTGACTTCTGACCTCCAGTCTCACATCTCCAATTGCCCATGAGATATCTCAAACTGAATGTCCAGTAAGTGTCTTAAACTCAACATGTCCAAAACTGAACTTATCTTTTTTCCCAACTTTTCTCTCTTCCGAATTTCCCTATTGCTGGTAAGGGTACCACCATCCTCTCAATCCCCCACGCTGGAAACCTAGGAATCACCCTCAACTCCTCACTATCTCTAACCCCCAATATCCAATGTTACCAAGAACTGTCTGTTTCACCTTTGCCACATCTCTTCTGACACTGCTACCACTCTCCAGCAGGCTTTTGTCACCTACCTCCTGAACTACTGCAATAGCCTGCTAGTGGGTCTGCCTGCCTCAAGTCTCCCCCTACTCCAATCTGTCCTCCATTCAGACACTAAAGCGATTTTCCTAAAGAGCAGGACCAATCATGCCACACACACATATACACCTCCTACTCAATATACTCCAGTGGCTTTCTATTGCCTCCAGAAGCAAACATAAAATGCTCTGTTTAGCATTCAAAGACCTTCATGACCTAGCCCCCTCATTCCTTTCCAGTCTTATTATACCTCACACACACACCCTCATCCCCACCCCATGTACTCTATGGTTGATCCTTGATCAAGCAATTCCATCTTCCCCAGACTCCCGACATTTTCCCTGGCTGTACCCCATGCCTGCAGCGCTCTCCTTCCCCAACTCGGACTACCACTGACCTCCCTGGCTTCCTGCAAGCCCCAGCTAAACTCCCCTCTTCCACAGGAAGCCTTCCCCAGTGCCTCTAAATTCCAGTGCTTTTCTTCGGTTATCTCCAATTTATTATAAGTGTGACTTGTTTGTTACATAGTTGTTTGCATGTGGGCGCCATCATTAGACTGCGAGACCCTGGAGAGCACGGACTAACTCTCTGTGACCTCTCCTTCCATATCTCCAGCGCTCAGCACAGACGCTTAATAAATATATACGGAGCAAGAGGCAGAATGACAGCCCCGGCTAGAAGCCACTCCCTGCTCAGGTGGCTCCTCAACTAGAAGCTGCTGAACCGGAAGCGCACGCGCTGGCCCCGCCCCTTCTCGCGCTTAGTTTCCGCCGCAGCAGGGGCCGGTCACGCTCACTCCCGATCTCTTTCTGCAGCCATCTTGGTTCCGCGTTCCTCTCACAGTAAGTGCGGGGTCTGCCGCCGCTCTCTATCCGCCGCCATCCGCCTCCCCCAAGAGCCAGGCCTCCTCCCCTGCCACCGGGGACGGAGCTAAGGAGAACCAAGAGTCCGGTGGAGTCCCTCGGGACACGGGGGACTGCGGGATGGGGAGGGTAGCCCGGGTCCCCCGGACAAAATGGGGTCTGCAGGCCGTCGTCCGGCCTGGGGTGGAGGGGGGGGGGTGAGGGGAGAGGCATCGGAACGAGAGCCGCCCCCACCCCCACGGCGTGCGGAGCTCAGCCGTTGTGGCGCCGTGGGAGCAGGGGGCCCCGCGGCCAGGCGGGTCACCAAGCCGCCGCGGACCTGTGGGTCAGCGGGTAGGCCGGAGCCCCCGAGGCGTTGATAGAAGTCACCGCTTTCCCCTGATCCTCGGGGCCCGGACCTCGCGCGAAGCTGGTGCTGGACCCAAGTGGGAATCAGCGGGCTGCGGGGGCAGCCGGGGGAGGGGTTCCCTGGTAACTCAAGGTCTCTATCCCCCCCCAGAAATGCCCGGCGAAGCGACAGAAACCGTCCCAGCCACAGAGCAAGAGTTGCCACAGCCCCAGGCTGAGACAGGTAGGTCCTCCCGTCGGTTCACGATAAGATTGATTGAACAGTCTTAGGGGATCAAGTGACAGGGAGCGGGGTGCGGGTGGAGGAATGGAGGGGGTGGAGGGAGGGCAGCAGAGGATCGTCAGCTGCAGCGTGACTCTTTGATAAGATCTAGTTGATGGGAGTTAGGGGTAGTTTCTCGAGCATCACTTTGATTAAAGTTCTCAGTACCTCCGCCCCCCATGGGACTATCTCTGTGGGTTACATCTATTTCCGAAAAAGGAGCTTTTGTGACCCCTCCCCCACAACGAAATTGAGCAGGTTCCAGAGATTCTCCCCCTGCTGGAAGTGGCCGACACTCAGACTGGCTGAAGAGACCCGAGCTTGGGTGAAGCTCCAGCCAGGAAGTGGCATCAAGGTTTTAGATGTCGTTTGGCATTGTGCCTTGCGTCACGTGTCTGGATTAGATGCTCACAAGTGGTGAGAGAGCCCTAGTGGGCCTTGGAGTTCTCCCTTGGGATGGTGTATCCCGGGGTTAGTGCTGTGAATGGGTTTTTTAGTGTGTTGCAGCAACGTTTTCAGCAGATGTTAACCTGATGAAACTTTGGGACCTGATATCCAATGAGCCCAATAAAGTTGCTTTTTTCTTTACTTTTCAATCTGTAAAGACAGGTGTGTTGCTGTATGGGAGGTGAAGGCGAATGAGTGGTTTGGGATTAGGCTGAGTGAAGTGTATCCCGCTTCTTCTCATGCCTACAACTTCTTTACCCCTACTTCACATTCCCTGATTTAAAATGAGACTTTCGTTTTTGGTTTATAGAAAATGGTCATTGGGTAGCCAGTAGTGTCTTACACAGTGAGCTCTTTGGGGATATGGTAAAATTCTCCCTATCCTCCAGTCTGACTTTGAACAGCTGAAGGGATTAAATGCAGCTGCCACTATTCTCAGAAAGAAAAGCAGGGTCCTTGGTTGGAAGGGGACAGGGAAGGCTTGTGAGAAGGTAAAATGATTTCAGTATTTCTCAGAAGAATCAATCTAATACAGTTTTTCTTTAAATATCACTATAGAAGCATATGATGGAGTCCAAGGCACTTCTGAAATCTGAGCTGTCAAGTTCATAATGTTCCTCAAATTTTGAGTTACTCTGACTCCCATTCATTGAGAGAGAAAACTGGCTTCTAGTTTTCTTGCCCATGGACAGGATTTTCTGTCCCAGTTGTTCTTGACGAGCCTTAATTCTAACGTGAAGAGACTTGATTTGGAACAATGGGTTTTCAATGTTGAGGGGTGCCAGTGATTTGTGGAATATGACTTTGTATGACTAAACAGTGCAGTTGCAGTACTGAAGTGAATAACCCAGGTATCCATGGACAGTATATTACTGGCCAGATGGCCAGATTTCAAGCTAAAGCAGGAGTGGGGCACTTTCTTGTTTTGGGTTTCTGTCTTGCCTTCCTACTGGACAGGCATAGTTCAATTAAGCTTTGAACTACAAGTTTTCCAAAGAGGACTAGTTGGAACACCTTATTTTTGTATAGGAACTTTTGGGTTGAGTTGAATATGTGGAGTAAACTGTGATTTCTTGGCAAGGTGTTCCCTTCCAGTGATTATCCAGTTTTATACCTCCCTGAATACTCATGCTAGTTCAGTATTCAGAGGAATCCTTCGACTGAGCCAAACTTTTATCTCTGATGTTGACCTTCATTTCCTCATTTCAGGGCTGGGGAGCATCAAGTGATTATTTAGGTGATGCAGAGTTCCCTTTCCACTCTAAATCTTTCATACCCATACCCCCACCCCTTTTCTGTATAGTACCCTAGTTTCAAACTGAAGTCTTGTCTGGTTGGACAGGTTGAGCCACAATTATATGACAGTCTACACCCTTATGACTAAGATTAAACCCCTGGAATTTCTGATTAATCGTCATGCCTCTAAAGAGCTAACATTGCCAAACGAGGGCATATATCTTTTCTTCCCTCCTTCCCAGCACATTTGCCTGTAAGTATAGAATCCTAGAGATGGAAAGGGGATATAAGGGGTTATTTAGACCAACTTTTTTGTGTTCTGCAAAGGAAGATACTGGCCCAAAACACTGAAGTTATTTTTCCATGATCATATGGTAGCAGTCAACTAGAACCCAAATCCCATTCCAATATTCTTTCAGTAATTCCACACTGCTCTGCACTGAATCGGGAGGAGAGGGGATTTTAGACTTCCTTTTTTGCTGACTTGAGGGAATCTGTGGCCTGGGGTGGGTCAGGGGATGGTTCCTGATCTGATGGTGTTCTTGGATTTGTACTGAACTGTTTCTTGCTCATTCGTCTTATCAACACCAAGTAGCAGGTACATGAACATGGTTTTGTTAGTTTATGATCCTTGGGTAGGCAATATGAAAGAATGTGCTGGTAGGAAAGGGGTTTTTTGTCAGTGGTCCTAGAATTGGGAAATAGAGGCCATGTGGACTATAGGGTCCCAACATGCCACGCTTCCTTTGTAAAACCACTTTTTAGGTGCTCTTCTCTCCCCTGAGACTTTGTTTCTGTTGTAGGGACTTGGCAAAATCCTTATGGGTAACCCCTATGATGTCCTTATATTTAGAGAAAGTTAGTTGGTGATGTGTTGCTCCCATCTAAATGAGCTTTCATACAAAGTGACTTTGATGCTCAGGTAAAACAAAAAGTATTTTCTGTGAGGCATGTTTCACTGAATGGGATTGGATAACTCACCTTTGTTTTTTCCTTTCTCCTCCCTCTTTTATTCTCTCTTCCTTCCAGCTATGCCCCCTGTGTCTTTTAGCGCTGCTTTGGCACAGCCTGGACCTGTTCCTCCCCTTCCCCCTCCTCCCCTTTCTTCTTTCTCTCCCAATCCCCAGCCCCTTTGTCCTTTGACTACACCTGACCCACCCTCCCCATTTTCTCTTCCTTCTGTAGCACCCTTTTCCCAGGCATCCCCTTTGGCAACCCTGCCATTAGGAACTGGTCCTCCCCAAGCTCCAGCCACTTATACTTTGCCACCATCATCCCCCATGGCCACACCAGCCTTTCTCCCAGACCTTATAGGACCTCCCATCTCCCCAGCTGCCCTAGCTCTGGCTTCCCCTATGATTTCTCCAGCCCTGAAAGGTGCCCCTTCCTCTTCAGCTCCTTTGTCTCTGGTGGCCCTGGCACCTTCCTCTGCTCAAAAGAGCCTGGATGCTTCACCAAATCCAGTGAGCCCGACTCAACCTGGGACAGTCACATCTCTGTTGAGTCCTACTAATCCTAAAATTCCAGTCCCAAAAGTGGCTTCCACCTCTGCCACAGTTCCCCCTCAGGAATCCACTGACCTAAAAGGCACTTGCACCCCTCCAGCTGTAGTCACTGCTCTCCCACCACATCCTGGAACTCCTCTAGCCTCTGAGTCAAATACAGTTCTCCAGACGGCCCCTGCCTTACCTATTTCAATCCAGGCTGCTCCTGTGGCCCCCCCTTCTCCAACAGCCCCCTCTGCTGCCTTTACTCCTCTTGTAGGCCCTCCTGTCTCACATGCAGAACAGATTGTTTCTCCCAACTCTGGAGCTGCAGCTCAGATAGGCTCTGATAATTTCTCAAAACCTAAAAGCCCTGCTCCGATTACCATCCCACTAGGTATATCTTCCCAGGGACCTACAACGTCCCCTACAACCCTAGGATCCCCTGTCACTTTATTTCCAAAAGACCCTCTGGTTTCTCCTGTTGTATCCAGTTCACCTGTAGGGAGTCCCTTTTCCTTACTGATGTCACCTGTTCAGAAAGATCCTTCTTCCATAAGCATAGTCCCTAAATTGTCTTCTGACCCGCCATTTGTTGCCACTTCTCCACCAGTTCCCCCTACTTACCCCTTGTCTCCGCCTGTTCTGTCTTTAGGTCCCAAAGCTCCTTGCCTTGGGAGTCTATCCCTAAAAGGAACCCCTACTCCAGTTGGGAGAACCACACAAGTTGCCACACTGGCTCCCCCTACTGTAACTGCTACTGTACCCATTTCCCTTGAGGGAGGCAACTGTCCATTGGGTAGCCCTTTTATTCCTTCCGATTCAGCAGACTCCAAGCCCAAGAAGGAATGTGCTGTTGTCCCTACAGCCTTACCTCTGTCCACTGTCGTTCCCAAGGATCCTTCTATTGTTCAGGTTGCAGCCCCTTCTCTTAAGACCCCTGTCTCTCCAGCTCTGAAAGATCTCACAGATTCCCAAGTTGTCCCTATGTCTCCTCTTGGAGTCTCTACTCCAATCCAAACAGATTCTCCAACCCAGGAAGTACCTATTACATTACCTTTGGCCCATGTGGCTCTCCCAAGCCCTTCATCTTCTTCTTTGAAATCCTCACCAGGTTCTCCATCTCAGGAAACCACCCCAGCAAAAAAAGATCTTGTGGGATCCCCCCTTCCTGCTGTAGTCCCCTCTCTGACAGTACCAACTGCTCCAAACAAAAATGCAGACAATTCTACTCTAGAGGTCTCTGGCTTTCCAAAAGTCCCTGTAGCCAAAACAGATCTTTCTACTCCTTGTCCTTTAGGCTCTCCTCTTGTAGTCCCTGATAGCCCCTCCAGCTCTGTTAGCCTAGCCCTCAAAGGCTCCCCTACTACCCCAACTATAGACCCCTCTCCTCAGGGGCTCCTTTTTTCTTCATCTCAGATGGACTCGCCAACAAAGAAAAATCCTGCTGCTCTCCTCACTCTTTCCCCTGTAGCTCCCAAAGAAACCACTAGTAATCCAGCTGCAACTCTCTCTCCTGCCGCTCCAAAAGGTCATATGGCTATATCTCCTGAAAGTCCCCATATTCCCTCAACTATTGCTGTTTCTCCCTTGGGAGCTTCTGTCACTCCTCAAACTCCAGAGGTGTTCCCAAATAAGACAAGCTCTGCTACAATCCCTGCTTCCTTAACTCTAGCTTCTATTACTCCCCAAAGTGTACCAGTTCCATCTGTTTTGCCAGCTACTATGACTCCATCCCCCAAAGAGATTTCTGATTCCCCAAGAGTGGCCACCTCTCCTTTAGAGATCACTGTTACTCCTAACAGATTCCCCCTTGCCTCTGATCTGGCCTCAGCCACTCCATCTCCTAAAGGGTCACCTACATCCCCACTTGTGACTCCACCCCACAAAGGAGGCCCTACTCCACCCACTGTGACTCCTCCACCATCTCCCAAAAGGATCTCCACTACTTCACCAGCTCTGCCACCTTCAGCCCCTAAAGAGGCCCCTGCTATTCCTCCAGCTACAACACCACCATCTCCCGAAGGAGCCCCTACTGCTCCAAAAGCTGGAGCTCTGCTTTCCCCCAGTGGGTCCCCCACTACTCCACCAGCTGTGCCTCCGGCCCCCAAAGAAGTCCCAGGTGCAATGCTGCCATCCCCCAAAGGGTCCCCCACTACACCAGCTGCAGCTCCACCCTCCCCCAAAGGGACCCCCACTACCCCACCAGCTGTAATGCCACCATCCCCTAAAGGGGCCCCCATTACACCAGCTGCAGCTCCACCCTCCCCCAAAGGGGTCCCTACTACACCAGCTATAGCTCCACCATCCCCTAAAGAGGCCCCTGTTACACTAGCTGTGCCTTCTCCATCCTCCAACACTCCAGCTGTAACTACCTCTCCTTTGGAGGCCACTGTCTCTCAAGTTCCTAAAGGACTCCCAGTCAAGAAAGGCTTGGCTACTTCCCCTGCAGCAGCTAAAGGTGCACCCGCTCCTCCAGCTGCTGCTTCTCCATCCCCCAAAGTCTCTTCTGATTCCTCATCGATAGCCACCTCACCTCTGGAGGCCGCTGTCTCTCCTCAGACTCCTAAAGGGTCCCCAGCCAAGAAGGGCTCAGCTACTTCTCCCACAGCAGCTAAAGGTGCACCCGCTCCTCCAGCTGCTGCTTCTCTGTCCCCCAAAGTCTCTTCTGATTCCTCATCGATAGCCACCTCACCTCTGGAGGCCACTGTCTCTCCTCAGGCTCCTAAAGGGTCCCCAGCCAAGAAGGGCTCAGCTACTTCCCCTGCAGCAGCTAAAGGTGCCCCTGCTCCCCCAGCTGCTACTTGTCTGTCCCCTAAAGAAGCCACCTCACCTCTGGAGATCACTGTCTCTCCTCAGACTCCTAAAGGATCCCCAGCCAAGAAGGGCTCAGCTCCTTCCCCTGCAGCAGCTAAAGGTGCCCCTGCTTCCCCAGCTGCTACTTCTCTGTCCCCTAAAGAAGCCACCTCACCTCTGGAGGCCACTGTCTCTCCTCAGGCTCCTAAAGGGTCCCCAGCCAAGAAGGGCTCAGCTCCTTCCCCTGCAGCAGCTAAAGGTACCCCTGCTCCCCCAGCTGCTACTTCTCTGTCCCCTAAAGAAGCCACCTCACCTCTGGAGGCCACTGTCTCTCCTCAGACTCCTAAAGGATCCCCAGCCAAGAAGGGCGCTGCTACTTCTCTGTCCCCTAAAGAAGCCACCTCACCTTTGGAGGCCACTGTCTGTCCTCAGGCTCCTAAAGGGTCCCCAGCCAAAAAGGGCTCAGCTACTTCCCCTGCAGCAGCTAAAGGTGCCCCTGCTCCCCCAGCTGCTACTTCTCCATCCCCTAAAGGGGCAGCTGTCTCCCCTCAAACTTCTAAAAGGTCCCTACCCAAAAAGGGTTCTGCTGCTCCATCCGACTTAGCTCCCAAAGAAGCTCCTACTTCGTCAGATATGATTCCATCTCCCAAAGATGGCCCTGTTCCTTCATCTCCCAAATCAACTTCTCCTTCCACAGTATTGACTGTAACCCCTAAAGGGGCCACTAATCACACTTCTGAAGTGGTCTCACCTTTGGGAGCCAATGTCTCTCAAGCTCCTAAAGGTCCCCCAACCAAGAAGGGTTCTGCTGCCCCTACAACTCCCAAGAGTACACCTATTGTCCTGACTCCAAAAGGCCCATCAGCCAAGAAAGGTCATGCAACTTCACCCATTAGGACTCCTTTTACCCCAGCAGCTTCCCCTGATCCCTCAACTAAGATTGGTACTACAGAAGCCCCTCTAGGCCAAAAAGGTGCTTCACCCCAGGCTTCTAAAGGTCCCCCTGTTACTGAAAAGGAGGAAGGTCCTGCTTCCTCCTCAAAGGATCTCATAATGCCTATTCCTGCCCCATCTTCTCCCTTAGTAGCTGCTGCCTCTGAATCCAACCTTACTAAGGCTGAGTCAGCTTGTCTCTCTCCAGCTCCCATCCCACCGGTTTCTTTGCTTCTTGTTCCCTCCCCAGTCCCTCCTCCTTTGCTCCCTAAACAGCAGCCTCTTCTGCCGTCCTCACCTGGGCTGGTGCCCGAAGCACCCTGTAAGCCCCAAGCCCCAGCTGATGAGGACGAGCTGCCGCCTCTGATCCCCCCGGAACCACCCTCAGGGGGAGTGCCTTTCCAGCCGGTCCTGGTGGACATGCCCACCCCCAAACCTACTGGGGTCCCTGCCCCAATCCCTCCTGCCAAGCAGCCCGTTTTGAAGAACAACAAGGGTATTCGCCTTGGTTTGCCGTGTGCATGGTGTGTCGCCCGCACCCTTCTCAGGGCCACCCACCAATACTAACCTTAGGATGCGCCACTCTCCCCTATCCTTGCTTGTGTTTGAACATAGATCATAGAATGGTATTTTAAAATGCAAAGACTTTGGGGAAATGGTGTGGGTTCTTGGTTTTCATCATCTCAGACTTGCCCCATGCAACTTCATGTGGTATGGTCACTAAACTAGATTCTTGAGTCTTCTATCAACTCCTTTCCCTGCCTATCTAGTCTGACTTTGAAAACCAAGACCCACCACACTGTCATTTGCTTAATCTTTACCCATATCACTAACCATGTCCCTGGGCCTAGGATTGTATGATAGAATTGGGGGTCTCTAGCTACCTCAATTTTCTTTCCTGTCACATTAAGATTTGTCAATGACTGAGGCCCAGGGACTCTTATAAACCTCTATTAGATTTAGGACTTTGGTCTGTATTATCTTTCCCTCTGTGAGATGGTACAGCAGATTTGCTCTTCAGTAGTTTTTACTCATGCTTGCCTTTCAGTTGGGAAAATTTTTATCTTTAAAGTATTGGGGGTTTCAGAGGAGTCATAAGAGAAAGAATGTGATGACTTCAATATTAGTGAAGGTGTTGCTAATCAGCTTGTAATTTGGCATTGCTGAGAAATTTTAACTAATCTAGTCCAAACTTATAGGGGAAAGCTGTTTTAAAGTTGTCAAACTCCTGTACCAGCTATTTATGGCTCCTTGCTGTTTGAAGAGAGGGAGGAAATGCCCTGCCTGGCTTGCTCCCCCCTTCCCCCCTTACTGTATAGCTAGACTAAGTTTGCTTCACATGTGTCACTTGGTCACTGGTTGTACCTTGCTTGCAAAACTTGTTCCAGAATAGTTGGAGGGGTGTGGTGAGGTTGGAGTTGAATGGACCAACATAAAGTGGACTTTGCCAAGAAGTGAGAAATCATCAGATTGCCTTGGTGGGGCTTGAGTCCTTTATGTATAAAGTTGTGTGGGCACACCCACAGTAACCCTTATGTGGGGGTCTGCCTAGCTGGCTTCCTAGAAATCTGCTCATTTGGAGTCAGCTTCTAACAAAAGAAACAGCATGATATGCTAGTCTATGGGGTATGTATGGTAAGTGGCTTCTGCTACCTCCCACCTCATCTTCAGGTTCCTTTCTTCAAAGTAACTATTAGAAAATAAAGATTTTTTTTGTCCTCACAGGGTCTGGAACAGAATCTGACAGTGATGAATCAGTACCAGAGCTTGAGGAACAGGATTCTACACAGGCAACCACGCAACAGGCCCAGGTAGGCACATTTCCTTTAAAAGTTCCCTTTTGATAGTGATCGGATGTCCAGTGGTCAGTGTTGCAGTGGTTGTGGAAAGATAGGGAATACAATGTATTGTTGGTGAAGCTGTGAAATGGTAGTACCATTTTGGAAAGCAGTTTGAAATGATGGAAATGAAATCACTAAAAAACCCCGGTACTGGGCTTATACACCATGCAGGAAAAAAGGCCCCATAAATGCTAAAGTATTTATAACCGCACTTTTTTGGTGATACCTAAGAATAGGAAACATAGTAGATGCCCATTGAAATTGTGGTACATGAATATAATGGAATGCTAAATGGAATATGTGATGGACATAGAAAAGCATGGAAAGATGTATATGAACTGAAGCAGAAACCAATATACCAAGAAACCAATATACTCAGTAACCACAACAAATGGAAAGAACAGCAACACAAAGCAATCAAAAGGAAATGTAACAAAATTATAAAGATCAAGCAAGACTTGAGTGAAGAAATTTGAGAGGACAGCCCCCCAACTCATAGGGGTGGGAGGTCCGTGGCTTACACAGTGCACATCTTTTCAGACTTTTTCAATATAGCTATCAGTTGTCTGACTTTTTTTTTCCTTTTTTCTCCAAAGATAGCGTTCTGGGAAGGGGGAAGGGAAAGACACTTATCGTAGGATATTAGTGTGATCTAAGAAACTGAAAATATCGATTAAAAACTTACTAGGGAAAAAGAGTTCCCTCTCGGAAGAAGAAGGTCATTGTAGAAGTAACCTCATAGAGCTCTGTTGGAAAAAGAGACTTTGAGAAAACACTGACCATCCATCCTCAGGGGGAATGTGACTGCCAGGACTCTTGTGGAGTTGACTCAAGTCTTACTTTTCTTTCACCAGCTGGCAGCAGCCGCTGAGATCGATGAGGAACCAGTCAGTAAAGCAAAACAGAGTCGAAGTGAAAAGAAAGCACGAAAGGTATGAGGGAGCCAAAAGGAAGGGAACAAGGACTTTCTTGAAATGATTTTGAAGAATGATATTAGCAAATCTGATGTCATGGGGTATTTCTCTTCTAACTTTCGTCTCTAGCATTCTAACCTTAGAGAAAATTAGCCTCACGTACGGCAAAGGTAACCAGAGTCCAGAGGTCCTGGCAAACCTTTCCTTCTCAGCAGTTGGCAAGGTCTTTTGAGCCAAGGAGGTGGTTTTTATCTTGGATATTATGTTTCTAATATGTCTTAGACTCAAAGCTCCCTTCTTGAGCTGGAAGTTTTGGTTTCTATGTATTTCCTATCACTTTGCAGGCTATGTCCAAACTGGGACTTCGACAAGTGACAGGGGTTACTAGAGTCACCATCCGGAAATCTAAGAATATCCTCTTTGTAATCACAAAGCCCGATGTCTACAAGAGCCCAGCTTCAGATACCTACATAGTCTTTGGGGAGGCCAAGGTGAGCTAGACTCCACGACTGAGCCAGAGGTTTTGAAATTGTTCTCTCCTATGGCACAGGACTATGGGGTTGGGCAAGCAGTCTAGAGCTGGTACTTGGGCTTGTCTGGGATCCCCTGGCTGATCTAGACTGATGGTCTGAACTGATGAGTGTCTCTGCCTGTGTTTTCTTTTTCTGCAGATTGAGGATCTCTCTCAGCAGGCACAGCTAGCTGCTGCTGAGAAATTCAAAGTTCAGGGTGAAGCTGTTTCAAACATACAGGAGAACACACAGACTCCAACTGTACAAGAAGAAAGCGAAGAGGAAGAGGTATAACGGATTGGGGATATGGTGTCTTTGCAGTGATCTTGTGAAGTGGCTTCCTTGATGAGCTGCTTTGTCATAAGTGGTGGTGGTGATTCTTAGAAGTCCTTTCCTAGTGTCACAGCACATAGAGCACTGGACTGGCAGGTCTTTTAACCTCTCTGGGCCTCAGTTTCCTTATTTGTAAAATGGAGGGGGGGAGATATGAATGCGATGACCTCTAAAGTCCCTTCCTATTCTACATCTATGATTGCCTGGTCTTAATTAGGCTCATATTATGTGAAGAGCTTACTATTCCAATTAGCTAGTATCAACCGCTAGTAGTGAGGAGTTTGGTATGAGATCTGTCTGGTAGTCCAGAAGCTTCTTGGGCCAGGTTCTGTCCTACCCATGGTTATAGGCTTGAGTTTTCTCTCTTGTCCCCAGGTTGATGAAACAGGTGTGGAAGTTAAAGACATAGAATTGGTCATGTCCCAAGCAAACGTATCCAGAGCAAAGGCTGTCCGAGCACTAAAGAACAACAGTAATGATATTGTAAATGCAATTATGGTAAGTATTGATGTCCTTTTTCTTTCCCTCTGCCCTGATTCTTAGTGAAGGGTTTCACTTAGAAACTCTACCATTAACCTAAATAAAGTGGAGTTTTGAGACATTTTGAATTATTTAGCAAGCTTTGTATGGTTTTGGATCCTCTTGCTGTCTTTGAAAACAGAACAGCCTTTCTAAGAGAGCACCAGCCCCCGCTTTGCTTTTCAGCCTCCACTCTCAATCTCTGTCCATCAGGGAGGCATTCATCCTCGAGCCCATTATTTTCTGTTAGTGTCTAGTCCCTGTTGATTGGAGTTTTCAGAATTGTCTGTCCCTTCCTCTGATTATCGTTTTTCTTTTGCAGGAATTAACGATGTAACAATCTGGAGACAAAGACATTTTTTCAGTGTTTCAGAGAAGATTAAACGCAACCCGATTTGAAATTTGTACTGTTTCTATCAATAAAGTTGTGGCTTCTTGTTGGATGAACCCAGTAGCTGCTTGTTCTGCGCGCACTCCCCAAGAATGTGGAGACTTCAGAAGCCTGACACAGATTACTTTAGTACCACTATTTTGAATCAGCCCCAGTTGGAGGAATGCAGGCTTCAGTTTCTTTGTTCATAACGTAGGCCCTCCCGCTTTTTGTAAGACACCTGGAATGTGTGGCTTTCTTTTCTTGCAGTGAACACGTCTTGCTACTAGACATGTTTTTTCCTCTGCCAACTCAAATTTTTTTCCCACTTCTTTGCTCCTAGTTAAACATTCTACCGGCAAGCCTTGAATCATTTCATTTGTGGGGGTGAGGGGAAGTGTACTGAGTCCCTTGGCCTTCATTTAATTCATAGTCTTAAAAGACCTTGTAAACTATGCCCTGTTTTCTGTCTTACAAACAATTCTTTGGTGGTCTCGTCCTCTGAGGACCAAAGGCTTTATTGCTGTTACGTTGAAGGGATGGGGCTAGAGATATTGTACGGTAAAGGTTAAAGTGATCTTTGAGAACATACTAATTAGATTGTAATCACTTATTAAAAGCAAATAACTAAATCATATACAATTTAACAATCCAGTGTTCTGTAAATTAACTGAGGAAGAACTCTGTTTCACAGGAGTTGTTAGGAAAACTGGAAGGCAATTTTACAGAAATGGAGTTTAAACTATACCTTTAAAAAGGTCAAAATGGAAATGAAGCCTTAATTTTAAAGGTCTTGCCATTAAAAAAAATTACAACTATAATAGTTGTCTTTCAAAGAAGCTGTAGCCAGGGAAGATTTCTTAACCACAAAAACAATAGAGGCAGTAAGGATGGAATAGATTATTTTTGTTTACATGAATTTTGAAAGCTCTCTTACAGAAACAAAATCGATGAAAAGATAAGTAGGGAAGCTGTCACTGGGGGGGGAAATTTTTGCATCGAATCTCTTAAAGGATCTGATGGCCCAAATAACACAAGTAGCTAAGAGCAAGAATCGAGTTCTCATAAGAATTCGCAAACCAAATGGTATGAAAGCCTAATTACTAATAAATAAGAAATCAAAATGTGAGCTTGCATAACCAATGAATTCATAGATGTCAAATGAAGGGCTAGTCATTGTCAGGAGGGCTGTGTGATGACAAGGCAAATTGTTGGTGGAGCTATGATCTGTTTGAACCATTCTTGGGGGAAAAATTAAAATACTCTCGGCTCAGATCCTGCTAGAGATAGGCCACAAGGTGATAAAAGACATGAACGAAGGTGCAGTATATTTATATATAAACATTTATAGTGGCAATGAACTAGAAATAAGATGTCCATCATTTAGGGAATGGTTAAACTGTGTGTGAAGTAATGGAATACTAATCCAACATTAAATAATTATCAACATGAAGAATTTAGAAAGCACAGAGAGACAAATTAATGCAAAGTGACGTAAGCATAACCAGGAAGACCAAATACAAAAGATGTCCAAGTTGGACCCTGGAGAAGAGGTAAGAAAAGGAATCTCCCCTTATTTCCAAGATTAGGGACTACTGATATTGAGCATGTTGTAGTGTATTATTTGATTTTACTGAAATTTTTATTGACCTCTTTATATAACATTGCCACATACATAGTGAGCCATCTCAAACAAATGATGGGGGGGAAGCAAAAACAACTCTTTTTTTTTAATGTTCCATGAATTCTCACTGGATGGAAGAGGGCTATGTTCAGAAATGAATATGATATAAAGACAAAAGCATCAAAAATAAAATTACTTTTCAGACAACATGAAAAGGGCCTTAGGCACCACCTCAACATCTGGAAATCTCAAGGAATTCTGGACATTCTGGACAGCTGAAGGCTTATCCCATTATACACTAAAGTTGTGTAAATTGTTATTATCTACTTCCCTGCCTTAAATATGTAAAACGCTTTGCAAACCCTAAAAAGCACTATGTAAATGTTAGCTGTGTTCGTAAATAAAATATCTTGTATATATACCTTGTATATACCTTTTCTTGATGACTCAAGGTCATCATTATGCATTTTGTGCTACTTGGGAGGATCAAATGTAAAGGACTTTGCAAGTTCCATAAAAATATTTACATCGCACATTGATGCCTGAGGCCGGGTTTGTGTTTCTAAGTTTAAAATGAAAACCATACTCAGGATTGTGTAACAAGCCTAAGAGGCTCTTCTGTGGAAAGTGCCTTTTCTTTCCCATAGTTCTTGACTATATTCTAATTCAGTGATTAGTTAATGAAGCTAATAAGACAGCTAGCTGACTAGTAGATGGAGTCAGAAAGACTTGGATTCAATTATAGTACCTACCTCCTGGAGGTGTGAGGATCAAACAAGGTAGATAGTAGAACACAGAGCCTGGCACATGGTAGGTACTATATACTTGTTATTCCCGAACAATACCTAAATGGGTTAGCTTCTGTACACACAGACTCCATTATCACATCCCCAATAACCTAGCCATCACAAATCTAGTCTTCTTAAGGTTGGAAACAACTCCAGGACTTGGTCCGTGGCAAGGGCCTCATGGGCCCCATTATCTGGTAAAGCAGCAAAAGGCTGGCTTTTCCACCCAGAGTACTTAGGGCAGGACTTTTAAAGGAGATGGTCTTCACAAACACTAGGGAAATGATGTGATGAGAGTTACATCCCAGGGGCACGTGCTTTTGCAAAACTTGAATGAGGCCTTTCTGAGGGCCCTGGGTTTTCCTTGTTTCAAAGGAATAAAAAGATCCTAGGCTGTGGCTGAAAACATTCCTTATCCAGTTCTACCTGCTTAGTGATACACTCTTAAGTTGTGTCTGTTTGATCTCCCCCACTGAACTATTGGTTTCTTTGGGCTAAGTACCCCA
Source organism: Trichosurus vulpecula (assembly GCF_011100635.1). Lineage (NCBI taxonomy): Eukaryota > Metazoa > Chordata > Mammalia > Diprotodontia > Phalangeridae > Trichosurus > Trichosurus vulpecula. The sequence continues at coordinate 265,853,496 of NC_050577.1, forward strand.
CCTATGATGCTCATTACCTGTGATCTTTGACAAATCACTTACCTTCTTGGTCTTCAACTTCCTAACCTGTAAAATGGGAATGATGGCCTCTGAGTCCCTCCCTGCTCTAGATTTTCAATCCTATGATCCTACAATTGAAAGTCTAATTACTTCCATTTCACCACCAAACAGGAAAGGTGAACTTCAAAAAGTTCAGAGTTTTAAAAGGGTCTTAGCAGCCATCTACTCATAAAAGCAGTCACCCAGCCTCTGCTTGAAGACTTCCAATTACAGGGAACCCACTCTGAAATGGCTATCGTTGTTACAAAGGTTTTCCTCACATCAAAGTCACATATGCAACTTCCACGCTTTGCTCCTGGTTCTATGCCCAATCCTTCTTCCGTATGTCAGCCCTTTAAATACTTGAACATGTCTCTCATGTTTCCCCTTAAATCTTTTTCTCCAGGCTGAATATGCCCACCCAATCATTCCTCATATGACCCTGAACTCAGAGTCTGTCATCACCCTGGCTGCCCCTCTTGGGCACTCATATGCCTGCTTATCAATATCAGCTGTGATGCCCAGAACTCAACACAATACTCCAAGGCCCCGTATAGGGGTACTATCACTTTCTTATTCCTGGAAGCTATGTCTCTTTTACTGCAGGTGATAATAATAGCAATAAGTATATGGCACCTACTATGTGCCAGGCACAGCTAAGTGCTTTACAAAAAAATAGTGTCTCACTTAATCCTCACAACAACCCTGTGAAGTAGGTGCTGTTACCCCTATTTTACAGTTGAAGAAACTGAGGCAGGCAGAGGTTAAGTGATTTGCCCAGAATCACACAGCTTTGTTGGCTTAGTCATGTCTGACTTGGACCATAGCAGGCCAGTGCTGTCCCTAGGCTTTTTTTGGCAAAGATAACTGGAGTGGTTTGCCATTTCCTTCTCCAGTGTCTAAGGCTACATTTGAATTCAGGTCTTTCCTGACCCTAAGGGTAGTGCACCCCACCTAACTAACTTTGTTCTTCCACCTCTAAGTCTGTTTGTAGCTCAAGGTCCCCTTGAAGGTGGCAGCCAAATCCAGAGAAGCTGTCCTCATACTTGGAGAAGCTATGGCAAATGGAGATCACGAAACTCCAACCGGATATGGGGGAGGAGGAAGAAGAGGAGGGGAAGGGTGTGTGGTTAACACCAAGGAATTGCATCATCCTGGTCACTGGTAGTAGAACAGAATGTCCTAATCAGAGTAAACAATAGAGGGGCCCAAAGCTGTGGACATTAGAACATAAGACTTATGAGTCTCTGTACCTCCCTCCCCTCTCTTCCCTACAGGCTAAATGAGTCAAACTTTGTTGATGCCCAGGGCAATTTTTCAGAAGCTAAAACCCAGCCTGATTTCTACTTTGTTCTGTGTACTTCTTCCTTCAGAATTATCTGAACTCTTACCATTTTAATATTTGGGTCCTTACTTCCACAGCACAGTCCTTTAAAGATAGGTGTTAAATCGTGTTCTTATAGTTCTACAGTTATCTTTATATAATTAGAATTACCTATGTCTCTTACCTCTCATACTAAATTGTAAGATCCGTAAGAGCAAAAAGAAAACAGATAGATAGACGGATAGACGGATGGACGGACAGACGGACGGACAGATAGATAGATAGATAGATAGATAGATAGATAGATAGATAGATAGATAGATAGATAGATGGATTAGATAGATAGGTAGATAGAGATGTGTGTGTGTGCGCGCGCGTTGATTTTCTGTTTTTTTTTCAACCTTGCACAGTGCCTCACCGCATCCTGGCCTGTTATAAATATTTATTCAGTTGAATTAAACAGAGGCTGAATAAACTTTAAAGATGGACTAGCTTCTGGCAATCAGCACCCTCTTCTGAGGAAATAATCTTTTCATCCTCAAGTCACCTACTACCTCTGTGCCCCTGTGAAGGCTGTCTCCCAGGCCTGGAATACATTCCTTCCATGAAGCAGCCTTTTCAAATCCTTTGCTTCCCAATTCAGGGCTCACATTGGAGAGGAAGCACTGATCCTGATCCTCGTGGAGGTTAGGGCTCCCTTTTTCCTTTATTATTTTGTATTTTATATTTGTGTAATATTATTCTTTGTCTTACATTTGTTGACATTCGTAGCCCCTGTAGAATGGAGGGTCCTTAAGGACAGGGACTTTTCATTCATAGTTCTGTAGCTTCATTTTCATTTATACCTGAGCTGTAGCATCCTGCCTTTGCAGGTGTGTGAATGCTTCGTGAATGGAAGTGAAATTCATCTCTTTTTAGGTTTCTTATAAGAAATATTGTAAGATTATAAAATATGAATCTTGGATTGTGTGCCGTCTTGGGGAGGGGGAGGGGAGGGAAGAGGAGAAAATTTAAAACTTATGGAAGTGAATGTTGAAAACTAAAAATAAATAAAATAACTTATTAAAAAAAAGAAAACAAAGATATGACTCTTACAAGCTGCTTATAAGCAGCTACTCAATAAATGTCTTGAGTTGAATTTAAACTATGTGCGAAGAAATTATGCTGGGCTAGGGGTACAAAAAGATTTTTTGAAAGGCTGCTTTCAAGAACCTTGGGATCTAATGAGAGTGAAGGGGGATTTTTTGGTTGAGTCATTTTCAGTCATGTTTGAGTTTTCTTGATCCCATTTTGGGTGTTCTTGGAAAAGATACAAGGGTGGTTTTCCATTTCCTTCATTGTACAGACGAGGAAACTAAGGCAAACAGGGGTAAGTGACTTGCCCAGCGTCACACAGGTAGTATCTGAGGTCATATTTGTACTCACAAAGATGAGTCTTCCTGACTCTAGTCCCGATACTCTATCCACTGTGCCACCTAGCGGACCACTGAGGGTAAAGACATGCCTACAAATAAATTGAAGGGAGCATGAGTAAAAAGGAAAGGTCCAAACTTTGATAGATAGACTTAGCTCTTCTCAGCAATGCAATGATGTAAAACAATTCCAAGGGACTCATGATGGAAAATTCTGTCCACATCCAGAGAAAGAACTATGGAGTCTGAATGCAGATCACAGCATACTATTTTCTCTTTTATTTTCTTTTTCATGGTTTTTCCCTTTTGTTCTCATTCTTTCACAACATGACTAACTTGGAAATATGTTAATATGATGTGTAGCCTATATTAGATTGCATGCCATCTTGGGGAGGAGGGAGGAAAGAAGAGGGAGAAAATCTTGTAAAAGTGAATGTTGAAAACTATCTTTGCATGTAATTGGAAAACATAAAATACTACTAAGTGGAAAAAAAAAAAAAGGAAAGGTCCAGAAAAGTCCTCAAAGAAATCTCAGGAGGGAGAGATCATTTTCATCTATCAAGGCAGAGAAGACTTCTTAGGAGAGAAGATGTAGACTTAGTTTGTTGTTCAGTCATTTCCTTGTGCCTGACTCTTAGTAACTCCATGAACCGTAGCACTCCAGGCCCTTCAGTCCTCCACTATTTCTCAAAGTCTGTCCAAGTTCAGGTTTGTTGTTTCCACACTATCTATCTCATCCTCTGTCATCCCCTTTTCCTTTTGCCTTCAATCTTTCCCAACATCAGGATCTTTTCCAATGAGTACTATCTTCTCATTATGTGGCCAAAGTATTTAAGCTTTAGCTTTAGTATGTGACCTTCCAGTGAATATCATGAATTAATTTCATTAACTATTGACTGATTTGATTTCCTTTCATCCAAGGGACTCCCAAAAGTCTTCTCCAGCACCACAATTCAAAAGCATCAATTCTGCAGCGCTCCACATTCCTTGTAATCCAACTCTCATAGCCATACATTAATACTAGAAAAATCGCAGCTTTGACTCTACGAACTTTGTCTGCAAGGTGGTATCTCTGCTTTTTAGTATGCTGTCCCCAGATTTGCCATAGCTTTCCTTCCAACGAGCATCTTTTTAATTTCTTTTTTTTTTTAATTTGGAATTTTTATTGTGGATTTTCCTGTTTTTTCATATTTTAACCATAAAGTACAATTTATTTTTTGTAAAATAACTTAAATCTGGATGCAACTTTTTCCCACATTTTTTCCATATTTCTTCCATATTTTAACCATAAATTACAATTTTTTTTGTAAAATAACTTAAATCTGGATGCAACTTGCAAAAGCAAAACAGAGAGGCAAAAGAAGTACTAAATGGAACACTCAATAAGATGAATCATGGTAGCTCACAGATGTGTCTAATAATGTGGGAATTGATTGACTGTATCTTGTGACTCAATTCTGTATTTAGTTCATTTCCCTTTCTATTCAATTGTGAATCTAGTCTAATTTCTGTCCTGTGAGGAAATTTTATTGCGTTATGGAAATTGTGAGAAAACTTTATTGCATTGTTTGAAGCTAGCTCTGATTGGCTAGGAACCTAGACCACCTCTACCTGTAAGCATCTTTTAATTTTATGGCTACGGTCACCGTCTGCTTTGATCTTTGAGGCCAAGAATATAAAATCTGACATTGCTTCCATTTCTTCTCTTTCTATTTGCCAGGAATTGATGGGACCAGTTGCCAAGATCTTAGTTTTTTTAATGTTAAGCTTCAAGCCAGCTTTGAGACTCTCCTCTTTCAACTTCATCAAGAGGCTTCTTAATTCCTCTTCACTTTCTGCCATCAGAGTAGTATTATCTGCATATCTGAGATTGTTGATAATTCTTCTGGTAGTTTTTGATTCATCCAGCCTGGCATTTCACATGATGTACTCTTTATATAAGTTAAGTAAATAAGGTGAAAATTTACAGCCTTGTTGTACTCCTTTTCCAATCTTAAACTAGTCAGTTGTTCCATGTTCGGTTCTAACTGTTGCTTCTTGGCCAGCATACAGGCTCCTCAGGAGACAAGTAAGATGATCCAGTACTCCCATCTCTTTGAGGACTTGCCACATTTTGTTGTGATCCACACAGTGAAAGGCTTTAGTGTGGTCAATGAAATAGAAGTAGATGTTTTCCTGGAACTCACTTGCTTTCTATGTTGGCAAGAATGTTGGCAATTCACTTCAAAAACCACCTTGCTCTTCTGGTAATTCTCAGTTCACATATTGCTGAAGCCTAATTTGTAGAATCTTAAGCCTAACCTTGCTGGTGCGTGAGATGAGTGCAGCTGTTGAGCAATTTGGACATTCCTTGGTATTGCCCTTCTTTAGGATTGGGATAGAAACTGATCCTTTGCAATCCAGTGGCCACTGTTGTATTTTCCAAATTTGCTGGCTCATTGAGTGCAGCACTTTAGCAGCAGCATCAGGACTTATTCTGACATATTTTCTAGATCTGTTTGGAGGAGTTTGTGGATGGGAGTCTTACCACATTGTTTCTGCCCACTCTGCATCTTCTACTTTTTTGCCTTTTCTTTTAATATGAAGTTTTATTAAGGCATGTGACCCTTTTGATATATCCTAGCCCTGACAGAAGACATCTTTTTTTTTGTTATAATCACCAATATTTTTATTGACAAGTGTAAAAGGGTTAGGGCTGCAGTCTAGAGCTAGGTGCTCACTGTCTCTGGGGCCTTCATGCTGGCTCTGAGCCCTGCTGTATGCTCTTCATAAGCTCTTCATGCTACATGGACACCTCTGTCAATTTTTTGCCCATTCACTCATGTATGTCCAAGTACTTGGCGACACATCGATCCAGACACACAGATTCCCCCTCGGAAAGTTCGGCTTCCTTGTAATGGGGAGAGACATACTTCCATTGGCATGCACTGGTCATCCTATTGTACATGTCAGCCATCATCTTCACCTCCAGTTCAGCTGCCAGCTGTTGGGCCCTAATTGCATCCATCACAGTCACTCACACCACAGTGGCTTCCTTGATCCTAGGTGAAGCATGGGACTGAGGCAGCCAAAGTCCTGGGCCACTCCCCCAGAAGACATCTTCTATAAGAGTGCCCTTCTTAACACTGAAATTTCTATAGTACTGTTTGGTGAAGATCCTCACTCCCTAGCCTTTTTACCATTCTATTTTGATGAAAACCTTAAAACTAAATTGTGTACTCTGATTTAATCTCGACTATGGAATTTTGTCTTTGTTCTTGAACTTTGTTCTTGAATTTATAAATTATGGGTAGAAAATGGTTTGGATCAAAGAGATTTTCAAAAGCAGGATACATTTATATCCCTTTGGATTTCTCTATCTAAGCAGAGATGCTTAGAATTAGAAAACTATTGAATTTGTTCCTGACAGACTTGTGCCAGAGTACTAAGTTTTTTTTCCACAGGGAGAAGAGTCCATTCCAGGCATGATGAATAAATAACATAAGTAAAGGAGCCAAAGGTACAGGGGAAGGAATCAGAACCAAGAATGAGGAATATTCCAGTTGGGCTGGAACATCAAATATGTGAAGGTATTTAGTATGAGATGACTAGAGAGGGTGGGGCTGCATTGTGGAAATCCCAGATAATTTAGGGTCTTGTGATTTCTTTCTTTTTTTCTCTCTTTCTCTCTCTCCCTCTCTCTCTTTCTCTCTTTTTCTCTCCTTCTCTCTCTCCCTCTCTTTCTCTCTCTCTCTCTCCCTCTTTCTCTCTCTCTCTCTCTTCTTTCACAAAAACTTAAACCTAGTTCACTCTGAAGCTCGTAGATTTGACCACAATAGGTCCCTGCCCAAGCTCCACTTAATGGCCTATTTTGGGCCCCATTGGCTTACAGCAAATGTCAATGGTAACTGTTTCTCTTTGGAACAGCAACCCTGAGGGTCTTCCCCTCCCAGCTTGTTTTTTTTTCTTTTTTTCTAATTAAAGAGGCCATCCATTGACTCACTTCTTAAAGAGACCTATTCACTGAATGGCCATCACCTCACTCTAAGTGAGTGCACGAAAAGGCCTTAGCCTAAAGGGGCCAGGGTCCCCCATTGCATCCTGGGTTACCTCCAGTCAACTTGATGAATATCGGGTCACTGGATCCAGATGGCTCTGGAGGAGAAGGTGAGGCTGGTGACTTTGCACAGCCCTCCTTCACTCAGATCAAAGTCATGCAAGTCACAGCATCATTTCCCTGATGCCATGGTCCTCTTTGAAAACGAAGGACAAACACAACCCTATTTGGTAAGCAATGGAGAGTCACTGAACATTTTAAATAGACTACAGTATAGGATGTTGGAAAGATTATGCAGGCTACAATGCGGGGAGCAGTGGGGAAGCTATGCAGTGCAAAGGAAAGAATGCTGGATTTGAAATCAGAGATTAGATTTAAGAGGGGGGAGACGGAGACTGAGACACATTTATCTAAGTGAGGAGAGTTTAGAGCCTGGTAGCTGTTGCAGTGGAGAGTGGGGAATGGAAAGGAGAGAGGTGTTTAGGAAGGATGAAGGATGTAGTCCTGTGGAAAGAGCACTGACTCAGAAGAGTTAACAACAGTGAGAAGAAAAAATTTTTTTAACCAGACCACATGTTTTTTAAGTGCACAGAATTACATGTTTTTTAAAAATATTTTTTCCAATTACATGTAAAAACAATTCTTTTTTTTTTAAATTTGGAGTTCCAAATTCTCTTTCATCCTGCCCCCTCATTGAGAAGGCAAGCAATTTGATACAGGTCATACGCAATGCACATAATTCTTAATGTAGTATAGAAAGAGGCACAGAAAATCAGGACAGTTTTGAAAAGGACATGTAGAATTTATTATGTACTTTTTTAAAGAGTAAGTAGTATGAAAAAAATTTTTAAACATCTAAAAAAGAGCAAGTAGTATGAAATAGAGATTCACAGTTTTATATATAATCATCTTTTTGTGTTAGGCTGTATATATGGTAATGCTCTTTTTTGGTGTTTAAGTCCAGAATTAAAAAAATAAAAATAAAAAGAATTGAAAAGAATGGCCCCAGAGTCAGAAGACCATAATTAAAATCCCATCTCTGATGGTCACTATCTGTGTAACTTTGGTTAAGTAATTTATCACTCCTGTACCTCCATTTTCTTATTTGTTAAATGAGGGAGGTGGCATCATAGCTGTTATCTGAAGTCTCTTCAAGTTCTAGATCTAGGATCCTATGATCTTATGATAAAAGAATGTTCCATAGGAATTGGAATTGGAAAGACATACTGGACAGCAGAAGGTTTGGAATCAAAAGTTTATCACCCTTAGGAAGGTTAGAATGCATTCAGCTCCTGGCACCCAACTCCGCACATTGGGCAAATATGCAAACACACCCCCAGAGTCCAGTGGGTATATGGGGCTGGGCCTCATGGGCTTAGTGCAAGGGACAAGATCAGCCTATACCAACACCGACCCATTCAGCAAGGGAAGAGTATCCTCAGACCATACACATGGAATTTGAACTTCCTCACTAACAAGCCAGAAAATGGGGGAGATACAGCACACTGGGTACAACTCTGCCTTAAGCAAACATACATTGCTTTACAAGCCAGAGAAGAAAGTGCCAGAGCTGACGCCCAACCCATGGCTACTTCTGGTGCCATTACCATAAATAAAAGAAAGGGTAGTTTTTGAAGAACTGATAAGTTCACTTTTGTATATATTGAATTTGAGAAGAATTTGTCCAGCAGGATGATGGAAAGAAACCCTGGGGAGAGATTGGATTAGATATTTTTTTTTATTTAAATTTATTTTTAGTTTACCACACACGGTTCTACATAATTTTGAGTTTCAGATTTTCTCCCCTCCCTCCCCTCTCCCTCTCCAAGACGGCCTGGAATCTCATATAACTACCATGTATAACGTCACATTGAATTAATTTATACACTAGTCAAGTTGTGGAGAAGAATTATGCCCAATGGAATGAATCATGAGAAAGAAGAGACAGAACCAAAAAAAAACCAACCCAAAAACAAAAACAAAAGAGAAGAAAAAAGGCGAGCATGTAGTGCGCCTCAATCTGTATTCAAACTTCACAGTTCTTTCTCTGGATGAAGATAGCATTCTCCATCGTGAGTCCCCTGGAGTTGTCCTTGCACCTTTCGTCGCTGAGAAGAGCGAAGTATGTTAGGGTTGGTCCTCACGGAATCCATATATCTGTGGCTGTGTACAATGTTCTCCTGGCTCTGCTCTGCTCACTCAGCATTATGTCGTGTAGGTTTTTCCAGGTTGTTACGAAGTTCATATCATCCCCATTTCTTATGGCACAATAGTATTCCATTACCTTCATATACCACAGCTTGTTCAGCCATTCCCCAATTGATGGGCATCCCTTTGATTTCCAATTCTTGGCTACCACAAAAAGAGCCGCTATAAATATCCTTGTACATATGGGTCCTTTTCCCGCTTGTGTGATTTCTTTGGGATACAACCCTAGAAGTGGTATTGCTGGGTGGGATTAGATATTAAGATATGGAAGTAATCTGTATAGAAGTGATCATTGAGTCTAAAGAACTAGAGATTACCGAGGGAAAGAGCAATAATAACTAACATCTATATAGTACTTACTATGTGCCAGGCACTGTACTTTACAAGTTGTGAGGATTGAATGAATTAATAATTGTTATGTGTTATTATTATCACCCCCCCATTTTACAGATGAGAAAACTGGGGACAACAATGAATTGCCCAGGGTCATATAGCTAGTAGGCTGTCTGAGATAGGATTTGAGCTGACTTCAGGTCCTGTGCTCTATTCATGGCACCACCTAACTGAGAGATGAGAAAGGTCAGGTTCACAGACACATCCCAGACTTAAGTATCTCTAACTGCCTTGTTCAATTCAATTCCTTTTTTTCCAAAGAAATATTTTTTTAACATTTTTTTCTTTTTAAATTTTGAGTTCCAAATTCTCTTCCTCCCACCCCCTTCCCCCACCCACTGAAAAGTCAAGCAATATGAAATTAATTATACATATGAAATCATGCAAAACTATATTTTTTAAAGCCAAAAAAATTTTAAGTGAGAAAATTACACTTCAATTTGCATTCAGAGTTCATCAGTCTCTCTCTAGAGGTGGATAGCATTTCTTTTTTTTTTTTTATCATGAGTCCTTTGGAATTGTCTTGGATCATTGTATTGATCAGAGAAGCCAAATCTTTCATTGGTCATCATTTCAATATTGATGTTACTGTGCATAATGATCTTCTCACTTCACTTTGCATCTGTTCATACAGGTCTTGCCATGTTTTTCTGAAACCATCCCCTTCATCATTTCTTATAACACCATAGCACTTCACAATAGTATGCCACAACTTGTTTAGCCATTCCACAATTGATGAGCATCCCCTCAATTTCCAATTTTTTGCTGCCAAAAAAGAGCTATTATAAATATTTTTGTACATAGAAATCCTTTTCCTATTCCTTTGATCTCTTTGGGATGCAGATCTAACAGTGGTATTGTGGGTCAAAGGGTATGCAGTTTTATAGCCCTTTGGGCATAGTTCCAAATTATTCGACAGAATAGTTGGAATAATTCACTATTCTATTAACAATTCGTTAGTGTACCTATTTTTCCCTAATCCCTTCCACCATTTGTCATTTCTGATAAGTGTGAGGTAGTAGTACTTCAGAGTTGTTTTAATTTGCATTTCTCTAATCAATAGCAATTTAGAATTTTTTCATATGACTATAGAGAGCTTTGATTTCTTCTTCTTCTCCTTTGACCATTCATCAATTGGGGAATGGCACTTATTTTTTATAAATTTGACTCAATTCTCTAAGCATTTGAGAAATAAGGCCTTTTGCCCACTACTAGGTCTATATCCCAAAGAGATCATCAAAAGGGGAAAAGGACCTGCAGGTACGAAAATATTTATAGCAGCCCTTGTTGTGGTAGCAAAGTTTTGGAAATTGAGGGGATGCCCATCAATTGGGGAATGGCTGAACAAGCTGTGGTATACGAATGTAATGGAATACTATTGTGCTATAAGAAATGATGAGCCAGCAGATTTCAGAAAAACCTGGAAAGACTTGTATGAATTTGATGCAAAGTGAAATGAGCAGAACCAGGAAAACATTGTATACAGTATCAGCAATATTGTATGATGATCCACTCTGAATGACTTAATAGCTCTTCCCAGCAACCCAACAATCCAAGATGAGTACAAAGGACCCATGATGGAAAATGCTATCCACATCCAGATAAAGAGCTAATGGACACTGAAGGCAGATCAAAGCATACTTTTTTCACTTACTTCCATGTTTTTTTTTTCCCCTTTGATCTGTTTCTTCTTTCACAACTGTGACTAATATGGAAATATTTTTTACGTAATTGCACACATATAACCTATATCAAGTTGCCTATCATTTTAGGAAAAAGGGAGGGGTGGGAGGGAGAAAAATTTGGAACTTGAAATCTTGTAAAAATGAAATAAAAATTTCCTTGACATACAATCGGGGGAAAAAATAAAATACTACTAAAAAAATGAAAAATCTTTGGTTCATTCAAACTCCCAGCCAGACATACTGATAAATTGAATAGAAAGATAAATTCCTTTACATTGCCCAACAAATGGGAATCTAGTTTTGTTTTGTTTTGTTTTATTTTGCTTTCTTTTGGGAGAAAGGGAAACAAGTCAGATTTTTAAAAAAAATTTGGGGTGATTTTTTAATCTCAAGTTAACACTGACTGTAAACCAGTCATAGCAACTAGAATTCTACCATTACATTTCAATTTCCCCACCCCACAAAAAATAAATAAAGTACTTTATTTTGTCCTATATTTAAAATAGATTGTAAGCTCCTTGAGATTAAGGACTGTTTTTGCTTTTTTTCTTTGTATCCTGATACCTAGCACATTGCCTAGCATACAACAGGCACTTAAGAAATGCCTGTTAAAAGAATTCATGAATGAATGACCTGGATCCTACATTTTAGGAAGAACATTGACACTAGGGAAAGAAAGCTCAGAGGAGGGGAACCAGGGCATTGAGGGAACCATGACATAAAAGCATCACTTGAGAGAACCAAGATTATTTCTGGATGAGCATCTAGTTTGTTTCCACTCTACTATAAAAAGTGCTACTATGACTCTCTTGGCATACATGGAATCTTTCTCTCTTTTACCTCCTTGAAGAATATAATGAGCGGCAGGATCTCTTAATCAAATGATATGGCATGCTACCACTCAGAGAGGAGTCAGGTCCCCAACAGTATGGTCGGTATGGCACCCCAGAAAGTGTCTTACACTCTTTCAGTTAGGGCCACTAATCTTAGCTTGCAATCTACAAAAGTTTCTTCCCCAACTCTCACAGTGAAGAATATTTTTCAGTGCAGTCATTTTCAACTCCTAATCTTTGGGAATCTTATATAGATGAATGTAGCTAGAAGCAAGTCTATGCCAGGGAGGCATTCATTATCTTAACAGGTCTCGTTGTATTCGATCCCTGCCATTATGACCCTTCTTTTTGTAAATAGTGTTTAATTTTTTCCCCAATTACATGTAAAGATAGTTATCAACATTCATTTTTTTTTAATTTTTCTTTTTTGGAGGGAGGAAGGCAGGGCAGCTGGGGTTAAGTGACTTGCCCAAGGTCAAACAGCTAGTAAGTGTGTCAAGTATCTGAGGCTTGATTTGAACTCAGGTCCTCCTGACTCCAGGGCCGGTGCTATACTCACTGCGCCACCTAGCTGCCCCTCAACATTCATTTTTTATAAGATTTTGAGTTCCAAATTTTTCTCACTCCTCCCCAAGACAGCAAGCAATCTGACATAGGTTACATATGTGCAATCATGTTAAACATATTTCCACATTAGTCATGTTATGAAAGAAGAATCAGAACAAAAGGAAAAAACCACAAGAAAGAAAAAAAAGTGAAAATAGTATACTTTGTTCGCATTCAGACTCCATAGTCTTTTCTCTGGATATGGATAACATTTTCCATCATGAGTTTTATTGCATTGTCTTGTATCATTGTATTGCTGAGAAGAGCTAAGTGATCATTGCACAATGCTGCTATTACTATGTACAATGTTCTCCTGGTTCTACTCACTTCACTCAGCATCAGTTCCTGTAAGTCTTTCCAGGTTTTCTGAAATCTGCCTGCTCATCATTTCTTACAGCACAGTAATATTCCATCATAATCATATACCATAACTTGTTCAGTTATTCCCCAATTGATGGGCATTCCCTCAGTTTCCACTTCTTTGCCACCACAAAAAGACCTGCCATAAGTATTTTTGTACATGTAGATCCTTTCTTCTTTTTTATGATTTCTTTGTAATACAGACCTAGTAGTGGTATTGCTGGATCAAAGGGTATGCACTGTTTTGTAGCCCTTAGGGCATAGTATTATGATCCTTTCTAGTGTGGGGAATCTGAAAGCATTCTCCTTTATCTTTCTGTGTCTCTGTCTTTTAATCTCAGCAGAACTTCTATATTAGCTGGTTTCATAAGGCACCATTCCTCTTGCCATGACCCCAAAGATGTGGTGGATAGAGATGTGGCCTTGGAGCTGAGTTCAAGCCCTTCCTCTAAGTCTAACACATACTAGTTGTGAGGGCCCTGGCAAATTACTTAATCTCTCAGTATCTCCAGGCAACTCCCTAGAATGATAAAATACAGAAAAGTTGTTGATTTGCATTGATAGAGGGAATTTTTTCACCTGGGAGACCCTTATGCCAGTGGTATCAAACTCAGATGGAAACTGGAACTAGAGGCCACTAAACATTACATAAGGATCCCTGTGGGTTATATATTTACCTAGAAAACCACATGCGTGTATATGCATATGTGTGTGTGTATATATATGTATGTGTTGTATTGTTAATGCAATTTGCTTAATGGGAAGATCCTTCCCATCCATTAATAGGCCCATGTGACCTATGTAAGTCACATGAGTTTGAGTCACAACAGCCTGGGTCACAAGGGTTGTGATGCCCTCTGACCCTGAAGAAATTTATATATACTCAGAGTTTAGCATTTTGCTTTGGAGCTCACTCATGGGAAGAGTATTTGTGTGATGTAGCCAGATGAGACTCTGGGCAGCCATTAAGGAGCCCCTTGGCTTTGAAACCCATATGACAATCCTCTCTCTGGTAACTATGTATGTATTGCTTTTGGTCAGACGGTTGGAAGATTTGTTGATCTTTGCTGTTTGTATTTGCTCTGTTTATATAATTTCTGCTTGTAATTTCTGTTTGTATTTGCTCTGAAGTTCAGGCTGCTGACTTTTCTCCTGAACTAAGTGAATGAGATATATATGTATATGTATATGTGTATATGCATGTATGTACGTGTATGTATTATATATGTGTATATGTATGTATATGTATGTATACATATATGTATATATTATATATATGTTTGATTAAAGTAAGATTGTTGACCCCTTTTAATTTGCTTTCCTTTAGAAAGCAAGTCAAAGAACCTGTGCTAGCATCCCTCCTGTGTGCTGGTGTTATTGCTCTTACACCCCCATAGCAGCTGCAAGCAACATTGTTGTTACAAAATGGCATGGTTGGGCAGGATCTGCAAACTAAAAGGAAAGTATAGGGGCTGGGGTTTGTTTCCCAGTTGTGGTAGCTATGAATCTGTGGAGCCATGGCACAGGATCAGAGAACTGCCTGCGTGCAGACTTTGGCAAGGTGAGAGTGGAAATGGAGAGCTACCTGCATCAGGACTCAGGCAAAAGCCAGGAGCTGCTGGCTGCTGTGAGAGGAGGAGGAACTCCTGTTCAGAATTCTCAGCGCTGGGACAAGATAAAAACTTTACAGCAAGGTTCTGAGTGTGCTTTTCTGTTCTGTCCCCCTGGGATGGTTTGGGACCCAGGGGGAGGATGTGGTGAGTTGGAGGAAGTGCCATGGACCCCCAAGGACCTCCCCCGTTCGCTTTGTTGCCCAGGCCCCCCTCAGGACTTGAAAGCAAGGGCTGAAGCAGTGTGGGAAGAAGGACACACCCCCAAGAAAACTTTATTTAAACATTTTTGTTTGTGTTGAGACTTTGCTCATTAAAGCATTCTTGCACCTGAGAGTGCTATGACAGAAGCCTGGAATAGCAGCATGGAGAGAAGGACATATTCCCAAGAAGGACTTTATTTGGACATTTTTGTTTTGGATTGAGGGGATTATAATGTTATGTACTTGGTGTTTGTTTAGGGCCATGTGGCCACTCTGGTAATGAGTTGTTATGTATTTTGCAAATGTGCTGTGTTTATTTTGTGGCAATTTTGTTGTACTTAAGAAATGTTAACACCCATTCAGATAGAAGTTGCCTATGTAATGGATACGAAAGATCCTGGGGCCCAATGTATTGTTAATGTATTTTTGCTTAATAGGAAGATCTTTCCCATCCATTAATAGGCCCATGTGACCTGCTTAAGTCACTTGGAAGCCTAAGACACATGATTTGAGTCACAAGAGCCTGGGTCACAAGGGTTGTGATGCCCTCTGATCCTGAAGAAGTGTATATATACTCAGAGGTTAGCATTTTGCTTTGGGGCTCACTCAAGGGAAGAATTTTTGTGTGATGTAGCCAGATGAGACACTGGATAGCTGTTAATGGAGCCCCCTGGCTTTGAAAACCCAGATGTTGGTGCTTTTCTCTCTGGTAACCGTGTATGTATTGCTTTTTGTCAGACAGTTGGAAGCCCTGTCTGTTGGTCTTTGCTGTTTGTATTTGCGCTGTTTATATAATTCCTGCTTATAATTTCTGTTTGTATTTGTTCTGAAGTTCAGGCTGCTGACTTTTCCCCTGAACTAAGTGAATTTTATATATATGTATATATATCTATATATAGATATGTTTAATTAAAGTAAGATTGTTGACCCCTTTTAAGTTGCTTTCCTTTAGAAAAGCAGATCAAAGAACCTGTGCTAGCAGCTATCTTGTGTGTTGGTGTTATTGGTCTTATACCTCAACAGCAGCTGCAAGCAACTTTGTTGTTACATATGTGCATGTATATATTTAAATTAATGTATCAACACATTAAAATCTTGTTGGCCAGAACTCAGGAGTGCTGTGGGCCATGTGCAGCCTATACGACTCCTGTTGTCTCCCCGATCTACATCAATGAAATATCATATTCATTCCCCATCCCTAGTTCCTACTCCAAATGTCATAAAACTCTACATATCCTCAGACCCAGCAATATTATTATCTGGCTTATAGCTGGAGTGTACTAGAGTTAATTCAGACCAGCTCCTAAGAGCCAATTGTTAAATTTTCAGTGTATTTACACCTTGGAAATCAGCAGAACTACAAATCAGGTTTTGATTTATTTTGTTGATTGTTAGACCAGGCATGTTAAACTTTCAGGCTACAGGCTTCACACATAAGGAAAACTCCCCTGAATACTGCCAGAACCAGATTAAAATGCAATTGGGAAATGTTTAACAAAATAATAAAAGTCAATACAACATAGATGATGTTAATTTGTGGCCTAATCTTTTTTAGTTTGACACCACTGGTCTAGACTTAAGAAAGTGATGGAGAAAGTGTTAATAATGCAGGTTAAATTTAAAAGTATGTCCAAGGCACTTTCTTCTCACCACCAAAGTTAAATCTTTCCATGTACACCCAGGCTTTACAGGCTAAAAAGAATAAAAATAAATAAATCCACCAATATAATTTTTCCCTCAGAGGGGGAAAAAATAGGTGAAACAGGAGAAATTCTATTCAAAATAACTAGTGCATTAACAAAGTATCTGTAACTTAACCTCGCAAAATCATACAAAATTTGTATAGGAACATATATGCACATGTGAGTATAAAACTATAAAATACTAAAACAATTAAGGGAGATAAATAGTTGGGAAATATTAGCTGCTGATGGTTGGATAAAGTCATATCATAAAAAAATTAAAAGAGAACACAGTAAGATAAAATTGACAACTAGAGTTAGGGGTAGAATTAAAATCAAAGAAGGCATAGAGAAGATATTAAAGATAAAACAGACCTTTTCAGCTATATAAAATGAAAAGACTTTTACATAACTAAAAGACAAAAATTAGGAAAAGTAGAATGGAAAAAACATTTGTATTAGTAATAAAAATAAAAATATACTTCAAATTATTTACAAATATTGATAATTTTATCTCTTCTTTGCTTATATTTATATTTTTTGTTTTGTTCCCTTATGCTATTACTGGACCTAGAATTTCTAGAAATGTCTAATAAATAGGGGAGAAAAAGGACCTTCTTGTTTTGTCCCTGTATGTACTAGGAAAACTTCTAGTGCTTCTTTTTTGAAAAAAATGCCAGGTCTTGATTTTGAATTATTTGTTTTTATTATATTAAAGAATATGTATATCTTTGCTTTTTAGGGTTTTTAACACAAATGAGTGCTGTATTTTGTCAAGGACTTTTTCTAAATCTATTAATAATTATTTGGCTTTTGTTATCTTTGTTATTTATATAATTAATTTTACTAATTGTTTCCCTAATGGTGAACCACTGTTGCATTCCTGATATGAATTTTCTGAATACATTATTATTTCCTTGTGAGGATTTTATTCAAAATGTTTGCATCAATATCCATTAGTGGGATTGGTTTTTCTTATATTTCCAGATCCAAACTGATGACTCTGAATTCTGAATTGGAACTCTTCCAAATCTGGAATAACCGACCACTGCATTAGCTAACCTGATGAAATTCCTATTCCTATTTAAAGACCTCAAAGGCATAGTTATCTATTTGTCTTCATTAACTAATTGCTTTTTGCTTCTTGACCAAAGGTATTTGCCTCACAAAGAGATCATAGGAGGTAGACTCATCTTTTTTTACACATTGAAATTTCATCCTGTATGACCACTCTTATCCTTAACACTTCTGATTACATCCTACACTAATTCAGGTGAGAATGGAACCCCATCGCCTTACACTTAGGAAGATTTGTATTAACTGATTCAGAGTAAACTAAGCCGAACCAGGAAAACATGAGATGACCACAGTAATGTGAAGAAAATATTAAAGATATCAGAACTTTCATTAATGTAGTGACCAATCTTTATTCCAGAGGACTGATTTTGAAACATATCCTTCTCTTTTTGACAGAGACATTAGGCTAGAGGTGAGGAATGAGGTACATATGTTGGCAGACATGGCCAATGCATTAGGAATTTTTGCCCCAGTAGCACAATTTTTGGCTGCTATAAGATAAGGTTCTACTAAAAGGAGAGTCTTTGGGAAACGTCAGTGATTCAAGAAATAAGCATTAATAGAAACTTTTTAAAAAAGATAACACATATATTTTAAATTTTAAAATGGTATATAATTATTAGTTTTATTTAGATAACTTTGACTCTGACATCCCTAGCTCCATTTCTCTTTATTCCATTCACCTCAATCAAATATTTATTAAATGCTTAATTCACACAGATCATTGTAGTAAGTGCTAGGTGTGTTACAAAAATTCAGGTAAGACATGGTTCCATTTCTCATGGAAATTATTGTCTAGGACTGAGCCAGAAGCCATAGGCTACAGGGGAAGACGGAAACATGGAAATATTTTTTGCTGGTGAAAGTATTCACTTGAAAGATGCTGTGATCCCAGATCAGGTTTATTTTGATTCATCTTACATAGTTCAATCCATAGGTTGTTTCCACCAGAGCTGGTGAAATGGAAAATTCAAACTCAAAGGTCCTTCTTTTCCACTCACTGGGAGTTGGTTGTCCATGAGTTGACAGCCCCCAACACACAAATGTGTCTCATCTTGTCCTGTGTCTGTCTCCCCACACCTGTTGGAGCTGAACCAACTGGGAAAACAGGTTCTGGGGTATATACACCCAGTCACTAGAAGAATTTGGCTTTGACTTTTGGCACAGAAGCTTCCAACTACTGGAAGAACCAGAAAACCCAGAGTGACTGGAGGACAGAGTGTGCCAGAAAAACCAGCATGGTACATGTTACATTTGAAACTACATTCAGTGCTCAGGAAAACAGTAAATAATACAAAGTTGTTTTTTTTCTTGGACTTGAAATACATTGCAAAGTAGACACAGTCATATTGGTGGTTGGTTTTGCTTAATTGTTTCTATTTGTTAGGGAAAGTTTGATATTTGTATGTGATGAGTTTAACCAAAATGATGAGGCTCAGGAACCATGTTTTTAGGCGTGCTCGAGACCCCAAAATACTGAAGCACAGAGTCCTGCCGAATGAATTCGACTCAAGCTTTCTCAGTCAAAGAAAAACAAAGTTTATTAAAGATTTGCCGTAATGGGCAGATTCTTAGGGAGCCTGAGCATTTGCGACACTAATGCCAGCGGGCCAGATTGAATCTAAACTGAGCTAGATCGAATCTGAGTGCCTTCATAGAGGCAAGATGGAGCTTGCTACCACAAGTTTACATACAGAAAGATTGTGGGAGGGATTGAGGGGTGGTCAAGTAGTCTGGGGTGACTAGAGGAGGGGTTTAGGGAGGGTCTTGAGGAGGAGTCTAAGGAGGATCTTGATGGGACTGGGGTGACTAGAGGTCAAGACTCCAGGAAACAAGAGAATGGGATTTTGATGGGATCCAGGGTGGGAAGCAGCTGGACAACAGAGGGCTAGACTAGGTAGAGATTTGGGCCTAGCGATAAGGAAAGACTTATGGCCTCAGGTGAAGGCCAGATCAAGTGGGAAGATTCAAGGAGAGTTCAAGGGGGTTCCCAGAGACTGTACCCAATCATATGTATGTTGGAGAAGGTTTAGTAGCATAGGTACTAAAGCTTAAAGCTGCACTAAGACTTTTGGGACACCCTATATAAGAAAGACTGTAAAATAGTGTATAGAGCCATGGACTTGCAGTCAGGGAGACCTAGATTTGAATCCTGGCTCAGACACTTACTATTTATTCCATAACCTCCCTGAGCCTCATTTTTCTCATCTGTAAAATCAAAATAACAATATAACACTCAGCTCACAGGACTGTTTTGAAGGTCAGATGAGATAATGGAGGGAAAGCATTCTGTAAACCTTGAAACATCATATAAATGTTAGCTATTATTATAAAATTGAGAAATGGCTGTTATTTTTTAAAAGACATCAATTAAACTTTAAAATAAAAAAAGGGGGGTGGGGAGAAAAGAGAAACCTATCATGGAAAACTGACCTTTCTAGCTGTGTTTGGCTTGAAAATATAGAACAGAATGTACCTGGTGTTGATCTTTCCTCCACGTTCTTGGATTCCCTGCCCCGCCCCCTCCCCCACAAAAAATAAAACAGGCACAGAAAAAACTTCCCACTCTGGGGAGAGGAATCAGAGGGAAGACATTTAATTTTATTGGGTTTTTTTTTTTTTTTTGCAGTTTATTGGTTGTTGTCCTTCATTCTTGAAGAGGACCAAAATGACATTAGTCAAGTTTCAACGTGTCCAACTGTGGCCGATCAGACCAATATAAGCTCGGAATGCTCTGCCACGGGTTGGGCACAAATAGTCTGTGTGAACATTTGGGGTAGATACTCCGAATTTGTGCATCCTGCGCTTCCTTTGAGTTGTTTCAATTCTGCCTTGCTCATAGAGCAAACCTTCTCTGATGTGGGCGTGGCATGCTGAGCGGTCCTGTGCTAGTGTCTCCCATGTCACACAATTAATTCCAAAATTCTTGAGAGAGACTTTGAGAGTGTCCTTGTATGGCTTCTTCTGACCACCATGTGAACGCTTGCCCTGTGTGAGGTCTCCATAAAATAGTCTTTTTGGCAGGCGTATGTTTTGTATTTTGAACAACGTGTCCAGCCCATTGGAGTTGTACTCTCTGAAGCAGAGTTTGAATGCTTGGCAGTCTAGTTCAAGTAAGGACCTCAGTGTCTGGTATCTTATGCTGCCAGGTGATCTTCTGAATCTTCCAAAGACAATTCAGATGGAAGCCATTCAGTTTCCTGGCATAGTGCTGGTAGACTGTCCAGGTTTCACAGACATACAACAATGCAGTGAGTGCACTCTGGCTGACTCTCTCGCAGTAAAGGCTGACTATATCTGCCCCTCCTGAGTCTATGCTACCCTGAGGGGAAAGGGAATAAGCATTCATGTAGCATCTATTACCATTCTAGGTAGGTACTATTATTATCCTTTTTTAATAGCTGAAGTGATTAAGTGACTTGCCCAGGGTCACACAGCTAGGAAGTTTATGTTGGCTGATTTGAACTCAAATATTCCTGACTCCAGGCCCAACACTCCATCTACTGAGCCACCCAGCTCCCTCAGGGTCTATGGCTTTTTATTTACTGTCATTGTCTTTAACACCTGGTTTATTGAATATTTATTTTAATGAATATTTATTCATTGTTAGGTATAACCACTTAATATGAACTGGCTTTTACAAAGGAATATTTACTCGGAAGATATAGGAAGAACGTAGGAATCTTTCCTCCACCTCCTCCCCAAAATCTGAGAGGCCATACCCTCCCCTATGCCACCTCAGTTTTTCTGGGACAGTAGGCTCTAAACTTAGCTTAGTTCCTACACAGCATTGGGTCCCTCCAAGTTTATGTCCAGATGTGGCATGATTGCAGTATAACCCGCATATCAGATACTGCTGACCTGGATCTCAACTGTCACCCAAATTTTACTCCCGGTTTCTCAGGACATCATCAATGAATGCGTCACTATCTGTACATCTGCAGACTCTGCAATGTTGGGATGTCTTTCCTCTTATAGCATGGTCTCTCACCAGAAATTATAAGCAAGAGACAACAAGATCCCCTCAAGAGCAATTGAAGGCAAAAAAGGAAGTAGCTGAACTTGACAGGGCCCTTTTGAATGCCTCCAACAGCCTATTGAAAATCCTCCCCTTCAACATGTGGTTATCCAACTAGAACCAGTTACAGTATGTCCAACAGTTTCTCCAAGGTATCACTTTAATAGGATCTGAGGCCTCAGCACCTGTGATAGACCCTCATTACACTAGTTTTTAATTTTTTTTTTTAATTTTGAACTGAATGAACACCAGAAAAAAGAAGCATTTTCCTGAAAAGAACAGAATAAAAAAAGGAGTTGTAGATGAAACTGCAAATCTCTATTATGGTCTGCTTGCTTTTCTTTTTAAACACATGATAAATTTGAATATAACTTTCAAATCTGTTGATCAAGGCACTTTAAAATAGAATAACTAGAAGTACTGGAGGGGCAGCTAGGTGGCACCATAGTGCACAGAACACTGGGCCTGACATCTGGAAGACATCTTCCTGAGTTCAAATCTGGCCTCAGACACTTTTTCCGCTGTGTGACCTTGGGCAAGTCATTTAACCCTGTTTGCCTCAAGTGCTCATCTGTAAAATGAACTGGAGAAGGAAATGGCAAACCACTCCAGTATCTTTGCCAAGAAAACCCAAATGGAGTCACAAAGCATTGGACACAACTGAAAAAATGACTGAACAAAGCAGTGCTGGGTTATAGGAAGAAAGGACCACTAACAATACTTTGCTATCCAAACTGTGAATTCAATCATTCTGTAAATGGTTCAACAAATTGTTTGAAGAATTTTAAATTATGCAAAGAAAATGACTAATATGTCCATAGTTGTTGACCCAGAGATCCCACAGCTAGCCATAACCCAAAGAAGTTAAAGGTAGATAGCAAGATTTCATATATGTGAAAATATTTGTAGCAGTACTTGTTATAATAGCAAAGAACTGGAAATAAAGTTAGATGCCTATCAATTGGGGCACATGAATATGATGAAATATCAATATATCATAAGAAACAAATATAAGAAATACAAAGAAGCATATATAGTAGATAAGGTCTCTCACATTCAGAGTTTGTTTCACTGAGATCTCTAGGCAATAGCATTACCATGAGTGTCCATGTATGTTGATGCCCCCCAAGGTTCTCCACTGTTACCCCATATGAAACTTATCTTTTCTAGGCTCTTGTTTGCCTCAAGTGCTTATCTGTATTAGATCTATAAGTTTATAGATTATGGCTTGTGTTTGTGCACTTTCCTATTTAAGGATAGTTGTGCTGTTTCAGCTGGTGTGATTATCATGGAGCTCTCTTGTTTATGGGAAATCCAATTGACATCCATATCCACAGTCCACCTCTCTTGCACTTACATTTATACAGAAAGAGAAACTAAAGGGGCATTAATCATATAACCTTGCATGTATCAGACATGTGGAGTTGCATAAGAATACAGATTGATAGTCAGGAAGTGTCCAGTGCAAGTGAGACATATAGAACCTATATCAAATTGCCTACCATCTCAGGGAGAAGGGAAGGAAGAACGGGAGGGAGAAAATTTGGAACTCAAAATTTTATTTTAAAAAATGAATATTGGGGCAGCTAGGTGGTGCAGTGAATTAAATACTGGTCATAGAGTCAGAAGGACCTTAATTCAAATTTGACCTCTAACACTAGCTGTGCGACCCTAAGCAAGTCACTTAATGCTGATTGCCTCCCCCCATTCCCCCCAAAATGAACGTTAAAAAATTACCTTTACATATAATTAGAAAAAATAAAATACTATTTAAAAGGGGGAAAAAAGACCAATACAAGTGAGAACTGGTCAATTCTGGTTAGCAGTCAGGAGGAACAAATCTCAGTTTCTCTTTCCACCCCATCCACCCCTAGCCAAGTAGGAAGAAAAATGGGGTCAGTAGACAGCTTACTATAGTTCAGTTGGGAATTAGGGAGCCTTAAATTAACCTCACCTTAAGCAAATGCCGCCCCATAAAGAAGCAGAGTGCCCAGCTAGCTGCAGCAATTCAGAACTCGACAACATGAAAATCATCTCTGATTAATCTCTCTCTGTCTCATCAGTTGCAATTGCAAATATCCTCCAATGGAAGCCAGCAAGGGTTCTAGTAAGCAAGGGGGCAGGTAGGGGAAAGGGCTTCCATGTGGCTGTCGAGATAAAACATCTTCTGGTTTTTCCTTTCAACAAGTTTCAATGTCAAGTTCAAAAAATCTGACCAAACTGGTGAATTCTAAGAAAGAATCTGTTAAGCCATTTTCGACCCATGGATTGAAGACATAATGGAAAGACATACAAACTGGTGCAAAATGAAGCAAGCAGATCCAGAAAAAAAACCAAACAAACTCAAAACCCCCAACATATAGAATGTAGAACAGTGTAAGTGAGAAGAACAAGAACAACCAAAGGATGAAACTGGACACTATAATGACCAGGTCTAGCCCTGAAGGAGAGATGAGAAAATGTACTTCCCTCTTTTCTTTGGAGAGGTGGGAGACTATGGGTGTGGAACATTGAATATTCCTTCAGACTAGATCAATATGTTGGCTAGTTTTACTGAACTTTCTTTCCTTCTTTTTAATTCTCTCTCTCTCTTTTTTTTTTTAACAAGAGATGTCTCACTGGGCAGAAGAGGGAGGAGGAGCATATTTGGAAATGAAAGTAACATAAATCTAAAAGGCAGGATTGCTCTAGTAAATAAACATCCCAGCCCCACTTAAAGAAAATCATAAGATGCTGTGATACCTTAACCAGGTGAAACCAGTCTCTCAATCATAGGCTTTAGTTTCAATCAATTCAATCATAGACTGGAATTGTGTATGAAAAGTTCTGGGAACTTGAGTGAAGTTGTATAGGAACAGTGTTCAGATAAACTAAAGAAAGTGGATTTTAAGAACCAAGAGAGTTAAACGATGTAAGGTATTGGTCATGCCTAGTTTCTGCCATACTATTTTCCAGTTTTCCCAGCAGTTTTTGCGAAATAGTGAGTTCTTAACCTAGAAGCTGGATTCTTTGGGTATATCAAACAGTAGATTGCTATAGTACCTAATCTATTCCACCACTCTTTCTTAACCAGTACCAAGTAGTTTTGACGACTGCTGCTTTATAATACAATTTAATATCTGGTATGGCTAGACCACCTTCCCTAGCATTTTTTTATTAATTCCCTTGATATTCTAGACCTCTCGTTCTTCCAGATGAATTTTGTTATTATTTTATCCAGCTCAGTAAAATAATTTTTTGGTAGTTCAATTGGTATGGCACTGAATGAGTAAATTAATTTTGATAAAATTGTCATTTTTATTATATTAGCTCTGCCTAACCATGAGCAACTGATGCTTTTTCATTTATTTAGATCTGGCTTTATTTGTGCAAAAAGCGTTTTGTAATTGTGTTCATATAGGTCCTGGGTTTGTCTTAGCAGATAGACTCCCAAATATTTTATAGTGTCTATAGTAACTTTAAATGGAATTTCCCTTTCTATCTCTTGCTGTTGGGCTTTGTTAGCACTGTATAGGAATGCTGAGGATTTATGTGGGTTTATTTTATATCCTGCAACTTTGCTAAAGTTATTTATTTTTTCAAGTAGTTTTTTACTTGATTCTCTAGGATTCTCTAAGTAAATCATCATATCATCTGTAAAAAGTGATAACTTAGTTTCTTCTTTGCCTATTCTAATTCCTTTCATTTCTTTTTTTCTCTTATTGCTAAAGCTAACATATCTAGTACCAAATTGAACAATTGGGGTGATAATGGACATCCTTGTTTCACCCCTGATCTTATTGGGAATGCATCTAGCTTATCCCCATTACATATAATACTTACTGATTGTTTTAGGTAGATGCTACTTATAATTTTGAGGAAGACTACGTTTATTCCTATGCTTTCTAGTGTTTTTAATAGGAATGGGTGTTGTATTTTGTCAAAAGCTCTTTCTGCATCTGTTGAGATAATCATATGGCTTCTGTTAGTTTTGTTGTTGATATGATCAATTATGCTGATAGTTTTCCTAATACTGAACCAGCCTTGCATTCCTGGAATAAATCCTACCTGGTCATAGTATATTATTCTTGTGATAAGTTGCTGCAATCTTTTTGCTAATATTTTATTTAAAATTTTTGCATCAATATTCATTAGGGAAATTGGTCTATAATTTTCTTTCTCTGTTTTGACTCTTCCTGGTTTAGGTATTAGTACCATATTTGTGTCATAAAAAGAATTTGGTAGGACTCCTGCTTTGCCTATTTTCCCAAATAGTCTATAAAGTATGGGAATTAATTGTTCTTTAAATGTTTGATAGACTTCACATGTAAATCCATATGGCCGTGGGGACCAGTATGTACAAAAATATTTATAGCAGCTCTTTTTGTGGTGGCAAAGAATTGGAAATCAAGGAGATGCCCACCAATTGTGGAATAGCTAAACAAATTGTGATATATGAATGTAATGGAATACTATTATGCTATATGAGCAGATGGACTTCATTATAACCTGGAAAGACATATATGAACTGATGCTGAGTGAGGAGAGCAGAAGCAGGAGAACATTATACATAATTACAGACACACAGTATCTGTAAGGACTAACTTTGATAGACTTGGCTCTTCTCATCAATGCAAGGTTCAAAGACAGCTCCAAAAGACTCATGATGGAAAAAGCTATGCACATCTAGGGAAAGAATTATGGAGTCTGAATGCAGATTAAGGCAAAATAATTGCTCTCTCTTTTTTTTCCCCTTGCTTTTTGGTTTTGTTTCTTCTTTTTCATGATTCATCCCACTGGTTATAATTCTTCTTTACGACTGGACTATTATGTAAATAAGTTCAATGCGGAGGTACATGTAGAACCTATATCAGATTACATGCTTCTTGGGAGGAGGGGGAGGAGACGGAGGGAGAGAAAATCTGAAACTCAAAAATTTGTGGAACTGAATGTTGTAAACTAAAAATAAAAAATAAAAAATAAACATACATAATAAAAAATAAAAACTCAGAAAGTTAAAAACCAAAAACAACCAAAAAAAGAACCAAGAGAGTTTGGGGCCAGTGTGACATACCAATAAAACCCCAGAAGAGGAACCCACTTGATGGGGAAAGGAGAGGTCTCAGCTTTGGCCTCAAACTAAGTCTCCTTCCATGCTACCTTTGGCCAGAGGAGGACCTTTCAACCTTCAAAGAGTCTGGATGATTTGGATTTCTCATCAGCATCTTTGTGATTTCCCAAACCAGTTGAGAGCAGTGCTCTCCCATTGGAGTCCAAGTATAAACTCAACAAAGATTCATGAAAAGTAGCTGGACAATGCCTACGACAAACTTCTTGGGACCCCCACAAAGTACTTCTAATACTTTGCAACAAGCACTTTAAGCTAGAGCACATTACCCCTTAGATTCTGCATGTTCTGGTGGAAATGTACCAAAAGTCTGTGACATACAGACTTTGGGGGGAATGTTTTGTACCAGCTATTCATATCATACCACCTTAGTAAATACCTATCTTTAAAAACCAACTGAATCTGGCTAAGCGGTAATCAACCTATAATCATGGTGGGAAGTACATCAGTGGGGGCCTATGAGCTACATAATCCTAGAAAAACAACCCTCAACCCCTCAGAAACACACCTAGAGAGCTGAGGGAACCTAATCATCGTCACCTCTATTCAGCAAAAGTGAGCTTAAACTAGATCTAAAGAATTTCCTAAATAATTAACTTCCTGGGAACAGAGCCAAGATGGTAGAATGAAGTCAGCATTTTTGCTGAGTGGAAAAAGTCACAGTGAATAATTTTTCCAGTCCAGGGCAGCTTAGGGAGATACAAAGGTTTTCAGACAATGAGATGAGAATAGTCCAGAACCTGTGGGGCAGCAGGAGCATCCAAGTGCCTAGGGACAGTAAGGAAACTGAACACCTGGTCACAATCAGGTGCCATTTGGCTGCTCCGTTTGCCCATTACCCAGTTCCAAGTAGTAGTTCTAAGGTGGAGAGGAATAGTCACAGTCATAAGGGAGCAGAGGCCCTACCTTTGTAAGGAGAATGGAGACCAGGAGGGTTGTGACCAGACCTCTCTCCTGGATCACTTTGGAAGCATTGACACCCCACTGAGCTATAAAAGCAGCAGAGCTCATAAATGACAGAAACTCAGGCCAGACATTCCCCCCTTTCATCCACAGAGGTGAGCAGAGCCCAACTCTAACTTAAAGTCCAAAATCAAGAAAGGCTGGAAAAATGAGCAAACAACAAATTAAGAATCTGACCATAAAAAGCTACTGTGGTGACAGGGAAGCTCGATACACAAACTCAGAAGAAGACAAGAACTTGAAAATATCTACAAACAACTAAATTCCTGTTATTAAATCTTGGAACGTGATTAGGAGAAGCTTGGAGCTTTTCATTTTGTAACAGGAGTGATCCCACTGGAGCACTTGCTTTTGCTCTACGGGCAATGGAACAAAGATTTTTGCCCCCTGCTAAAGGACAGCTATAACTAAAGGCTTCTGGTTAATTCTCAAGTACCTTCTCCTACCCTTGGAATGGGGGGCTATGCCAATGAACACTGATTACTGAGCAGCAGGAGCTGCCAACTTAGTAGACTTTAAAGGGAGAAATAATTTCTGTTCTAGCTTCTTTCTGATTACGTAGCTTAGCACTTTCTTTTGGACTTCTTGTAAGGAGTACAAGGGGCTCCGTCTTTCACTCCCCCTTCCAACAGCACTGACAACTGCCTACACATGACACTGAGCATATATGCCAGCCTAGATGAGCCTAAGACTGTACTTTACATCTCTGGATACCTCTTCTGTTTTTCTTTCCCTGAACACAGGTGACTAAACAGAAATCCTGAGATAAGTGTTTCTAGCCTTGGTAACAATCATATTGAGTTTAGAAAGTCAGGAATTCCTAGGTTGCTCAATTGGTACTGACTGACACCAGCAAGAATTTTCTGCAATTTTCTTTTTGGAGAAGAAAAGTCCCTGACAGGAAGATGGGTCTAAGACATATCCTAGCTTGTCTGAAAATAAGGAGAGTGTATGAGTTTTTGGAATAATGCACAACCTAGAAGAAAGTGAAGTATCTATTCAACAGTCCCATAAACTGTTTAATATTTTTAGTTGTAGGCATTAACCTAGACAGAGAGTATAAAGGGGATAATAGGCTATTGTTTTATGTTTTCAGTCTTTGTCAATGCACACTTATAAGCCTGTTGTATGTAATGGGATGACTGGCCAGCCCAGTCTTTAAGCATATATTCAATATGCTTTCTCTGAAACCAATCCACTTGAAGGTTTAGTTAGCCTAATAATGGAGAGGGCTTGCAGCCCATTTCATAGCACGGACTATTATGTTGGCTTACTTTAAAGGCAGCTAGATAGTATGGTGGTTAGAGCGGTACATCTGTGGTTGAGAAGAACTGAGTTCCAATCCACTTACTAGCTGTGTGACTCTAAGCAAGTTACTTCTGAACCTTAGGCTGTTTCAGTTTCCTCATCTATAAAATGGAGATCATAGCAAATACCTTCCAGGCTTGTTGCAAAAATAAAATGAGATATTTGCAAGTGCTTTACAGAGCTTAAAACACCATATAAAACTAGCTATTATTATTTGTTATTGCCTGGTGACTAAAAATTGAGTGTACCTACCAAAGATTTGAGCAAACAAATTCTCCCTTTCTTCCCTGGCAGCTTTCAAATGAAAAAGAAGAAACGCCCTAGGCATTGGCACGGGTGTCAGTGGCAGTCTTCCATAGCTACTTTTTCTCCTCATCCAGCTACTGTGTGGCCATAAATGAATGCATACCATCTCTATTTCTTCTATCCCTTTGTGTTTATTCTTTATTTTTTAAGAGCTAATTGATATTAATTGGTTAATTGATATTGGGAAGATGTTAACTGGTTAAGTGATATTGAGGGACACACTGGATGGGGGCTCTTGAGCAGTAATGGTGTTGGATACTTTCTCCCCTCCAGCTCCTAAAGGTCAAACTTAGAACACTAAGGGAAACAACTAACAGCTACCTTCTGGTGACCGAACCTGCTGTTGAAAGTTGGAATTGGAAGGTGAGCCTAGAGCTTAAGTTACATGTATTCCATTTTATTTTATGTTATTTTAATTTTAATCTGAACTTAAACACCAAGAAAAAAGGGCATTTCAATATATATAGGAGAACCCAGAGGTTATATATGAAATAATGAACACTATTTCATGTGATTTACTTTAAAAAAAGAATATAAATTCCACATATTATTTTCAAAAGTGTCATGCTTTTCTATGCTTCCTTCTGAACTTCATTCTCTTCTCTTGTGCACACTTTTTTTTTGGAGGAGAGAAGGCAGGGCAATTGGGGTTAAGTGACTTGCGCAAGGTCACACAGCTGGTAAGTGTGTCAAGTGTCTGAGGCTGGACTCAAACTCAGATCCTCCTGACTCCAGGACCAGTGCTCTATCCACCGCATCTTATGTACATTTTTTAAATGTTTCAATAGCTTTTTTTTCTTTTGGCATCACTATTGCTAACTCAAATCTCCATCAAATCTCTCCTCCTAATTAAAAACCAAGAGAAAGAAAAAAAAATCTTTGTAACAAATACACATAGTTAAACAAAACCAAATCTAAATAGTGGCCATGTCAGGGGAAAAAATGTCTCTGTGCCTTGAGCCTACCATCTCTGTCAGGAGGTAGGTAATGTGCTTTATCATAGATCCTATGGAGACATAGTTGGGCATTGAACTGATCATGAGTCTTTCAAAGTTGCAGGGTTTTTTTTGGTTTTCTATTGTTTTTACAATTTTGCTGTCTTTGAATTGTTTTCTTGGTTCTGTTCACTTCACTCCGTATCATTTCATGCTACTCAGGATTCTCTGAAACTACCCCGAGTAATTTTTTTTAATGGTGCAATAATATTATATTACATATTATATTGGGCAGCTAGGTGGTGCAATGGATTGAGCTCCAGGCCTGGAGTCACGAAGATTCATCTTCCTGAGTTCAAATCTGGCCTCAGACTCTTACTAGCTGTATGACCCTGGGCAAGTCATTTAACTTTGTTTGTCTCAGTTTCCTCATCTGTAAAATTAGGTGGAAAAGTAAATGGCAAACCAAGAAAACCCCAAATGGGATCATATAGAGTCAGACACAACTGAAAAACTATTGAACAAAGCAATGCCAGAAGGGTTATAAAAAGACAGGACTCATAGTCTAATGGAGTGACAGAATGGAAACGACTATGTACAAACTATTATTAAAGATAAATTGGAGATAATCAACCCAAGTTTGTATACTTTTTTCCCATGCAGTCTTATTATGAGTAATACCAAGGTCTACTTCCTTCTTCCTCCTTTCTATGCTAATGTATTCCTTTTACCCTTCCTTCCCTTTCCTCTCTTAAAATTCTCAGAACAGCACCCATTCACATACCGGAACTTCTGTTTATCTTATTTTTTAATTCTCTCAATACTCTTTGAACACATTAAGGTTCCAAAGGGATACTTGTTTCTTCTCCCCTATTAGACTATTAGCATTGGAACCTACATGATATAACGCTGAGTGAGTGGAGCAGAACCAGGAGAACATTGTACACAACCACAGATATATTGATTCTGTGATGACTAACTTTGATAGACTTGGCTCTTCTCAGCAATACAAGACAACTCCAAAGGATTCATGATGGAAAGAGCTATCTATGTCCAGAGAAAGAACTATGGAGTCTGAATGCAGACTGAGGCAAACTATTTGCTCTCTTGTTTTCTTTTTGGATTTGTTTGGATTTTTTTTTTGCTTTTGTTTCTTCTTTCTCATGATTCATTCCATTGGTTATAATTCTTCTTTACAACTTGACTGTTGTGTAAATAAGTTTAATGCGAAGTTATATATAGAAGATATATCAGATGCCATGCCATCTTGGGGAGAAGGTGGGGAGGGAGGAAGAAAATCTGGAACTCAAAACCATGTGGAACTGAGTGTTGTAAACTAAAAATAAAAAATCTTAATAAAAAAAGAATGTTAGCATTGCATCATTATATTGCCCTTTATAATTGCTCAAATAAATTTACCTTTCTTAATTTCTCTTGACTTCTATGTTTTCATTTCAAAGTTCCTACTCATCTCTGGTTTTTTCTTCAGAAATGCTTGAAAGACCTTTATCCCATTAAAAATCTATTTTCTTCTTGTAGGATTATATCCAGGTTTTGAGATTAAATTATTCATACTTTTTGCCTTTTGGAATATTGTATTCCAAGATATCTTCTTATTTATAGTAGAAACTTCCAGCTTTGTCAGATACTAACTGTGGTTCCTTGGCACTTGAACTGTTTCTTTCTGGATGTCTGTAATATTTTTTCTCTGACATTGGGGTTCTGCATTTTGACTATGACATTCCTAGGACTTTTCCTTTTAGCATTTCTTTCAGAAGGTAATCCGTATTCTCTCTATCTTTATTTTGCCTTCTGGTTCCTGTGCCCAGTGAAGGTATAAAGAGCCAGAAGCAATGGAAAATCAGGTCTAATCTCTCTCTTCAGAGGCCAAGCTTTCCCAAGACTGAATCTGGTCCATACAAAGTCAATAGGTCACAAAAAGAGGAACCAAACATTTTTCTCATTGTGCATCTTGTGCCTTCATGTCTTGCTGGATGTGGCACGTCCCCTGAGGGAAGAAGGCAAAAAGTTGGCCAGGTGTCATCCATCTACCCCAAACCAACAATGTCCATCTGTGCCAGCACAAGGTAGCTTCCATCTCTTACTGCCAGCCCAGTCTCTCAAATGGGATATGGAAAATCTCTGGTGCAAAGAGGGGCACTTCCCTTTAACCTCAGGCCTTCTATCTTCTGCTGTACCCGGCCTTTGAGGGAAGAAGAAGAAAGTTGATGGGAAATGAATGTCTTTCTCCTGCTGTGCAGGTTCAACTTCCATCTCCTGCTGAGCCCCTTTCCTGCCTCCTCTCCACCTTTTAGAGGGAAGAACAGAGAAGCAAAGCCTCCCATCTGACCATGTACCTCCCATCTCATACAGTACTTGCCACCAGCTGATTTCCAATCTCCTTTAAGAATAGGAGTGGCACCCTCCACTCACTGATACATTTCAGTGATTCTGAGCTCCTGAAGGTCATCTTCCAAACTCTCTACCAAACCAATTCATTATTCCCAGCCCCCTTAATCCTCCTACACCAAAGTTTCAACCAAATCATCCAGCCCTTCCACTATGCCTGACCTGTTCCATAGGCAACAAGTTTCCCCTTCCCTCCCTTCTCTCCCACCCCATCCAATCTGTTGCCAAGACCCCGTTGATTTCACCTTTACAACATCTCTCAGATATGACCCCTTCTCTCCTCTGACATTTCCACCACTCTAGCATAAGCCCTCATCATCTCATACCTGTACAATTGCAATAACCTGTTGGTGGGTCTGGCTGCCTATTTTCAAGTTGAACCATTTCACCCCTTCTCAGAAACAGACTCCATGGCTCCGTCGCCTCCAGAATCAAATACAAAATCGTCTTGTCTTTCAAAGCCCTTCAGAATCTAGCCCCCTCTTACCTTTCAAGTCTTCTTATACCTTACCCCACCCCGCCCCAACACATATTTTTCTATCTAGTGACATTAGCCTCCTGGCTGTTCCAGGAACCAGACTCAGCATTTTTTTTGTCTGTCTCCCCGTCTGGAATACTCTCCCTCTCTGTTCCACCTACTGACTTCCCTGGTTTCCTTTAAATCCAACTAAAATTCTACCTTTTCATGAAGCCTATCCCAACTCCTCATAATTCTAGTCTCTTCCCTCCCTTAATTATTTCCTATTTAACCTGTTGTAGTAGCAATTTAGATTTGAAGATCTTTCCCACCCATTTATGGGCCATGTGACCTGCTTATATCACAGGAAGCCAATGTGGTGAGAGGAGCTTCCTGACAGGAAAAGGAAGTTATGTCATAGGAAATGGAGAGAGAGAGAGAGAGAGAGAAGGGGGGGGGGGGTGAGTTATGGCTGCTAATGGCTGTGTCATGATTGTTAGAACTGAACAGGCTGTGACTTAGCTGTACTGTGAGTTCGTTTTGGAGAAGACTGCAGCAGGGGGTCGGAGAGGTTTTGGGATGGAGAGGCTCCATATTGTGATATTGTGTGTGGAATGTTTTACTGCTCTGATAGACTGGATAAATGGCTTGTGGGATATGGTTCTCTGGTATTGACTCCTTCTACCTCCTATGTGGAGAGTCTTGTATAATTTGCGATACAGAACCACATGGGTTTTTTGACAATTATCATCTACGTTGTTATTGCCTTACTGATACACCTGTATATACCTTGTTTGTATGTATTTGTTTGCAGGTCGTCTCCTCTATTCAGTTTTGAGCTCCTTGAGGGCAGGGAAGGTCTTTTGCCTCTTTTTGTAACCCCAGAACTTAGCACAGCTTGGCAAATAATAATAATTCTCTTTGACCGATTGATTCGTTGACAGCTAGATCCCCTTAGTGTAAGAGGTTGCCCCATTCCTGCTTGGACAACAGGTCTGTGGTTACACTCTTATTTAAAAATACAATGGATTCTCATCCTCTGGAATGGAAATCTACATTTAGGATAAAAGAAAATAGAAAAGAGCCCAGGACTTTGAACCTGGGCTTTGTTCCCTCTCACTGAATCCCTCTCTGAAGGTTAGTTTCCTTATTTGTCCAATCACATGGAGGAGCTCAAGGTTAGAATCCCTTTATCAGCCCTCTACTGCCTGATTAATTATGGTTACTGTGCATAGTTGGGGTCCTCCAGATCTGACTAATGGTACTGTTGTACCAGAAGCAAGCGAGACACACCACAGAGTATAAGTTTTAAGTGGAGAATTTATTAGCCGGCGGCCATTGGGGTACTGCACCACAAATCAATGGCCATGTGTTGGGGTGACAGCTTGGCTTATATAGGATATGTGGGGGTACAGGGTGGGGGCAACAGGAACAAAGGTCCTGGCTGATCAAAAGATTCAGTCAGGTTATCCTACTAGTGGGATAATCTCATTTACATTCCTTGGTGGAGTCACGGAGCCCCAGGGATATCTGCTAGAAAGGGTCTGCCAGGTTATCCTTCAGTGGGATGGTCCTATCTATTGACATTCCTTGGTGGAGTCATGGAGTCCCAGGGGGTTTTTGCTAAATGCCAAAGATATCTGAGTCCATTCTTTCTGGGGGTGCTTGTCAGTAGCTAGGGGTTTCTCAGGGGTTCCTAATTTTCCCTGTATTACATTCCTCACTTTCTTCCATGGGGATTTCAAATCCTTGAAAAACGGAACGACCTGATGGGGCATAGCAATAAAAATTAGAAGGCCAACCAAAACGCTAAACAGGGGTGACAATAAAAGGAACGCTAGGTCGTTGGCCCCAGGGGAAGGCCAGACCTAGTTGGAAGACTCAAGGAGAGTCCAAGGAGCCTCCCCAGGTACTGCATTCCAGAAATTTTTAAAAATGGTATAAAACATTCCACATTTCCCCCTTTTTGGTCAAAGGCAAACTGAAAGTTTCACCTAAAGACCAATTAAAGGTATGGAAAAAACTATCTTCCACAGGGTGAAGTTCTAAAATCCCTATCTAGGTGGAGTCAGGTTTTCCCTTTTCTGTATTTGGACATCCCCAGGGATGGGCAGAAATTGTAAACTAATTGTAAGTAAATAGAGGGAACATAATAAAAAATTCAGGAAAAACAGTCTTGGGAACACAAGGATGCAGAAGGGAAAAAAGCAGGTCTTTGCTCAGGTTCTGGTTCCGGATCCCATGAGAAAGCCATCCGTGTCCGGTGCTGTCCCTCTCAGGCTCTTGGAACCACAGGGCAAGGTCTCCTATAGGCCCAGATGTCCACTCCTCACACGGGGTTCCCAGAACACATGTAATTTGATGATTAAGAAAAGAAACACAACATAGGTCCCAGCCACACAGGGCTAAGTTCAAACAGATACAAGAAGTAGTTCAGTATCCCAGCCACACAGGGCTGAGTCCAAACAATTACAATAAAGTTGTTTTTGTTTTTTTCCATAATTCACAAACTGCACAATTACATTGGGTCAGGTACAGACCAATTATTTAGATGACTTACAATAGGGGGGAGATTTGCATGTCACATGTTTTACATTCATAAATTGGATAACAAGAAAACTTAAACCTGAACCATACAAAGTAATGCAATCATTATTAATAATCATATGTGACATCATAAACTTTTAGCCATGCCATGTCTGTTTGATGGCATTCACAAATAGTCCACAAACCGTTCTTAACAAAGCTAAAAATGTTTCTGATTCAATTCCAGCACATTTTGTATACAGAGTAACTTTAAATTATAGTCACAATGTTCATTTAAAGCAGTATTTTAAAATCCCAGATGCCTGATTGTAGTTATCTGGTCCCTTGATGGTAAAAGAGAGTTCTGCTTCTCTGGTTCAGATCTAGAAATTCTCAGACAATTTTAACTTACTATAACTTACAGATACTTTACAAAGGGGATATATTTTCACTTGTACCACTATCTTATACAATTTTCTTGTGCTAACATCCAAATTTAAGATCTTATTACCAAAACACACTTATCAGCTCGAATTTCCAGAATTGATAAATTTTTAGAGCCAATCATACACATCTGTACATAATTCTTAGGGGAATCAATCTGATCCTATTGCCTTTTTCAAAATTCGCTATCCCTTCCTTTTATTAGACATTGATCACATTACATCTTTGCCTTATTTGCTTTGCCTAATCATTTTCCCCTTTTGGAGGATGTTATCCCTATATTATTTCAATGTTTTATTTGGTCATGAACATAAGTTAAAATTGTAAGCTATTCATACCTGTATCCTATTATAATAACTCAGAGATATTTCAATATTCATCTATCTATTACCTAACAGATTTAACATAGTGCTTACAAAACTTCTTGATAATTTAAATTTGCTATGAAAGAAACGAGGGACTATGTCATATATCTTAACAGAAGGAAAGAACTTCCTTAGCTCTGTTTGATTCCAGGCATGAGTCATATCTGATAGCCAATCTTATAGTCACCAGGTGCTGAAAGCAGGACTTAGGTGTAACCAGGTGGGGACTTTCCTTTTCAGAAAGGAAATAGCAGAATTGGGAAATAAAGTCAGGAAGATCCTACCTAGGTTGTGTCCAAGGTCGTCTTCAAGACTTTTCCCAGGCACAGACCTTTCA
Source organism: Trichosurus vulpecula (assembly GCF_011100635.1). Taxonomy (NCBI): domain Eukaryota; kingdom Metazoa; phylum Chordata; class Mammalia; order Diprotodontia; family Phalangeridae; genus Trichosurus; species Trichosurus vulpecula. The sequence goes on from NC_050577.1 coordinate 265,890,139, forward strand.
AGTTCTCAGCTTGCAATGCCTGCCATGCCATTACTGGCTTCATGTGACCTAGTCCTGTAATCAGAGCTTAAGACAATATTAAATTGTAGTCCCATAAAATCTTAAATAGCAAATAAATATCCTTCAGATAAGACTGCCCAAATTTTATTGAGCTAATAATTATCAAATCAAGCTACATAACTTTTCCATCTTCTAAATACTTCCTCATACTCATCTCCAACTTACTTTGACCTTCTGAAACTATCATTCTTGGGACAGGAGAGGCTTAGCTAACTCCCATTTGTCCCCAAACTTTCTTATCTGCCTTTCCTATTTTCCCTCAACCTTAATTTACCTTTCCAAATCTTTCAAACCCATTACTCAGTCTTCTTTACATTTCAACCATAAGACAAAACAACTCATAAGTTAGTACTTTCATTGTCATAACTGTGTATACTGGAATCCCATTCCAGCTTCTTAAACACACAAAGACACACAAAAAAAGGGGATTTGTTTTTTCATGATAACTCATTCTAAAAGAAGGGAACACTTATTAAAAAGATCTGCCATCTCACCTCCCCCTGAGGGTGGGTTCTTCTCCATCAGATGGCAGACTTCACTAATTAAACTACCAGGCCAAACCCATCTCAATTCTTAGTCTAATCTTATCAGTTTTTTTTAAGAAGCCAGGTTAGAGGCTTCTTGACCCCTACCATCCTCTTATTGCTGCCCCTCCCCTTTCCTTCCCTTCTGACAGGTGGGCTAAGGTGAAATTCTTTTCTTCTTATCTAAACTAAGGGCAGAGAGGAGTAAGGAATTTAGATTGTTTCGGAACTCCTTACTCAAAGAAAACTTTGAATAAGACATTGAATGGGCCTTCAGCCTCCCTCTCAAGGCTTCTATAGATAAGCATTAATTCTAATAAGGTTCTCACCTAGAAACTCCAAAAACTCACAATAGGTTTGAACTGCAACCAATTAGTTTACAGGTGGAAATTCAGCAGGCCTTCTAAAATTATACAAAAAGATTTTACAGAACATTTTTCAAAAGTATTTTCCCTTCTTAAAGCAAAATAACCTTTAAACATTTGGATTCATTCACAAATTAGTCCATAAACCTCCAGATTAACATACATAAATATATCTTTAGATGATACAGGCTTGAAGATCATACCCCTATATTTTTCAAGGTAGTATAACAACTCAATTCTTTGTTATTACAGAATTTCTAGATATTACAAAATCCTTTAGTCACAAAGATGTTGTAATGGACCCAATTAAATTAGCTTTTATTACAATAACAAAGTTTAGGGGACAGCTAGGTGGTGCAGTGAGTAGAGCACTGGCCCTGGGGTCAGGAGGACCTGAGTTCAAATCCAGCCTCAGACACTTGAGACACGTACTAGCTGTGTGACCTTGGGCAAGTCACTTAACCCCAATTGCCCTGTCCAAAAAAAAAAAAAAAATAACAAAGTTTACCAGGACTTTTAAAAGCTTTGTCTATAGGAATCCCTCTACCCTGAAAACTTTCACAAGATTGAATATCTAAACGTCCTTGGTTCAGTTAACAACCTCAATTTCTTAATTAAGTACAATTCTTAATCTAACAACATCCAGATTATAAGAGAAATTATTCTCTAACAGCACAGGTAATGCGATGTTAACCAATTTGTGTATAATAACAAACTTAGAAATAAGTACAGCACAAGTAATTATCATGTATTTAAAACTTGAAAACAGATTCCAATTAATTACCAATCTAGTGATCATAACTGAGTTGGATAAGCAAATCAAATCTGATTCATAACCACTAGTGGTAACATTTTAATTTCTAAGGCCCAATACTCTCTGCATTGAAAAAGAAAAGGTTACTGTTTATAAAACCACATTTTAACAAAATAGTTGATTTATAACAAGAACAATTTCAACTGAACTTCCAGACAAAACTTGGAGGTAATAAATTCTTAGGTTACAGCAATTGTCCAACTTCTTAACCTAATGCAACTCTAACAAAATAATTTTATATTATAGAAATGTAACGATGCCCTAAACATTATTATGTATGTAAAATTTGAACCACTCATTTCAGGCTAGATAGATACATTTCTGAACCAAATATTATAGTTTAAAATTACCAACATTTCATCACATCCTTTAAAAGCATCCAATTCACATATATCAAACTCAAATTAAAATACAGTATAATTTTAGAAATACAGAAACAATAAATTTCAGATGACATCAATTGCATTTCCAGATACAATATAGAAATTGTTGGTCTTATTACTTCTGACATTATATATTAATACATTAACATCCCAAATACACTTTATTTGGCTGTATATTCTTCAGCACCACTACCTCTGGCCCAGGTATTAGAACTTTTGCCTGGCCATGAATGAACTTATGAAGGAAAGAGAAACTTAATTTGCACCCACTTTTTCCAAGCTTCATCTTATACAAAAATGTCTAAAGGATTTTTTTCGGACTCCCAAGGAAGATAAGGTCCTTAAGAGCAGGAAAAAAAATCCCTTTTAGTTTTCTAAGGGCTCCTCCCTAGGTGGGGCCTGGCAGCCCCTTGAGGGCAAGGAGCCTACCCTTCCAAGCACTAACTAACCAGCCCTATTTCTTTACAAGTTTCCTTTTAGCTTCTCTGATAACCTTTCAATGTGGAGGGTGGGGGAAGGGTGAGGCCAGGAGCACATGGCAGCCAAGGGGAGCACATGGACTCCTGACTAGACAGGTAGTCTCAAGTTGCTACTCTACAACACCCCTAAATTCCTTATACAGGTTTTCTATCTCTCTCTTTCACAAATTTTACCTTTAAACTTTACCACAAGGATGGGCTACAAAGGTACTCAGGGGCACAGGACTGACTGTCAGTCTGTGAATTTCTGTCCCTCTCCTCCTTTTGCCCGGTGGGGAGGGTGATTTAAGTTTTTTTTTTTTTTCCTACAGTACTCCTGCATTCTCTTCTAATCCGATCTGGGAGGAGAGGAGTTTGATTTAACTGCTCTAACCTTTACTGCAGCCCTACTGAAAAGATCTCAATGATTGTAATTCAAGTAAACTTCATCCCCTTGCTCACTCCCAAAAACCTCTTTTGTACTTGAATCTAAGGGAATCAGGGACTAAGACAAATGCAAGAGTCCCACTGAAGACTTTAAGGGAGGTTTTAGCCAGAAGGCATTCATTGGGAGGAAGTGTTTTCTGCAAGAGTGAGCTCCTGGAATGGATTTACAATTTCAGGAGTTCTTTCTTCCCAAATTCAACTAACCAGTTTCCAAACTTTTTAACAATTTAAAACCCAGATTCTGCCAAATTTTAACCCATTCCCCGTAGTTCCATGTTGGCCAAACGGGAGCCACAAGGAAGGGAGTCTGTTTCCCTAGTGGCAGCGTGATATCTCTGGCTGCCTATGTTTCAGATTTTTTTTTTTAAAACAAGGTTTCACAATTTTGACATAGACACACGAACAGAGACAAACTCAAAACGTAACAAAATTCACGGTGTGGATCGAATTGAAGGCTAAGCAGGTCCCCTCAGAGGAAAGATGTCCTCCTCAAATATATGACCCCCAACCTCTCTCACACCTCAACACAAAACAGAGAACCATTAGCATGAGTTAACTGGAGGTTAAACAGGTCCCCTCAGAGGAAAGAAGATAAACCAGGTTTCCTCTTCAAGGAAAACACCCCCAATCTTCCCACACCCCAAACAGACCCAGTAGCATGGGTTAACTGAGGCTAGGCAGGTCCCCTCAGAGGAAAGAAAATAAACCAGGTTTCCTCTTCAAGGAAAACACACCAATCTTCCCACACCCAACACAAAACAGATAACCAATGGCAGGAGTTAACTGGGGCTAAGCAGGTCCCCTCAGAGGAAAGAAAAACCAGGTTTCCTCTTCAAGGAAAACACCCCAATCTTCCCACACCCCAATAGGAAGGGTGGTGTCCCAGCCCCCCTAGCTCTGTACCACAGCCTCATCAGGGTTTATCATGATAACAGAGATCCAAATGGCTAGCCCCAAACCAGAAAACAAACCAGAAAAACCTTACCTCTAGAGGTCTGAAGACCAGAATTCTCCGTAGGCCGAAAAGGGACAGGTCAGCAAAGAGCCCATTCTCCGAGACCATCACTCCATATCAGAGTCCTAGGAAAAGAAATCCCCAGGAGCCGGCCCTCTGAAGTGAGAGAAGGTGGATCGGGGGCAGAGACTCCCTGTTGAGGTCCGAAATTCTGTGTGTGTCTCCAGGGCGGTAACATGTAATACCGCCTCATCTTGCTGGGGCCTCCAAAATGTTGTACCAGAAGCGAGCGAGACACACCACAGAGTATAAGTTTTAAGTGGAGAATTTATTAGCTGGTGGCCATTGGGGTACTGCACCACAAATCAATGGCTACATGTTGGGGTGACAGCTTGGCTTATATAGGATATGTGGGGGTACAGGGTGGGGGCAACAGGAACAAAGGTCCTGGCTGATCAAAAGATTCAGTCAGGTTATCCTACTAGTGGGATTGATGAGGGCACAGTCTCTGGGAACCCCTTGAACCCTTGAACTCTCCTTGAATCTTCCCACTCTACCTGGCCTTGGCCTGAGGCTATAACCATTAAGCCCAAATGCCTACCTTGCCCAGTCCTCTATTGTCCAGCTGTTTCCTACCCTTAATCTTGTCTTCCCAACGACCTCCCACCCTTAATCCTGTTTCCCATCCTTAAACCTGATCAAAATATCTATACCCTAGCTCGCTACCCCAGCCCTTTATGGGTTGTCATTTCCATATAGCCTTCAGCTATTTCCCCCACCCTGGAGTCTGACCTCATGCCAGTCCCTTCAGGCTCCTCCTTAGACTCCTCCTTAAGTCCTTCCCTAGACCCCTCCCCTGGCCACCCCAGACCACCCCTCAATCCCTCCCACAACCTTTGTGTATATAATCACCATCTTGCCTCCATGAAGGTGGTCAGATCCAATCTAGCTCAGATTGGTCTGGCCCGCTTTCCTTACAGGCGTCGCAAGGGATGGGATCTCTGGGGGCAGGCCTATGTGGCTAACTCTTAATAAACTTTCTTTTCCCTTGGCTGAGAAGGCTTGAGTCGAATTCTTTCGGCAGGACCCGGTGTTTCTGTACTTTGGGGTGTCGAGCACCTCTCACCCCAAACCCTCATCAGGATAATCTCATTTACATTCCTTGGTGGAGTCATGGAGCCCCAGGGATATCTGCTAGAAAGGGTCTGCCAGGTTATCCTTCAGTGGGATGGTCCTATCTATTGACATTCCTTGGTGGAGTCATAGAGTCCCAGGGGGTTTGCTAAATGCCAAAGATATCTGAGTCCATTCTTTCTGGGGGTGCTTGTCAGTAGCTAGGGGTTTCTCAGGGGTTCCTAATTTTCTCTGTATTACAGTACCAATGTGGAAGCTCTCCTTCCCCCTTGGACTAGGCTTTGCAGTACATGTGTGTACCAACCACCCACTTCTCAGACTCAAGCATCTGGTGTCTGCTCTGCTTGGAGCATGTAGCGATCTGTACTCCATGTATGAGGTTATCTCCATTCACCTTGGGAACCTCTGGGTTCATGTGTATCCTGAAAGGCCTATGGAAAAGCACAGAAACATGGTATCTCTCTTTGGCTTTGACGTCTCCCATCTTTGCCAGGGAAAATTCCCTCTCTTTTTTTCAAATTGTGCATAGAGTAACCACACAGGATGAGTATTAATGACCACTAAGATCCACGTAGGCATTTTAGATAACATGGGCATAAAATGCAAAACAGAAAAAGAAATTCTCAGCTGGCTAGCAGCCAGAGGAGAGCAAATAAAAAGGTAGGAAGAAAGAGCTTGGGGTTGACTAGGAGTGGGAGAATCTGCTTTTCTTTACTGGCAAAAAGGAATGGTTGGCCAGCATGAGGTCCCTTACTATCCAGGTGGCTGCAGATCACTGTCTCTGCCTCTTTCCTTTGCAACTGTCAGAAACATACTTAGTCTAGGAATAAACAATACTCGTTGGAAGGCCAGGAAGGTTTTAATTATGTCTTACATTTATTCCTCCTCAATAAATGGGTACGTCCCCTGAACAGAGTAAGGGGAGTACAAATGACTCAGACAAATGCCAGTCCTTTTATTGGTTCCTAATTCAAATCTCCTACCAGGCTCTTCATTGGCCAGATGTAACCCCCTGACTGCATGCCCTCCTCAAATGGCCCATTTAAATCATGCATACAAGCCTCTAACCTTTCACTGACTAGAAGCAGGTCTCTGCTAGATCACAGCTCTGATTAGAACTGGTTCTAATCAGTCACCGGACTTACATTCTGCTAAAGCTGGGGTGGGGGGAGGGGGGAGGATACTTTCAACTCTGTGGAAATAAAACTGCTTCCACAATTTCTCACATAGCTTTTGTAACTTTTCAGATCCAGTTCCATCCATAGCAGATAAGATGAATACCTTCATCTTCTTTTCATTTATTTATTTATTTATTAATACCTTCATTTTTTCCTGTTCCTGGCCTTTACTTCATTTATGCTGGCACAACCATCCTTCAGATTTTCACAGCCTTTCTTGATTTCACTTGTGCTAACTTCCCTTCCTTCTTTCAAGATATTCATCAGAGGTCAATCAGTGGAACTCGGAGAATGCAGAATAAATCGCCTAATTAGCAAGCAGATGCTTGGATTCCCCAAGGTCAGTCAGTCAATAAGCTTTTATTAAGTAGCTACTATGTGGCAGGCACTGTGTTAAGTCCTAGAGACATAAATATAGAAAGCAAGATGGTCCCTGCCCTCATTGGAGACAATATTGCAAAGAGAGTGGCCAGAAAGAGATGTTCTGGTTTGGGAATTCCCAGGGATGGTATGTAGAGTCACATGATCTTGATTTGATTATTGTTACCAGAGCTAGAGGTGTCAAGAGAAATATAGGGGCAGGGACACACGCACAGATGGTTAGAGAGCAGTGTGCAATCATCTGGGTTCAGCTAGATATGGAGAATTCTCATTCATCCAGATCCCAGAGCCCAAGGGCCAGAACTGGAGTGTCAAGTGTGAAGAGGAGGAGGCATGGCATGAAATGGCCAGAGAGCATCCTGGGAGTCTGGGCCCAGTTAGATGTGGATAACTCTCATGGAAGCACCTCTGTAGGCAGGATCATGTCAAGTTATATTTATATTGTTCAAACAGATTATGGAGGGTTTCCAGTGAAACTACTTGCAGAAACCGCAGCCTAGAAAATAAAGGCTGATGAAAATATAGATCACTCGGATAAGGTTTTTTTCAAGTTTTTTTTAAAGCCTTTTTCACTGATAGACTATGTAATCTTTGAGTTTAAAAGGAACCTTTGAGGTCATCTAGTCTGGTCCCTATCAAATCACGAATTCCATCTACAACATCTCTAAGGAACGATCATCCAACTTGTGATTCTAAAGGTCTCTAGTGACTGATAACTCACTACCTAGAGAGGCCGCTCCTGTCATTTGGATATTCCTAATTATTAGGAAGTTTTTCTTTCTATTGGGCTGACATCTATATTCTTGTAATTTTTTCCTTTGGATTCTAGTTCTATTCTTTGAGCTAAGCAAAACAAGTCTAATTCCTCTGTAATATGTAATATTACAGATACTCAGATTATACAGATATTACAGATAGTCCTCTGTAATATGGTGTTAATAGTAGAATCTTTCTCACAGGATATTAAGAACAAATGAGATACCATATGTAATTCAATACATAAATGTAAGCTAATAGTATCAAATTCCATGGGAGAATAATAATATGGTATACTGGACAGACCACTAGGTTTGACATAAAAGGGACTGGGTTCAAATCGCAGATCAGCTATTTACTACCTGTAGAATCTTGGGTAAGTTATTTCATTTATCTGGGCTTAAATTTCCTTCTTTTCCCTTCAAGATCTAAATCCTTTGATAACCTTTAGAATATTCAAAGATAATTTCTCTGTCCCCAAAAGAAAGCTAGATGCTCTAATAGGGGTAATCGGTTTTATCCCTACTAACTTTTTCTTTCCTTGCCAGTCACTCCAGAATTTCCTAGAACTATGGTAAAATCTGAAAATCATTTGAAATGAAGATTAACTCATTTGCTAATAAATACCTGCTATAAAGGTATGACTATAAGTAGGTAGATGGTATGGATATTTCCAGAGGAGTGGGTTCTCCAGGCACAATTTCATAGGTTCTATGATAACTTGGTGGTGGTATTTCAGGCTATGCTCACACAACCCTATGCCAGGAAGTCACCTTCCTCCCAAGGCAGACTCTCTTTCCTCCTTCCACAAAAACCAGTCTGCCTCTGAGTCATCAAATAAAATAAGGTTTTCCTAGTGCTTAGCACTCTTGTTCTGCAGAAAGGACTGGGAACACTATTGATTAATGATTTGGCTCACAAGCTCTGGTGTTTGAAGGTTGAATCCAGCCTACAACTAAAAATGAAACTAATTTGGGGTGTGTAAAGCAGATTATGCAAGAGTGAGAGTTCCGATAGATTTACAATCCAGAAGACTATAATCTAAAGAATCTGGGTTCTTATCATCTGGTGCATGACATTTCATTAAAAAAAGTTATTACAAACTTAATTTCTGGTATATTCTTATTTAGGATTTCAAAAATCTTCAAATTTATATTTTGAGGAAAAACTCCCCATTTTCCCTGAGAATTAGACATAGAGAATTATTTCCATATTGTAGGAACTGACAAATTTGGAAACAACACCTAGGAAACTTGAAGTCTCTTGAGTTGAAATATAAACTCCTTTATGTGTCTGGAACCTGATGCATTTTTAAATGATAAATTTTTTCTCAAAAGAGAAAGAAGGCACTAGGCCAAATATGATTAAATTTCAGACAGATAAAGAACAAAAGCATCGTATTTATTATTTGTTAGGGTTGCCATGGACAGGGGTTGTACAGGATGGGCAAGCATGAATGGATTATGATTGGTTAAAGCTACCGAGAGTGATAAGATCACAGATGCATTGGAATATTGCAGTGGCCTATTAGTATTCTTATTTTTTATGTTTAATTTTGTTGATGGTCATCAAATTTAGGTTAAACTAATTGTCTCAATGTCTCTCATATATGTATATGCATACATATATATGCATGTAGGTACATATGTGTGTATACTATATACCTTCAAACTTAAAAGTAACAGAAAGCTTACTCAATTCAATTTTTGATTGATTGGCTAATTTAACACTGAGACTTTTGCAGATTTTCACAACTATAAGTGTGCAAACTATTCTTTTACTTGTTATTTTAGTTGCTTTCATGTGGTATTGACTCCTGGACTGTGAAGCTTGAGGCATGGGTGTGACTCTTGCCCAGAAACCTCCAAAGATGTGAGTTTACAAAAACTGATTCTGAGAACCTGACTCCAAAAGGTTATTTTCTTTCTTTGCTTAGTTCCTCCGCTTAAGAGTTTTACTACAAGAGAAATCCCTAAAATTTAAAAAAAAAAACATTAACTATAATTTAGTTTATGTTTCTCCAAATGCAAGAATGTGATATCATCGGTGACGCAGTTCTCAACTCCCGCACAGATATTCAATGTAAATATAATTTGGGTATCAGGTATGGAGCAGCCTCTGGGAAAAACGCATAAGGAACAGGGAGGATTTTTAGGAATCCATGAACAAATAAAGAAACATGAAGTGACCAAATAGCCTATTAAAAGATTTCTTCCCCACACCCATACCTCTCCAAATTAAATAGAGTTTGGGGGCTTCTAAATAAGCATTTTCATTCACTTCAGACCCCTGTCCAAGCTACTTATGGGTTTTGCTATTTTCATCTCTCTCCAGAGCCCCTGCTTTATAGGAAAAAAAAACTTCTTCCCTCTCTTTTCTCCTTTTTCCTTTTCTCTTTTTCTTTCTTTCCTTTTCTCCCTATCTCTCTCTTTTTTAGGGCTTCTTAATCTTTTTTGTGAAATATCCTTTTGGCAATCTGGTGAAGTCTATGAACCTCTTCTCAGGATAAATTTTTTAATTCATACAATAAAATCCAAAGAATTACAAAAGAAACTAATTATGCCAAAATACAGTTATCAAGATCTTTTTTTAAAAGTTCATGTGGTAGCCATGGGGATAGGAACCACATGGTCAGGTATTCCAAAGATGACAGCCTCTCATTTTAAGAGATGGCAGGAGCTAGAGCCAGTGGTTGAATAGCAAGGATGCCTGCCCCAAAACCTGAAGAGACAGAGGCAGAGATATACATGCTCTGAACCATATGGCAGTTATGGAGGGGAGAATCATGTGCTCCAAGCTGTGAATTCTTGAATGCTTCTCCCCTCAAGTTCAATATTTCTAGAATCCAGCCTTCTATTAGAGAAGAGAGCATTCGTGAGACTTCCTGGGCAGTACCCAATCTCAAAATCAAGGCTCCTAGCAAATGAATGAATGAAAAGTATTAAGTATCAAGCACTCTGCTTAGTGCTGGGGATAGAAATACAAAAGTCCAACAGTCTCTTCCTTTAAGAAGCTTATTTTAATAGGGAGAGAAAACATTCACAAGACAGAAGTGGTGCTGTGCTTTGGTTTAGTAAATCATTGGGATGGTGAGTGAAACCACAAGGGAATTGACTGACATGCCCTTTCCAGTAATAATTGATTTGATTACAGTTTCAGGGTTGGAAGGGGCTGAGGCAGGGAGCGTACCTGTACAACAGAAAGGTAAAAGGTAAGACAGTCAATTGGGTGAAATGTAAAGCATGGATGGGTCCAGCTAGATTCAGTGATGCACTTACTCATCACGAAAGCTCAGGACAAAGGATGAGAAAAAGAGAGAGAGAGAGAGAGAGAGAGAGACGCTTATTCAATGAAGCAGTAATTTGAATGGCAAAATCCAGTGGTCTAGAGGGCATAGTGGAAGAGGCTGGATAGGCAGCAAGAAAATGGCTGGGGTTATTTCACGGGGATTAACTGCCTTGGTAATTGTCTCTCTAGTAACCCAAAGATCAAGAGTCCTAGAATCTGCTCTTCTATTGAGGAGAGAAGAATTCCTGGGCAGATCTTCTTGGAGAAAGAAGGGGATCACACAAGTGTCTCCCAAAAGTGTATCTGTGGAAGGAGGACTTGTAGAAGACTAAAGCTACCACATAAAGAAGCAAAGTACCCTCTGCTATGCATTATTTTGATTGTACAGTTCCAATGAAGAAGACGGTGCCTTATAACAGTCTTGGACAGAAAAATAACTGGGGTTGTTATATAGGCACAATCCATAGTGTAATGCTTTGACTCTAGGGGACTACATGTGTCCCTGTTGAAAACAACACTAAGTAGGGAGGAAAGAAAAATATGTTTATTGTTTATGGGCTACTGTCAAACTTCTATATGTTTTCTACATTTTTTGCAGGGGTAGAACGAACACTGTTCTGTACCCAATATATCCTTTGTTACATTAAATATGAAATATGATATTTGGGGAGCTCTTCACATCTGTGGAAACCTAGATATGAGTTATATTCAGAAATGTTTCCCAAAGTAAACTATGGATATGGGTATTACGTGTCAAAGAGAATGTTAATTTGGGAAACAGCTTATATGTGGTTCCTGTGAAAGGGGGTGGGCTTTGGACCCTGTAACAACCATGCTGCTAGCAGCTGCTGTGGGCCTGTAAGACCAATAACACCAGCACACAGGAGAGCTGCCAGCACAGATTCTTTGATCTGCTTTTTTAAGGAAAGCAACTTTAAGGGGTTAACAATCTTACTTTAATTAAACATACATATACCATTCACTTAGTTCAGGGGGAAAAGCCAGCACCCTGAACTTCAGAGCAAATACAAACAGAAATTACAAACAGAGGCAATATAAACAGATCAATATTTCTGTCTAACCAAATCACAATACATAGTTACCAGAGAAGCACCAACATCTGGGTTTTCAAAGGGGAGGGGAGCTCCTTCTACTACCCAGAGTCTCATCACCAACACTCTTCCAATGGGTGTGCCCCCAAAGGCAAAACACTTACCTCAGAGCTCTTATACCCTGTTCAGGGCCTTGAGAGCTCAGAGCCTACTTAGCAAAAAGGTATAGGGCCTGGGGCCTCATACCTAGTTAATGAACGGGTATGAGCCTGCCTCTAATCAGGCCTCCCTTTGTTGGCCCCATCTGAAGCCTATTATTGAGGCAGGAAAGATGTTTCACTTACTGATTGGCCTTACAGACCCCACCCCCTTTGAACTTTCCCATGAATTCCAGGAACCAAGCACCTGAACTCAGATACCTAGCCTTCACCTGAGGCATCACAGAATAATCCTTCTAACTGCCCTTTCATAGTGGCCCTCATTATCTGCACCTGGCCCCACCCTAGACTCCTTGATTCCACCCAGACCTCCCTTCACCACTGTATATAGGTGTCCCTCTTGCCCTCATTAGATCACTCAGATTCCTCAAGAGTCTGGCCAATGGCTCAGATCCCTTAAGAATCTAGCTCACTTGTCAATAGAATCATCACAAATAGTGTGAATTCTTAAAATCTAGCCCACCTCAACTGGTGTTTTAATAAATTCTGTCTCTGAATGAAAGCAGGCTTGAGTCAAATTCTTTCAAGGCAGGACCCACATCTTTTGCCCTTGAATTTCGGGGTTCCAATAATCCCTAGACTGCAATACCTGGAAGTCTAGAAGGTAGGGCACTAGATCACAGATTACAAACATAAGGATGTTTCAGTCTAGCATCATGGTGCTAGGCTTCTCTAATTTTTGCTGTTCAGTCATTTTAGACTCTTTGTGACCCCTTCTGGGGTTTTCTTGGCAGAGATACTAGAGAGGTTTTGCCATTTCCCTCTCTAGCTCATTTTACAAATGAGGAACCAGAGGCAAACAGGGTTAAGTGACTTGCTCAAGGTTACTGTGTGAGGCCAGATTTGTACTCAGGTAGATGAGTCTTTCTGACTTCAAATCTGGCACTCTATCCATTATGCTACCTGGCTGCCCTAATTAGTAAGGGCTTAATTCCCTATGTCTAGAATACATATCCTTCATTTGTTACATTGCATAATTTGTTAAATTGCATAATCGATAACTTTGATGTTTATTTAAGCCTAGGAAGTTACTGATTATGCAATTTGATAATGTAACAAATAATAAAACAAAGATGTAATTATTTACAATGTTGCAGCTATGAGAGATCACAAGCATTTTCCTCTAACACTGCTACTCTTGACTTCTCCTCCCTTCTGGAAAAGAGTCCCACCATTCGGCTCTCTAAGGACAGTAGCCAAGTCCTTCAAGAATTCTCTCTATACATACTATTTTCTCCCTCTTTTTTTTTTGTTTTATCTTTCTTGTGGTTTTTCCCTTTTGGTTCTGATTCCTCTTTCACAACATGATTAATGTGGAAATATGTTTAATATGATTGTACATGTATAGCCTATATCAAATTGCATGCTGTCTTGGGGAGGAGGGAGAGGAGAGAGGGGGGAAAATTTGGAACTCAAAATCTTATAAAAGTGAATTTTGAAAATTAAAAATAAATGTTTTTTTTAAAAAGCAAAAAAAAAAATTCTCTCTGTAATGTTTCTTTGCAAGATAAAAGTTAAAACCGCCCCCTGCCTTCGCCAGAAAGAAGCATCTTTCTCTCTGAATTTGACTCAGTTTCTCTTCATCCATGACTGATAGCAGTCTCTCCAAAATGACAGTTAAATTCTTGCTCTTTCAACCTTACATGCCTCTTAAATACATAGAAACTATATCTATGGTATCAGTGGGACAGACTATTGAAGCTGGTGTTTTAGAATGATAAAACTCCTGAAATTGAGCTGCTCCCCCTATTGTCTTTATGACTGGGATACAAAGAACCTGACATATGTTAATCTGTAAACTCCTCTTTTGCTTACTGATGAGTGAGTGAATAATTATGGTTGCCTTTCAAAAGCAAACCAGGAAAAATTTGTTGGCTTCTAGCACAATTGACTGAATGTTTCTGTGTGTCTTTTAGGAATCTTTCTCATACTTAACCTAGCAATTTCTTTTCTCTTGGGGGATTCTGTCAGAGTTAAATGTAGGAAGAAACATTTAATGTTTGCCAAGTATTTTCCAACTCCTGCCAGTCCAGGTTGGGCAGCTTTCTTTGCCAATTCTCTGTCACCATAGCTGCACACGATGTGTTTGGTCTTAGACTTTGTCCTCTACAAACAACAGAAATTGCTAGCAACAAGAAAGAAGTCTGGAACAATATAATCCACTTCCACATAGACTAACAGCTGATTTAAACATCTAATGGCACAGTTAGACCAGGGCACTTAGTGATATACTTGTGAAACTTTTATAAAGAGAGACAGAAGCCTTTTTCTAAAACTGCACTAAGGGGAAACCCTTAAGTTAAAAAACAGTAATGTAAAAACAGAGGAAAAGGAAATATACTAAGGATTGGGAAGGTGTAGATAGTTCTTATAAAAGTCTTTGTAGTATAAGGACAGCCTCTGCTGCCACTTCTTTTGTATAAAAGAAATCATTAGAAATTTGGGGTTATAGCCTTTTTAACTGGTTAGTCTGCCCCCAACACAATCTATCCTAAACAATACTGTCAAATTAACTTTCCTAAAACAAATCTCTGGTTCCAACCAGGAACTCTCTATTAAAAAACAAAACACCTCATCAGAAACAAAACCATCTGCAATAGCTCCTATCAAATCAACCCACACTAAATTAGGAGCCATTGTGGTGCACTGAAAAGAGGAAAGCATTTGGAGTTAGAAGACTTACACTTGAGTTCTGGTTCTGCTATTTACTACCTATATGACCTTTGGCAAGTCATTTTTATTTCTAGCCTTAGTTCCCTCTTCCATAAAATTAAAGTGTTGAACTAGATGATCTTTATGCTATATTCTAGTTCTAAATCCTAATCTTATGATTTCAATATAACTGCCTTATTTTTTCCAAAAAGTAAATAAAGGTTAGTAAAACTAGCCAACACATCAACCAAGCCCAATACTACAGGTAGTGCTCTGTGGACCCATAGTCGGAAAGAAGAGAAGTGCAAATAATTTTAGTAGAGATTTGGAACAATTTTTATAAGGCTACCGATAGCTCATAATTTTTCTTTTGAGGCCTATTTTTTTCATATCCTTTGACCACTTACCTATTTGAGAATGACATTTGGTATTATATGTGATAAACTAAGGATTGTATTTATGATTTCATTGGTACTGGAAAATCCTACATGAGAAAATTCCTTCAACCAATTATTATCTTCTCTGTAATGCATAGTTTTAGAGAGTTGCCTAAGGAACTGAGAAATTAAGTGATTTTCCCACGGTCAAATAGCCAGTATATGTCAATGACAGGACTTGAACCCAGGTTTTCCTAGTTCTGAATTCATATTATAATATATATGGTATATTACAGTGTTTTACATTTGTGTTAATTCCTCACTCAGCATGAATAGGATGCAAGTTTACCAACTCTGTTCCTTCTGGTGAGATGGAGGACTACCAAGAGGCCTTATCAACTGCTCTGACACCTCCTTTTAACATCTTCCATTTTCGACTGCCATGTCTCTCTATAACCTCTATATTCCCAGCACTGTTATCTGACCTACTGATATAACCTAAGGACCCTTGGACCTTGTTAGAGCTAAACTCGCTCCAGAAAGACAGCTAGGTCTTTCCATTAACAACTCTGAAACCGGACTTTCTTTAATGCATCATTTCCCCCAGTTAGTGTGTGATCTCCTGGAGAGTAGGGAATGTCTTTCTATGTGTATCCCCAGCATAGTGATTGGCATATTAAGTACTTTATAAATGCTTTTTCATTAATTCATTCATTGTGATTATCAAATGCTTTTCAAAGATATTTGATACAAATATTTTCCCAATTTACTATTTTCTTTTCCTAGTTGCATTCATTTTGTTCTTTTTTGGTGAAGTATAACTCTATAAATTGTTTTTCTGGCTCTTCTCATTTTATTCTGCATCCATTCACACATGTCATTTTACAAGACTTTTTTTTTCCTGAGTCCATCCCTTTCATCATTTCTTACAACACAACAATATCCCATTGCATTCACATACCATAATTTATCGAGCCATTTCCTAATTGATATATCCCTTGTTTGGTTAGGAATTCTCTACATAGTCATAAGTTATGAAAAGGCCCTCTACATGTAAGTTTCAATGTCTTACATGATCTAGCCTTAACATCAGTTTCTTCATCTGTAAAATGATGGGGTTGGAGTAGATGATCTCCAAAGCTAATCCTAACTTGAAATCCTCTTGGGCTAATTCCCTTCCAGCCCATTACTTGAATCCCACTATTTAAATCCCACTACTTGAATCAACTGAACAATTTACTGTTCCATAAATATATCCTGCCCTCCATGCATCTGCTCATGCTATTTATACCACGAGGAATTCCTTTCTCATCATGTATATTTATTGAAACTGTACCATAGATATTTGAGAATATATACTATATAGACCAGGGGTGAGGAACCTGCAGCTTTGAGGCCATGTGTGGCCTCTAGGTCCTCAAGTGAATCCAAACTTCACAGAACAAATCCTTTTATTAAGAGGATCTGTTCTGTAAAACTTGGACTCAGACAAAGGCTGCAGGTTCCCCAACCCTGAACTAGACTATTAGCTCCATGAGAGAAGAGACTCTGCCTTAGATGAATTTTGTATCTCATCCAGTAGCTGGCACAATGCTTTATATGTAGTAGTCACTTAATATTTACACCCTGTACATATACCATATTAAACTGTGTGACAGTTATTGGACAACAGGAATATAGATTTAGAGCTAGCAGGGAACATTATTAAGAGATTTTCTAATCCCACATCCTCATTTTACAGATGATGAAAAGTAGGCCCTGCAGGGGTAAAATGACTTGTCCAGTATCACACAGCTATTAAATAGCAAAACCTCTTGTACCAGTCATATCTCTCCTTCTACATTGTAAACTCCTTATTGGCAGGGAAATTGCTTATTATCTTTGTATCTCATCCAAACTAGATGCTACAGACTAAGAGTAGTACAGGTGACATTTGATTTGAGCTCAACAAGCAGGAAATGCAACAAGGAGTAATTTTTAACATTAAAAAGAAAATCATATACCTATTTTTAATGCCAGGAAATTCTGCTCTCCAAGACAAATAGTTATTTAATTTGTGATAAGAAAAATGCTAAAGTAAAGGCTCAATGCATCCAGAAGTCAATAATCCATGGGGGAAAGGGATGAAAGGACACGATTTTTTTTTCCCATGAATTTAATCATCAAAAAATGATTTTATAAAGAACAAACAGCATTGTTAAATTGTGAATTCCTTTACATAGCTGGTGACCGTGGACAAGTCATTTAACCTCTCAGTGCTATAAGCAACACTCTAATAAGAATATTAAGTTGCACAAGTGTCTACCTGCATTGGCAGAAGCAATTTCCTCGTCTGGGAGTTCCCTATCCCAATGAAATAACAGGTCTAATTCCTATCCTTATTCTATATAATGACAGTTAACAAAATTGCTTTGTTTGTATCCCCTGTACCCCCTTCTGTACTTTGTTTTTGTCTATGTGTAAATATATGTATATAATATAAAGATATGCTGGCCCATTTGACATAGAGAGTTCTCTGATATGAGATCTGGTCCACTCTATCTCTGACGGAGAGTGCAATTTCTTCCTTTTAAGGAGCAGGAGGAAGGCTTTGCCTTCACCACCAGTCTAGTAAAAAAAGAGCTGTAGGATACTCATGGCTGGATGATCTCTTTGCCAATCTCACATTTCCAGATATAGGTCTAGAATTAGATGTATACCATGCATCAAATACGAGTACTCCAGAGGTAAGAGGTGAAGGTGTTTGGTATAAAAGACACTTTACTTTCCCTGATTGCTCTCAAGGAAAAGTAACACCTTGACTAACACCAACTTAGCTCCCTTCCATCAAATACTAATTATATAAAAGACCATCATGTCTAACAAGTACTTTATCAAAGCGAAATAGAAACCAGAGAAGTTACACAGATTAGAGTCAGTAGACAAACAATACACCAAATGGGAGCTACTTGGGAGCAAGATAAAAACTTAGGCTCAAGAATCTACTCTGAGCATAAATCTCCAGGATTGCAAGCACTGGAAATCAGGGGCATGATGGGGGCCAGCTTCACCAAGTTTGTGGCTCTCAAGAAATCACCAGTCCACCACTTAAAAGTAGGCTATCCACAAGTCTTTGCCTCTCTCTTGAACTACTCCAACAAGTGGAAGCCATGTCTCCCTCACATATTACATTCAGTGTCTCCAGCTCAGAGGTGTCTCAGCCAATTAGGGGTAATATCTTGTTATGCATGTGCTGTGCAGCTCCAAGAGGGCTGTCCTCATGGAAATCACTCCAGGCTTGGGTGAAAATGGGGTTAAATTCACATTTAAGAACAAAACCAACTTACCTAAAAAAAGTTATTTGTGCTAGGTAGTGGATAGAGTGCCAGGTCTGGAGTCAGATAGACTCATCTTCCTGAGTTCAAACCTGGCCCCAGAGACTTACTTGCTACAACACAAAGTGCAAGTCACTTAACCCTATTTACCCTATCAGTTTCTTCATCTGTAAAATGAGCTGGAGAAGGAAATGGCAAACATCTCCAGTATCTCTGTCAAGAAAAACCCCTAATGGGGTCATGAAGAGCTGGACATAACAACAAAAATACTTTTTTTTTTGCATACCTATTATTACTCACTAATCTACACTGGCCATGTCTGTGATGTTTTACAGTTCCTTCTGCATCTCTAGTTCATTACCTCTCTGCCAAGGTATGATTGGAAGGTATGTTTCATCCTCAGTTTTTTGAAATCATCATTGGTTACTGCTTTTGTCAGAATTTTGTCTTTCAAGGATGTTTTCCTTCAAATTATCGTCATCCTAAATTGTTCTCCTCATTTCTCTCTGTATCAATTAATACATGTCTTCAGAGGCTCCCTGAATTGGTCATATTCCTCACTTCTCAAGGAGAAATCATATTCAGTTACATTCATACACCACAACTTGGTCACGTATTCACTTGTTTTGTTTCCATTTGTTTGCTACAACAAAGAGTGCTGCTAGATATTCTTGAGCACACGAGTTCTTTCCTTTTGTGTTCTGACTTCCTTCGGGTTTAATAATCTGATGGTATTTCTGGGTCAAAGGCCTATACAGTTTCGTAATTTCGGGAAAATAGCTCTAACTTGTTTTCCAGAAACAGTGAAAAAATTCAAAACTCTACTAAAAGCGCGTGAATGTACCTGTTCTCCCGTAACCCTTCCAACAATTGACATTTTCCTCTCTCATCTTCTTTGCCGTGTGATAGGTGCGAGGTGAAATCTCGATTGTTTTAATTTGCCTTTATTAGTGATTTGGACCTTTCCCCCCCCCAAACGATTACTAGTGTCTTCATTTGAGAACTGCCTCCTCGTAGGGGATGAAATTTCAACCACGATGCATAAACCCTTGGCCTGGCTTTAAAGAGGTTCTTAATAAATATTCCCGGAAAGGGTGAATGCATGGAGTGAAGGGAATGGTGGGATATTATAAAAGACTGCCCATCCCTTCCATCCTCAGAAGAATCCCGGGGGTCCATGGGCCTCTAAATTCAATTCAGTAAACATTTACTAAGCGACAGAGCGCTCAAGAGACATACCTGCCCTTAAGGGGCTTACATTCTACAGCGCTCCACGTTCTTGGGCAGGGGGTCGGCCGGGCCGGAAGGGGCAGACGGAAGTAGCCTCGCCTTTCCTCTCAGACAAGGCCCTTCACCTCCCCCTCCTCCCGGCCAGTGGCCTGACCTCCCTTCAGAGGAAGGATAGCGCTGGCTTGGGGGGAGGGGTACGACTCAAACATCTCTCCTCCGGCCTAGTTTTTTCTCTGCCTCTGACTGGGGCGAGAGGGTGTGGGGGAGGATCGGCGCCTAGGACTAGGAGCCAGAAGTCCGGCCTCCTCCCGCAGGCAAAGGACCAGCCACCTCCCAGCCAGGCTTTCCCAGAAGACATCACCCTCCCGTTTCTTGGAGGTTTCCCCGGGAGATCACGCAAAAGCGCGAGCCCAGGCGGTTGGGTCGCCAACGGTTTTCCAACGAGAGGCTGCAGTGGGGGCGGGAGGAGAGGCGGGAAGGGAGAACTACAGGGAGGAAAGGGGAAGGGGGGGAGTGGGCGGGGTCAAGGAGAGTGACGGGGAGACTCCGCCTTTCTCATAGAGATCTCTAGAAAGCCGGGCTCGCGCCCGAAAGCCCAGGAGCGCGCACGCGCGAAGGGGCCCGGGCATTTTGCTGCGTCACTAGCCACCGCCGCCGCCGCCTCTGCCTCTGTCGCCGCCGCTGCCGCCGCCGCTGCTGCCGCCACCTTGCCTCGCCCGGTCTTACCGCCCCTCGTACGCACACGTTCATTCTCCCTCCTCGCGCCTTCTTCTTACTCTTTCCTCCTCCTCTCCCCGAACAGAAGAGCCTCCCTCGTCGCGCGGTGCATTGTGGGATCCAGGCCGAGCCCGCCGCCGTCACCTCCGCCGCCGCCGCCTGAGGGGAGAGAGCGAGGGAGAGGAGAGGCCGCGACCGGAGGAGGAGGAGGCACCCGAGCCGGAGCCGCCCGCCTGAGGGGAGTCGGAGCCGTCATTGCCGCCTGAGAGACCTACCCCACTCGTTCGCCCGCCCCCCCTACCCCATACACAATGTGAGTGTGATACCCCGCCGAGGGGAGGCCAGCCTGAAAGGAGGACGGGAGGCAGAGGCCGCGGTTCGTGGACGGGGCGGGAAACCAGCCCTCCCCACAACCCCCCGGGCCTGCGGGCCCCGCGCCCCCGTGGCAGGGAGGGTCGTATGCTAGCCCCGTGGGTGGAAGGAATCTCCAGTGCCATCCCCAGTGTCCTCGTGGGAAGCTGGAGGGCCCCCTTCACGAAATTATCCGTTCCCTTCCCCCATCCCGCAAGCCACGGAGCGCCCCTCGGGCTTCCTGGCAACAAGGAATAACCGGGCTCTCTCTCCAGGAAGTTCTTGGGTTATCCCCGGTTCCCCGGGGTTCACCCATCTCCGGGGACCCAGTTACTATCCGAAGGTGCCTCGGAGGGTGTACCCTCCTGGGTCTGCATTTCCTCCGCTGGCTTTCCCGGGATGACCCGCCGTGGCACAACGCCATGTGCATTTGGCGTAGGTGGCACTCTCGGAGTGGCGGTGACCACGAGTTGGGGGCACCATGTGGCCTGCAGACCCGAGTAGGTAGTACTGACCACGTGCAGGCCGTCCCACCGTGGGCCCCGTGTCATCTTGACATAGTGGGCTTGCCTGTGTCAGCCTGACATAATGTTGCCCTTTAGGGGGACTTATTTCCTTATTTGAGGTCCCCCCAGGCATCGATATCCCCGAGAGAGTAAGGGGCAGTCCCAACACTGCATTTTCCTGGCAGGGGGGAGGGTTGCTACCTAACAGGTATTATTTTGCACGTGTTGACTCGAAGAACTATTGTGGAGTTTTAGGAGATAATGTGCCACCTAAAATTGTAGGCAAGGTGGGTATTCCTTCCTTAGTTTGCAGTTACTTAAATCTCAGCGAAATTAGTAAATCTTAAAATGTTTTTTAGGGGGCAACCTCACAAAGGTGTGTAGGTGGTGGGTCACACATGCACATTCTGGAAATAGAAGTTTGAGTAAAACAAAGGGAAAATGCCTCACCTCTGGAATCTTATATTTGAGGTGGCACTGTCTGCTTCTCCAGGTGGGAGGATTGTTCACTTTGTGGCATAATTAAGTTTAGTACTAACTCCTGACTAAAATTTAGTGATTGAGTAGTAGTTTTAGATTTCAGATTTAAATTTCTTTAAAAATAAAACTAATGCCTGAAAGACATCAAACACTTAATAAAATGATATACTGATAGGGTGTAGTAGAAAAATGGTCCAGGAGATTAACACATAAATAAGATATAGGATCCAGTTGATTGAAAATATTGTGAAGGAAGCTTGAATTATCAGAAAGGGGTATTTTCAGAATGTAGAAATGTCTTTGGCTAGAAAATTCAACTGCATATATGAAACTTTGCCCTTTTTTGTAATCTCACATTTTAAAATGCCCATCTTAATTCAATTGTAGCTTTTCTTCATAGAATAGTAGGAGTTATGATTATTTCTACAGTTAAAAGCCCAGGTTTTTAGGAAGTAATTTATTAAATTATTTCCATTGCTAATCTCAATCTCTAGGTTCATCTAGCGTAGAGTTGTATCCATTTTGAGAGTGAAGGGTTTAAAAGTGAGTTGAGGACATTTACAAGTAAGGTTGTAGGAATCAGGTGGTCAAGAAACAAATAGTTAATTATCCCTTAACGTAATTGCATGTTCAAAAAGTTTTTGAAACTAGTTTTTAGTGACCTGTACAAGGGAGAGAGGAGAAAGAACATATAAATAAATGAAACGGGTAAAAATCAAGATAGTAATCAATATTCCATAAGGCATACCTTGAAATGAGTGTATTTTACAAGACTAATAACTTCAAGTTTTCTAGTTTTTGGAGAAAAATTTTTTTTGTTTTGTGACTTCTTTAGGGATATGAATTTCTAAAATGAATATTATGTTTCAGTTGAATTGGAAGAGACCTTTTATGGGTCATCTAATAGTAGGAGGAATCTCATTGATAAGGCTTCATCTGCCTTAACATGTAAAGCAAAAAGGAGGAAAAGGGCAATTTGTGGGGGATTTTCCTACTCAAAATAAATGATAGTGATTGCACAGCCAAATATCTTTAACATTTTAATCAAAGTAAGTTTTATTTGCTATTTCTGTAAGATGCTCAGAAGTCACAACACTATCATTTGGGGAATGCAGTTATTAGCATCATCTTTCACCCACAGCAAGAGGACCCAGAGAAATTTTGTGCTTGCCCAAGATCATTAAGTTCTTGATGGGGGCTAACCAGATTCCCAGTCCAGCGGGGAAGGTAGATTGGTGTGGTGGAAATAACACTGCATTCAGGAGACCTTGGTTCAAGTCCCAGTTCTGTCACTTCCTCTCTGTGTTCTCTTAAGCACATCATTTATCCATTTTTCCTTTTTTTTTTTAAATCTGCAAATTGGAGTCAGACTAGATATCTATTAGCTTCTTTCCAGCTCTTTACAGTTTGAGCAGTTCAGACGAAAGAGCACTGAATTTGGAATTAGAAGATATGTATCCTTATCTCTATTCCTCCATCTCTGTCATACATGTGTGATCTTAGGCAAGTTGCTTAATGTCTCTGGATCTCAATTTTCCTCCCTGAAAAATGAAAGGGTTGTACTAGATGGCCTTTAAGGTACCCTCCAGCTCTAAATCTATAATTCTATGGCTTTTTTTCTTGACTCTTGTAGGAATCTGCTAGTCTTTGGTGATTTAGAATTTTTTAAATCAGAACTGATAGCTCCTTTTAATCCTATTATCATTTTCTTGAGGTAGGGTTCTGGGAGTGATTTTTCACTTTGGCTTCTTATATTTAATTTCATTAATTTATGGCTTATTGGAATCAAATTATCAAACATTGAGCAAAATCTTATTTGCCTTAGCAAAAAATTACAAGTTTTATAAGCTTGGGGTCCAATAATAAAACTTCATATATCCCCTCATGTCAAAAAAAAAATAGATCTAGTGCCTGTAATATTTGGCTGGGCAAAGATTTCCATTTGAAAGGAATACTTGATATAATTAGGGAAGCTATTAATGTTTTTCTTTCATTCAGGGTTGACTTCCTAGCCACTGTAACATGGCAACTGATTTTCATCCTGTAAACTAATTTGTACTTTAATCAGAATGCTCCAGAAGTGGTGAATGAATGTGAATAACAACATACCCTTAATTATTTTTCTCATTGGTAGTATTTTCTTTGTTCAGATTACCCAGGCTATGGTCTCAATTTGATCAAATCCCATCTAATACAGTTTCTTGAAGAGTTAGTGATTGTCATTTGGAAGTCTTTTCAACTCTCCATGTATATGTATATTGGTGTTATGGAAAGAGCCCTGGATTTAGATGCTACTAAGCATCTTGGGCAGCGCATTTGACCTCTCAGCTTTAGTCTCCTTGTATGTAGAATGAGAAGAAAAGATGATCTTTTTAAAAGATCCCTTACAGCTCTAAGTCTGTAATCCTGTAACTTCAGTTTTTAAAACTTTTCTACCAAGAGTTTCTGTCATTTCTAATCCTGCAGTTGGTGTGCAAAGGAAATGTTGATTTTAATATTGGCTCAAGAAAAATGTATTTTGGGAACACTATCTACTTACTGCTTCAACAGTTACTGCTTGAATGACCGAAAGTTTTTGTGTTGTTTTGTATTATCCATACTGCTGTTCATTTCTTTAATACAGGTATAGTCCATCTGGAGATTAGCTTTAAAGGATAAATCAGTGCCTTTTTCTAAGGTTCTAGGAATCAATTATTCATATAGAAGGTTTAGAAAAAATAAAACTTTTGAAGATTTTGATAGTATTCATACTGTATAGTACTTGAACTGTAAGTGAATTATTTCTTGATGCTTGACATATTGTATAATCCTAGAATTGAAAGGGATCTTAGAGTCAAGCATCTCTTGAGTCCACCAAACTGTACTGATATCCAGGGATAATCTGGAAGGCTGTGGTCGAAGCAAGGTAACAGTGGAATCACTATATTTGACCTTAGAAAACAACTAAATAACTAGTCCACAATCTCATTTTTCATTCATTCCATATGCATTTATTAAGTACCTCCTATGTGTCAGGCACCACGTTGTGGTGCATTCTAGGAATATAAAAAGTCATTTCAGGGGATGGCACTAGCAGCTGAGTGCCTGAGAATGTCTTGTTTAAGATCATATAGAACCCTGTTAGTCCCTTATTTCCAAGGAGTTAACTGACCATTGTTTCTTTGTTCATACCCTCTTTTTGGTTCTTACTCCATAGTTTCTGTTAAAAGCTGATTGCTTGACCTTTACCCATAATTCACCAGTGCATTCTTAAATTTATTCTATAGCTTACGTCTGTGCCTCATCTGTAAGATGGTGATTAGAATACCTCCGTTTCTCAATTTAGGTAAATTCTCAATATATGCATTCCACCCTTTAAGGGAAGGGGGAAGTCCAGGCAATGGTCCATTTACCTTAATTTAGAAATAACATTACAACTTTGTAGAGGAATAGGAAGAAAGTTAATAGGCATTTGAAGATAATTCTTGTGTGACAAAGGTAGAGACAATGATCGATAACAGTAGTTGGTTTAACTAAATTCTCTGTGGATTAATAACTGAAGCTTACTTAAGTAAGTCTTTATCCGGTGCCTTGTGAAAAATAGTCCTGTACAAAATAAATAAGCTTATAGATGTTCTTGTCTTCATACAGTAGCGTAAGGGAACTTTTTTGAAATCTCATTTTTAAACATTTTGCATCCCCTTGAACTATGAAATCTTGTCACTAAATGTATGTATTCATATGCCTGTGGAAGAGAGTATAGAGTCATTGATAAAATGCTGACCTTGAAATCAGGAAGACCTGATTTGACTGACATACTGGCTTTATGACCTTAGACAAGTCACTTACCTCAATCTGTCAACAAACATTTAGTACTTAACTATGTTCCAGGCACTGTTCCCAATAAGTAGTTGGGATATAAAGGCAAAATTATAGCCCCCGCTCACAAGAAGCTCACATTCTAATGGAAGAGACAAAATGCATATAAAATACAAGTTCATTGTCAATGGAAGGTAATCCTTAGAGGAGATTGGAACTCTCTTAAGACAAAGTTGTGATCAAATTGGTAGTGTAAGTTCCAAATAGGAACCCCTACACTAATAAAATTACAGGTCTGTTATATAGATGGAGGGGAACGATATCTACTACTAACAAACTTTATGGAAACTAGGTTAATACAAATATTAAAGGCTGCTTACTGAAATGAATATAAGCCACTAACATTTGAAGTTCATATTGTAGATTTCTAAAACTGAGATACTTAAGATGACTTCATTTTAGAGTTGTTGAACTAACACCTAGCTAGAGGTAAAGTGATTTGCTTAACTTCGCATGGCTAGTAAATGGCAGACCAGTCATTAGGATATAGTTCTCTACTCCAGTCTCTTTTCATTCATATTGCTGCCACCTTTCTTGTTCAGGCCCTCTAACCTAAACTAATTATTATCTTGGCTTCCTAACTGGTTTCTGTGCTTTCCCTCTCCTTTTTAATGTAGCTTGCACGAAGCTACCAGAAAGAAATCTTATATATACAGGTTTGACCATGTGGCAAAATCTTCATAACTCTGTTGTCTGTAAAACTAAATGAAAACTTATTTAAGGCCCTTCACAGCCTGTCTTCAACTTTTACACCCTTATTTCACACTATGCCCCTTCATTTACTCTAGGTTCCAGCATAACTCTTAACTCTACCTCTGCCTCATATAATCCCTCTCTTCAAGACGCAGCTGAAGCAGGACATTCTACTTGAAAGCCATTCCTGATCCACTCAACTGTTAGTATGCTCCCTCTAAAACTACCTCATATTTACAGAGAGCTCTTGCTTTATGTAAATTTACATTACACAGATTAGACTTTATGTAAAAAATTCTGAAAGAAATCCAAATGAGGATTTGAATGAGGGTCTGATTGAACTGCTAGCTGCAAAGATTGTAGAAGAAAAGGAAGCTTCAAAACTGAGGTCAAATAAAAAAAAAGTTCACAAAAAGTTGGCAGAAGCATTAAATCTTTCGAGTGAACTTTTTTCTTTTATTGAAAAGATGGAGCCATCAATGTACTTCATACATGTTAACTTTACTGTGCAAACTTTATTATTAACTTGACCTTGCATTTCAAAATTGTTTTATCATGGTACAATATTTAATGTGTCTGCATTTTAGTACATTTTATGATTTGTGTAAAGGTGTTTTGTGTATGCCTTCGTTGTTTAGGCTAAGTGAAGTGGGTAGATCAGGGCAAATTCATCTTATGTAATGTAGAGGGCTACAAAAGGTCAATTTAAATCAAGAACTGTCTACTTTGCATTCATACACACCCTCTTCCCTGCCTCTTTTCTTCCTACTCCCTTCTGTGTATTTGTATTCCATTGGTACATAGGTGCTTAGTAAATGCTGATTGTTAACTATATTCTTACCTGTTTCTAGATTATTCTGAATTTTCCCAGTTCTGGGTTCTTTGTAAAATAATTATCTTCCACTTGGTATTTATGATCTTGGGCAGTCACTTAACTTCTCTGGGCCTCATTTTCCTCATCTATATAATGAAGGTGTTGAAATGAATGACCCCTAAACTTCCTTCCAGCTCTAAATCTGAGTCTCTGACTTCGTTTCACGTGAAATCCTCTTCAAGGCCTGATGGCCTACGTGAAGCCATGTCTTTCCCCTCAGAGTGATTTCTTTAAATTTCTCTGGAGCACCTTAATCTCTGCTTTGTCTCACACTATCGTATTTATTACTGATTTATGTACCTGTATTCTCCTTTGCTCTCCTTACAAGGGCAAAGGATGTTTCTTCTTTGTATCGTGAGTATCTTGAACAAAGCAGGTGGTTAATATGAATTGGTTGGAAGGGAAAATATGTATTTTGTCTTGATTAGTGAAAAAAAAACCTCTCTCTTAGTTGTGATATTCAAAGGGACTATAGTTTCAGGGAATTAGTAGGTATAATGCTGCTGATGCTCTGGGCTCATAAAGCAGTATGTCCGTAAGAATGCTAAAGGTATCTCTTGGAATTCCCTGGCCAAGAAATCCTTTTTTGTGTGATGTGTTCTAGTTCTTCTAAATTGATAAAGTTGTATTTTGGTTTTTCTTTGAATGTTGTTGACAGGTTAAGGCAGGACTGTGCATAAGCTCAGCTATATGGTTGGTTTTCCTGTCTGAATTATTTCTTATTCTTCACACCATTCCTGTAGTAGTATTATTTACTACAAACTGAAGTTATTTGGTGATTCCTTTGGGTTGGAGATGAGAGGAAGGCTTTAGGGAAGCTTAAGACCAAGAGTGAGTTATGGCTTAAGGGGAGCCCAAATGTTTTAATTCTTAGAACCAAGTGTATGGCTTAGTCTGTAAAAGAGGGATAAGTGACTTGCCCTAAAAATTTGAGGTCTACGTAGGTTAAAAATATCAGCCCTGCTTGTGTTGCAGTTTTGGAGGATCAAATGAGGCAGTGCATGTTAAAAGTAATGCTAGAGGGGTATGGAGGGTAGTGGATACAGAGCTAGTCAAAATACCAAAATATCCAAAAGCCCCTGGCTTACACTGACTGGGTGACACTAGGGAAGTCATGTGATCTCTCAGTGCCTTTCGGGCAACTTTCTAAGACTTAAGTTGCTAAGCAGGTACTGATCAATATTAGTATAGTAGTTCCTCACCTGGAGCTCCCTGCACTGATAAAATTACAAATTCCTTTTAAAAAATAGACAAATGTAGGTTATTATTTGTTGTCATAAAAGAGGTAATGATAAAAAGGAAGAATTTCAAAGAGTCCTTAGATAACGACATAGTACTGACTCAGCTATTGTGTTTTTATACTCTCTGATGGGTTCATAAGTTTTAATGTTACTTAAATTTTTGGAGTGTCTCAAAACTAGGTTTAGGAATGATTACAATGTATTAGTCATCTTGAAGGAAAATTAACCAGTATTTTTCTTTGTAAGTTTTAATCTTTTCCAACCAAATGAATCTAGATTTGAGTCCTAACCTCCCTGCCCCAAAGAGGGTTAGTTCACATTTACTAATTGATTTCAACATAAATGGAAAATGGAGTTTGACATATTCTGGCTATACAAGCCCTAAAATAAATTTTAACTTGAGATTTACAAAAGGTCAAGCACCATTATGCTTAAGTGCCACAGTGAATCTTTGATCTTAGTCAATTATTTCCCTCGTGAAGTTTATCCATATTCATTCTGCGTGTGTCGTGTTATCCGTGCCTTTCAGGTCACCTACTGAAAGTGTTCCTTGCATCCTGTAAAATATGTTTGGGTTAAGTGCCCATTCCTTTGTATTGTAATTATCTCAAATTCATTCCACAGTTGAATGCCTACTATGTACAACGTACACTATTCAGTATTTTAATATTAAATATTTCTAGCATTCGATGTTACTAGAGATAAAGGTTGTGAAGGTTGTAAATCTTGTTTATACAAAGATTTTTGTTTAAACATCAGTGGGAATCTGTATTAACAACCAAGTTAAAGTTGACAAAAAGTAAAAAGGGAATTTTCACTCCCCTATATTGAAAGGATGAGATTTTGAAATATTAATCATTTACCCATTAAATGGGACCATGGTAGTACTCATTTATCCATTGCATCCAAAATCCAGATACTCATTGCATCCAAAGGAGTTATTCTTCATGACCCCTTGTAGGCATTAATCATGCTATTTCAGCCCAAATCTTAGTGGTGGTTTTTTTCTTTTTAAATGAAGTTTTAATCATGGAACTTTGTAGCTAGGAAAATATTTTTTGCATCAGTTTGAACTTTTGACCATAACTTTAGCTACTTACACTTCTAAAAATGGACATAAATCTGGAACAGGTCAGTGTTGCTCTTTTGCCCCTGTTGAGTCCTACTTGCGACAAGATTGATTCCTGTGTTTCTCATCTGCCTATTAGAAAATACGATTCTCCCTGATGTGGGCCCTTTATCTTCTATCTCCTGGACTTCTATAATTAATATACATTTAGAATGATCTTCAGAATGTTGACCCTGAGCAAGATCTGAGTTACAAAAAGATGGAGTTAATATTGAAGGCAGGAAGGTGGATTAATACATTAAAGGTTCTTGGCTGCCTTGACTGAGAAGCAGGGTTTGAGAACCGCTTTAGCCATGCTTAAAAAAAAAAAGCCTCAATTGCTACAGAATTAGCTTGAGGTAATTGGATTTTTTTTGTTTTGTTTTTAATTCAGTAACTTTAATAAAGTTCTGGAGGTGGTAGCAATAGCAATTCTTTTGAAGAAATCCTTGAAGTATTGAAGTAGAGTTCTTCCCCTCATGAAGACATTGGTCAATCTAATAATCTTCCATAACCCATCAAAGGTGTGGAATCAATTCTTGTGGTATCTGAAGAGTGTACTGTTTATGCTCTTTAGACAATTATATAATTAAAAATTTTGTTTTTAGCTTTCCAAATAAGTGTTTTCTTCCTGTGTTATAAAGAAAAAAGTAGATTTATTCCCTAATTTTTCTAGAATTGATAAAAATGAAATTTTGGTGGATTAAAATTGACTTTACCATGAAGAAAGTCTTTTTGGTATATAATTTCTTTGAGAAAATGATTTTTTCAGCCAGTTCTATAAAGCCCTACTGCTGCTAGAAACTTTCAATTTAAATAGCTGGTTTTATGAAGAAATACATAGTAAATTGGTGTGGCTGGTTCAAATTGTGTCTCTTCAGTTTGTCATTGAGATAACTTTGTTTCTGAATCACAAAATGTTTATATATTGATCTTTTAAGATGCTTAAAAAGTAATGTTTATGATGTATTTCAGGTAGAAATTAAGACCTTTTCTTGGCTCATTACTGCAGCATCTTTTTAATAGACTTTATAATAGTAAACATTACCTCTTTAAATACTTAAAATTCTTATATATCATTTCCTACAGTGCTGCCCCTTCCCCAAAAGCCAGTAAGAGGATAAGAAGGATGAGTTAGCACTAATCTATTCTGGATTTGTGTCCATTTTTTGAAATATAAATAGCCAAAGGTATGGTCAAAAGTTGATGACTAGTACAAAAAGTATTTTCCTTTTAAAAAGTTCCATGATTTAGCACTTCATGTGAAAAGGAAAAAAGAACAGGAAATGTTGGCTCAAATAGTGCGATTAATGCCTACAAAAGACCATGAAATAACTACTTTGTATGCAGTAGGTGTTTAATACTTAGTAAGTGAGCACTACTATGGTCCCGACCTTTAATGGGAAAGCGGTAATGTTTCAGAAACCCATCTTTTCAGTAACTATTTTTTTCTTTTATGACTAAAAGCAATCTAGCCTTAGTAGTTTGGCCTTTATTAGTAAAAATTCTTGTAGGGTAGAAACCTTCATTGTAAACACGCACACACTTCTTAGAGGATAACATTAAAGTCAAAAGCAAATGAGAGGTAATGTGCCCTTGGGCAAGTCTTTGACCTTCTGAGCTTCATTCAATGTATTTGGCTTCAAAACAGGGATAATATAATGCTCATACAACCTACCTAGATAAAACATTTTAAAATGCTACTTAAATGTCCACTTTTTATTGGCCCTAACGTACCTTCTCCAGCTTATTTTATAGATGAAGAAACTGAGGCAAACAGGGTTAAGTGACTCACCCAGGATCACATAGCTAGTAAGATTCTGAGGCCAGATTTGTAGTCAGGAAAATATATCTTCCTTACTCCTGGCTTGGCACTATATCCATTGCTCCACCTTGCTGCCCAAACAGTTTAGAGGCATCATTTTTGAATTCCGATGTGCCTAGTCTGATACCTTGCATACAGTAAATACCAAAAAAAATTGACTGCCTACCTTATATTTTCTTTCTCCCCTACATGCTCTCTCCAGTTTCAGTTCTACTAAAGTAAAAAGAGATCATTTTGTCAGTTGTCACTAGCAGGCTTCTTACATTCTGATCTGTTAGTATAAATCATCCTTAAAGTTCTTGACATGGGGGCAGCTAGGTGGTGCAGTGAGTAGAGCACTGGCCCTGGAGTCAGGAGGACCTGAGTTCAAATGCGGCCTCAGACACTTAACACACTTCCTAGCTGTGTGACTTCGGGCAAGTCACTTAACCCCATTGCCCAGCCTTCCGCCCTTAAAAAAAAATTCTTGACATGGGGAAAGTGTTAAAAAGGGTAGTAAGAACATGTAGGGTAAGGTTATTATAAAGTATAAAGTAGCAATAGTGACTTAGACAAACCTATAGTAATATACTAATAACCAGGGGTTTACTACTAGATGATCTCTGAAATTGAGGATATAGTTTTTAAAAATTTAATCTTAATTATTAACATTTTTTCCACTTAATTCTAAACAATTAATTTGTAGTATTTGCTGATTTCCAAGGTATAAATGCTTACACTCAAAATTTGGCAATCCAGCAGTTTTGAGTTGATTCCAGCACAACTCTTAACTACTAATCAACATTTTTTCTAGAATTTTGAACTGAAAAGTTAATAATAAAAGTCTGCTATACTTAACCTCAACTCAAGCGTAAAGAATTTTTAGTCTGAAATAAGTTGTGATTTGTTAGTATTGATGAGTTATCTTCTCTATTATTTGTATCATGCATTTTCCTTTTGTCTTAAATATTTTCTGGGTTCCTAGAGGAAACTAAATTTAAGAGTAACTCCTAATTATGAGGGTTAAATTAGGACTAGAAAGAAGTAGAGTGGTGATAGCGAAATCAAAGAGTTGGGAAAATGCTTTATAGTTCTTAAAGTTCTACAAAGCCTTTCTGTGCTAGTTGCTGACTCCTGACTGCTATTTAAATTATTTTCCCACAGGGATACCTATGGCTTTTAGATTTTTTTCAATGGGGACACAGGTCCCATTTTTAATTTGCTTTTCGACCAGTTTTGCTAGAACTTCCATGCTCCATAAAATGAGAAGTGCCTGATGTGTTACTGTCTCTTGGAATAGGAAGGTTCCTATTGGTCCCATACTTTTTTTTTTTAAATAGGTCCAATTGGAGGAGGGTAACCTCTAATCAAAACTTACATTACATGAAAACAAAGTTACTTGGGTTAGCTCTGGTATCAGGACAGATAGCTTTTCCATCAAGTACTTTGGATTGCGTAATTTCCAAGTAGTTAGGAAGTTGAGCCTTTAGGTATAGAGGTATAAATCCCCTTAAAATAAATGCCAAGAGATAACAAATAATTTTGAAGTGAAATTTTGTTAGTATAATCTGGAGCTTGATAATAAACCTGGTCATCTTGTTGGGACTTAGCAAATGAGGAAATTACTCTCAGAAAGAGAAATGGGAGGAATTAAAATTTTTCCTCAGATTTCTGGATTTGTGTATTTTTTATACATGTCATTTGAATTGGCATTTTACTTTTGTTATCACTAGAATATATTTAAGTTGCAGGCAGTAGAGTTAAAGGGTAATTGCTTCTTGGTGTTAGATAAAGGACACAGAGTTGTTTCTTCCTATCTGTATATAAACATCATATGATCATGTAGAGTTTGATATACTTAACTAGTATAGAATCTTAATCGGTTTCCTGTAGTTTAAAAGGAAAAATTAACTCCCCAAAGAGGGACTTTAGTTCATATTCAAACCCAAGTTGTCTGACTCTTAAATCTATTGCTGTTTCCATTTTGCTCAGGATTATATTTGTCCATGGCAACACCTCAGCTAAAATCGAATCTGAACTCTTTATTTTGTTTTATTTCTACTAGGGTTCTCTCCTTTCCAGAATAGCCACCTATATCACGCTCTTATGATCCCTTCAGTATCGCTATCAATTCATCTTTTAACCCCTCCATTATTCCCTTTCCTTGATAGTAGTCCAAAACAGCTTGCTATCTAAGCTGAGGGGAAGAGATGATGAAGAAAAAATTGATATTTTTCTACTTAAAAGTTGATTGTTATTGGATGTAACCTTGATGCCTGTTAAATTCAACGAAACATTTACTAAGCATCCATTATATGTCAAACAACATACAAGACGCTGGTGTTTTAAAGGTGTATATGACACATTTCCCAGCTTCAGAGTGCTTATCTAATGGGGTGACAAGAAACACCAGTAGTTGCTATAAACTACTATATCCATTAACACCTGTGTTAATGGCAGACTGTTTGGGAACATTAAGTTGATTATAGCTATGTTAAATGTAAGGTCCTTTATCCAGTGATCAAATACACATTATTGGAGGAATTGAACCATGTTAATTTTGACATTTTTGCTTCAAGTAAAGACAATGGAGTGGCAATAAAGTTGAATTTTTGATCATGCATTAAGACGAAACCAATTTGTGGGGCATGTTCTCTCTTTGCTGGACTTCTGTTAGGTGTTTGCAAAAATACATGAACCTTTCATATGTAAGTTTATTCATTGCAAAAAATAAGGAGTTCCATGAATAACTCAATAAGACCCTTCAAATTAAATCACTATTTTAATAGTTTAGTTACTTTAGTGCAAAAATGAGCCAAAAAGAAAATGGGAAAAGTTTGAGAATGTGTTTCAAAAATAAGAAATGAGAGGTGCCAAAGACAGGTAGACCGTACAGAAGCCTCACACCTGTATTACTATGAGTATTTTTTTTAAAGTGTAGTACTAGATATGGTGAAGACTGTATAACATCATAAAAAATGATGGTTCTTGATACCCTGTTTCCAAGTTCCACTGTGTACAGTCAAGTTGCTAACTTGAGATCAAAATTTAAAACATATTAAAATAAAATGAGAAAATAGGCTATACAATTAATGCAACTTTAACCTATCCAAACTAGCTTTTGATGCCAAAAATAGGAAAGGGCTAAAAGAACAGAAATTAACACAGACTATAAGTGTTTTAGATGATAGTTACCACAGTGAATGGAAAAAGTCTGAAACACTTTAGCCAGGAAACAAATTGATCTTTTTTCTAGCCAGAGAGAATTAGAAGCCAAAGGTAATACTGGTTTGGAATATAAATTTCTTTATAAAATCTTGGGGGAGGATGATGGAAGAGAATGAGCAGTATTATACATAGATCAATAGGAAACAGTGGAAAGAGAAGCAAACTTGGTGAGAACTGACTAGAGCAACATGAAACTGGAACATAAAGGATGAAAAATGGGACAAGCTCTGAAGATTTTTTTATAGTAATTATCAATGACAAATAGAGAACCACATTAGAATTCTCAAGATAGTCCCATTATGTATCACATGAAGAAGAAATGGTACTGAAGAAAACAAAGATATATAATAAGTAGCTTAACTAGATTTGAGGTGACACAATAGTGAGAAATTGGTTCTCAAAGTACTTAACAGAAGGGGGAAAGGTGGAAAGTATGCATAACCTCATGAGCCAAAAAAATGTCTGACCCATATAACTGCTTATTTTTTTCAGAATCATTGAGAATAACCTACACACATACCTTAAAGGGCATCCTTGATAAATGTTATAAAAGGAAACAGACTTTCAAAAACAGACACCTGAAAGATAAAGAGAGTATAAGATCCCACTGTTTGATTTTTTTTTTAAAGCTTGGTTGAACACAATAACACATTTTAAAAGACTCCCAACAATTCTTATGTACATGTGAAAATCATAAGATTCCTTGAAAGATGTAGCTAGAGATAACAAAGAAAGGAAAGTTGCTCTCAGTCATGTTCAGTGTCAAGGGCAGAGCCCAAAATGGAAGGGGAATCTCTTTACCTTACAGATTTTTCTTTTTGTGGATGTGTTTCACTGGCTGCATCAAGTTCCAAAACGTAGCATCTGCTAAATGAAATCCATACTCAAAAATTTCAGGTTAAATATACAACCAGGAAAATCAAGTATATGAAAAACACATTGTTCAGTTTCTGATATACAGCTGACCATATAACCCGTAAGCTCCATCATCTACTATGATAGATGGACTGAACAATGAACTGAGCCCATTAAATAGAGTAAGCTAGATCTACTGTATGAAATTGAGCAGTGCTTGTAATGACCTAAGCTTTTCTTTCCATTTACAAATAATTCTCAAGTCATGCTGGATTACAAATACCTTAGGTATTTGTCAGGGATAATGTCTAGTTATCCATAGGTTGTCTTGATGAAATGATAATAACTCCAACATCCAATCTTATTTTCTGTTTGGGATACATGCCTTTTGTTGCAGGCAACTTTGGTAGATCTAAAGTTGCTTTGTCTTTTTAGGAATAAAGAATTACTTTCTGTATAACTTTGCATAAAAATAGCATCTGTTTAGAGCACTGAAGGCTGGAGCAGGGTAAATTTTTTTTTTAAAATGCATCAAGCTCTTTCTTCAATTACAATAATTTTCCTTCCCCTGCAGTCAGGTATCATATCTTCCAGTTTTTAGCTCCTAGTACTAGCTACAGTCTTTCATAATGTTTTTGTGTCCCAATAATTATTAAATTGTGTATACTCCTTAACAGTGACATTGTTACCACGTCTATACCTCAAAAAAAATAAAAGAGGAAAAGCTACTAAAATATTTATAGCAGTTCTTTTTGTGGTGGCAAAGAGTCAGAAATGAGGAGCTGCCCATCAAATTGGAATAAATTATGGTAGATAAATGTGACAGAATACTGTTGTGCTATAAAAAATGATTCAAAGAAACCTGGAAAGACTTGTATGAAGTGATGAAAAGTGAAGTCAGGAAAACAGTTTTATACAATAACAAGAATATTGTAAAAACTTTGAAAGACTTTTAAAACCCAAGATCAGCACTGACCAGCTACAGTTTGAGAGGAGTCATGCTATGAACCTCCTTATAAATGATTGCCATAGTGCAGTTTTTTTTTTCTTTTGACCTGGCCAGTGCAGGAATTTCTTTGTGTGGCTATACCTATTTTTAATAGATTTGGGGTTTTTTGCTTTTTTAGTGGAGTATAGCGGAAGATAATATGGAAAAAAAGTGCACCTGAAAATAGGATTAAAAAAGTATTTTCGTATTGAATTAGTTCCCTGATTTTATTAAAAGTCTATAAATTTTATGTTGAAGTCCTATGTAATTAAAGTATAATGAATTTTGGGCCCTGTGTGTTTGGAGGGTTAAATATTTCATTCAGTCCTCATCTTGGAAATATTAACTACATTTAGAAATTTGTGACATCACTGTATTGGAAATCTTGTAGTTATGAGAATGATCTAAAATTCAACAGATTTAATGCAGTGGGAGAAGATTTTTCTTAAACAGGGTTTATGTATCTATTTTGTTGCAAAGATGAAGTTTATTGTAGCTTAATTACTCCAAATTCTCTCTTTCTAGGCAGCCTGCTTCCGCAAAGTGGTACGATCGAAGGGACTACGTCTTTATTGAATTTTGTGTTGAAGACAGTAAAGATGTTAATGTAAATTTTGAAAAGTCCAAACTTACTTTCAGGTAAATTGCTATGCCATATGATGTAGCAAAAATTATTCTACTTACTGAATTATTTTGTCTTTAACATTTGTATTTTTGTATCTTAGACCTTTTAAAAACAAATTTCACCTATATAACCTCTTTCATTCTTTCTCTACAGTTGTCTTGGAGGAAGTGATAATTTTAAACATTTAAATGAAATTGACCTTTTTCAGTATATCGATCCAAATGTAAGTATTCTCGTAAATACATCCTCTACTCCCTTTTCAAAACAAAATATACGTCACTAAATAGCTGGTGGTTTTGCTAGTACTTCCTGTCACTCTCCACTCTTGTAATTTTTCCCACACATTAGTTTTTCTCAGTCTCTCTTCTGGACTCTGCGATTATAGAAGCTCTCCAATCGTAGAGCGCATTGTGTATGTCCTCTATTTGAACTTTCCTTGATGCAGGACTCTCAAAGCCCAATCTATCACAGAAACATAATAGTTCATTTTTAATTTGAGATCTTCTCCTGAAAGGAAAGACAGGTACTTTTTGCTGGCATCCTCACTCTGTACATAACTTGTCTGTAGAAGGAAAAATGGAACTGAATTCAACTAGTAACCTAAAAGCATTTTCTGTGATTTGATTTGAGTAAAACTTTTATAACTCTGGAATATGTTCATCTTTCTCTCTGGGGGAACCTAGGAAAAGAAAAACAACAAAGTACTGTCACACCATCTGAAATAGCCTTATGTAATACTTTATTCCTTTTAGACTCATTCCTATAGACATAAAATAGAGGTGGTTCTTTATGTTTTAGGACTCCAAGCATAAAAGAACAGACAGATCGATCTTATGTTGTTTACGGAAAGGAGAATCGGGACAGTCATGGCCAAGGTTAACAAAAGAAAGGGCAAAGGTAGGGTCTTGACTGCTAAGGCATATATATTAAAATCTGCATAACATGCTAGCAATATTAATCTTATACTCATGTAAATTTTTTATGAGCATGTAACATGGCTGTAAATTCACTGTCACATCAAAATGTACGTGCTGTAGGAATTCTAATGATGGTACAAATGAACTTAATCAGAGGGTAAATTGTGTCTTTATTCTACAGCTCAACTGGCTTAGTGTGGACTTCAATAATTGGAAAGATTGGGAAGATGATTCTGATGAAGACATGTCCAATTTTGATCGCTTCTCTGAGGTAGAATTTCCTTTAAAACAGACTTGTTTAAGCCTTTAATGTGTGTCTAGTTTGCTTCAAATAACTTAATGGAAATCCTTGGATTCATATAGAGTTCAAACTGCACATTTTCAGAATCAGTCCATAGTGAACAGCCTTGGAATCCCCATTATAAAAAATGGAAATTTAGTGATTATCATTTAATCTTGTAGAGTATGCCAGTTATAAGCCTTCTCTGAGTTTAAGGAGGTTATATGTCCTGAGGGTTATTCTCATATTATTGGAGTTTAGTAATTTAGAGTTTGGGGATCAGGAACCCTTTTACAACTCATCTCAAAAGAATGAGAGAACTGTGAAAGGAAAGTTGATGATTGCATTTTGATGATTTGTTTTTCTCTTGATATTTATAGCCACAAGAGGAGCTAGATTGATGTTGACCAGTACATCTTTTTTTATTGATGGTCTCTGTGTCAAGCATAGTTCTCTCAATCAAGTTTATTAGTCTCCCTGTTGCTTTTCTTATAAAAAATAATAGATGTCAATAAATTTTAAATGTCACCTACATTTCTCAATATGCCCCCCTCCCAAGTTAAACTTCAGCAAAACTAATCGGATTTAGGGTTCTTTTTTTTTTTTAATGTTGTCTTAGATTAGGAATAAAGGGAGAAAATCAAGTATAAATAAAAATACCTCTGTGTAAAAATTCTTTACTCAGTGAAATTTGAGATTATAAATTCATTCTTCTTTCAAAGACTGGAACAGTAGAAGAAACTGTATTTTACTCTCAGAAAAAATTGTGGGGGTACAGGGTAGTTAGCTTCAAATGTTGGAAAGAGATGGTATGTAGACAAGGAAATAACTTTTTTCATGTTGTTCCAGAAGGCAGTCAGATGTATAAAAGAATGAACTCCTTGAAGTAGTGAATTGTTTGTCACTAGAAATTCTAGCAAAGGTTTCGATGACCTTTTGTTAAAGATGTTGTAGAAGCGATCTCTGTTTTGTCTAAGAGATTAGGTTAGACCTCAAAGATTGCTTTCAGTCCTGAATTCTGTAAAATTTAAGGGAAAAAGTGTAATGAAGCTGCATTTAGGATCACACTGTGTAAAGCATTTATACAAATATACAGTGTTTGATAACTTGGCAGTGTTTTATTAAGGACAAAATGTGACAGATGT
Organism: Trichosurus vulpecula; assembly: GCF_011100635.1. NCBI lineage: Eukaryota > Metazoa > Chordata > Mammalia > Diprotodontia > Phalangeridae > Trichosurus > Trichosurus vulpecula. The sequence continues at coordinate 265,929,395 of NC_050577.1, forward strand.
AGCTTATGAAAATAGGTATTTTGAAAATTGATAATGAACTTTACTAACGGATTTTCTTTTTTTTATTAGTTAATAAGACTTAAATCTTAATATTTATTCTTTAAACAGATGATGAACAACATGGGAGGTGATGAGGATGTAGATTTACCAGAAGTAGATGGAGCAGATGATGTAAGTGGTTTTTAATTGGTCTTTAATTTGGCCTGGTAATTTTTGCAGCATGTGTTAACAATGGTAAACTTGGAGTCAGAAGATTAATTCTGACTCTACCACTCATTAACTTTGTGACAATAAGCAAATCATTTACTTCTTCCTCAAGTTCATTTTCCTTATCTATAAAATGGAGAATAGTTGTAACCATCTACATTGAGAATAGCATTTTATAAACTAAATCACCACATAAATAAATACAAGTTAATAACAAGATCAAACGAAACCCATGTAAGGAGAATCACAAATCCGTTGGCAAATAACTCCAGCAGTATGCTGTTTCTGCTGTGGGGTTTTTTTAATAATTTTTTTGAGGGGGGAAAGCAGGGTGATTGAGGTTAAGTGACTTGCCCAAGGTCACACAGCTAGTATATGTGTGAAGTGTCTGAGGCCACATTTGAACTCCTGACTCCAGGGCCAGTTCTCTACAAGTTCTAAATTTAATTGAGTTTAACAATTGTGCCAACTCACACATACTGAAGGAGTGTTGAGGAGAAGTGGAGCTAGAAAAGGTCAATCAACCATAATCATTTATGTCAGGCCTGCACAATATCGAGGGCCTCTTTCGGCCTACCAAAGAATTTTGGACACCCCAAGAAAATGTAGAGGATGTAAAACAGGCCTGTGGGCTGGATGTTGGGTGGGCCTGATTTATAGGATGAAAAAAATCCCTTTTCATGGAATACTAGAACTGTATAATTCCTTCATTTTTAAAGATAAACTGAGGGCGACTTTGCCCACAGTGGTCAAGTAATTTGTTAATGGCAAAGTCTTAGGAGTTTTTGACTTCTAACTCAAGTACCCTTTCTCCAATAACAGACTTCCTTTTTGAAAGGCAACAGGTTAAAAATAGGAAGCACCACCAGTTACCAAAGCTAAGCCCAGGAGGCAAAAGTCATAGGAAAGTGCATGTACTCATGCTAGGATGTAGGCAAGGTCATTTGTCCTGCTAGTAATATAAAATATCTGATCAACTTTACAATAAGACTTAAAGCATTTGTGTTTAACTTGCTAAGTGCCGATACTTGTGATATCCGTATTTTTTACAAACTAAGAAAAAAGTACACTGGTTCTACTTTATAAAATTTTTTATTAAGCGAAAGGATGTTCAGATACATTTTATAACTTTGTTTTCTTTCATTTTTTAGGATTCACCAGACAGTGATGATGAAAGTAAGCTTTTTAAAATTTGAAATAAGTTACTTATATAAGTGTTTGAGACACTGAGCTTTAAATTCAGACTCTTTCCACTTAAGCAGACTTTCTGCTATTTACTTCTTTCAGTTGCCCAGATTCCTTATCACCTCTGAGGTAATTCAGGAAATAGTCCATTTAATGTTGTTAAACAGAGGTGGAAAATTTTTGACCTGTTCTTTCTTGTGTCCACTGTGCTTTCCTGAATGTTCATATAATGTCTTGAGGCATTAAGCTATATTAAGTTGTTTAGTGCTTTAGATAAGATAAAGTAAACTATTAACAGTGTAGGAGAAAATCTCCAAAATTCTCAGAAGACAGACAGTAATTTAAATCCGTGTGTAATGCCAAATCTGAGTAGCTAAGGCATAAGTTTGAATGATTCTTGGAGTGATTTGGGGCAACACAGACAAGCTGGCTAAAAGGTGAGCCAGAGTGGATCTCTTCTGTGCTTAAGTAAAGTGAAAGTTTACATTATGCTTTCCACTAACTTTTCTTTCAGAGATGCCAGATCTGGAGTAAAGAAGAAAATGTTGTCTTCAGGGTTTTGGGAAAGAAAGATAACTTCATTGCAAAATTTTCATAATTGAGATAATTCCTGCGTTGGTAGCTCTAAAGGCAGATACTGTATTTGCCTCCTTTAATCCATTTTCAATCTGTTTGTTTTAAAAAGGCTTCAATAAGGGTTGATGTGTACTATTGTATGGGTCAGTTTTAAGTCAGCTGAGGCAATAACCTTATGCATGAACATTTTTTCAGACTTCCAAGAAGCAATTGAGGTATAAGCAATGGACACAGTCATTGCAGTTTAAAAAATAAAAAGGTTCACTGAGTCTCTTTACTGCTTTATGACGCAGATACTGACATGGTAAGAAAACTTAGCTTATTTTAAGTAGTTTAAAATCACTTTCCCCTGATTCAACAGGGTAGACTAAAGAGAATTTTAAAATGTTCAGATTTTAGTACACAGAATCAAACTGCTGAAGCAAGTTTAATTGGCTGATAACTTAAGCTGACAACATTGCTGTACCTCTGGAGTGTCTTCAGGATTGTTCCACTAATGTTTTATTTAAAAAAAATTATTCACTTCACATTGTTGTATTTAAATGATCACTAGTTAGTGTTCCAAATGTATCTTAGCTAAAACTAGTGAAGCCCTAATTTAAATGGTTATGAAGCCTGTACATTTGGTATTGTTTGACCCTTAAGCTTTTACATCTCTTAGTGTGGAGGAGGAAGAACAGCTATACATTGTTGCTTGTCAATCTGTACATTTAGACCAAATTTGTATTTGCACTGTCAGTATGGAAAACGAGTGACAAAATGTTTAATACACTATTGGATATTTTTTTTGCTTTTTTTTTTTTTGACTCGGCTTATAACAAGGCTGAAAAAAACTTCAATTTGTGTTCAGAACAGTGGGGATTTTTTTTTATGTCTGCATTCTTTCTAATAAACAGTTGAAGACTTCTTGGCTGTCCTTTTAAGTGTCTGGTTTACTGTAATTTCATGTATTCTTACTATTTACTGGAATGGAATTTTTATTTTTACTTGAGGAAGAATATAGTAGAACTTTTTCCTCTTAAATGAAGGAGGCTTGTTGTAATGTTCCCAGGAAACCTTTTAAAAAGTGGATCTGTAATAGAACTTGTAGATACACTTTACAACAGTTGAAAAAGAAAGTGTTGTGATTTGACTGAAATAAAACTAAATGTGTTGTCCTCCTCTAAATCTTTGAGCTTCTGCATTTGAGCAGTTATTGTACCCCTTAGCTTCTGCACCTTTGTCATGCCATTGAAATGCATCCTATTTCACCCTTCACTTTGGTGTGTATATTTAGTGTTTTCAAAAGAGCTCTCTACAAAACACTAGAACTAGAAAAGGAAAACTTTGAGGAAAGTCATGGCCTTCCATTATCTTCATTAGTTCAGTATTGCATAAATCTATTTTGACATTGGAGTGAGATTTTTGTTTTAGAAACTATGGTTTCTTGGACTCAGATCTTAATTTTTGAACATCTAGTTTGGGGAGTTGGAGATTGACAAAGGATTGGATTTTTCTTAAGTATTTTTGATTCCTATTTGGAGGTAACAGTAAAGCTTCTTAGATGTTCTCTAGTCACTGTTCCCCCATTTTCCTCATAAAAGTAAGGTATAATGGAAAGGATTTGAAGTCAGACACCAAGGTTTCAATTCTGCCTCTGACACTTAATAGCAGTGCACCTTGGCCGTCAGTGACTTTTACCGTCTCTGAGTCTATTTCCTCACGTGAAAAATGGAGCAAATGATACTCTTGATACTACCTCATATGTTTGTTGTAAGGAAAATGCTTTGCAAACTTTAAGGAACTATAAAATGAGTTATTTCATCAAAATGAGTTATTTCATCATTTACTCCCTATGGATATAGAGCATTCATTGCAAAATTCAACAACTCTTACATTGCTCAGTCTAGTATGATGCTGTCTGTTAGGTGGTGTCTGATACCTGTATCATGAACTCCCTTTGAGAAAGTTTCAGAGCATTCATTGTATGGTATTTAAAGGAAGCTGAAAGTGCCTGGCACATAGTAAATGCTTAATAAACATTTGTTGATTTAATAAATGGCTGTTGACTGAAAGGTAAATTCCCAAGTCAGCTTTCATGAGTCAGAAATGATTTTAGGTTATGCCAAGTGAGTTTTTCCCACCTTAGACAATTACCCTCACCAAATCGACCTTGAAGTTTTGAATTTAACTCATAGAAATCTATGTCTACTTTTGTTGTCAGGCAAAACAGGATAGAGCATCTTCCTTAAGGAATCTTATTCCTTTGGGGCTTCTTGGATGAGTCTTCTTAAGAATACTGTCCCTAACTTTAAGCTTAGCATATGTATGATGGAGAATGAGGCAGCTATACAACTCTAGTAGGATTTTTAACAGGATTGCATGGGTGACTTCAGAAGTATCTCTTGGGCAGCTGGGTGGTGCAGTGAGTAGAGCACTGGCCCTGGAGTCAGACGAGAGTTCAAATCCCACCTCAGACATTTGACACACTAGCTGTGTGACCTTGGGCAAGTCACTTAACCCCAATTGCCCTACCATCCCCCTTCAAAAAACAAACCACCACCAGAAGTATGTCTTGATAAAGACTCAAGTTGTAAAACAGATTCATAGTTTTCATGATCATAGCAGGAATTCCTTAGTTTTCCTTTGTTTACTGTAGAGGCAGCAGGTACAATGAAAAAAAGTACTTTGGATTAGGACCCAAGTATAAATCTTACCTGTCACTACCTGTGTGACCCTCGGCAAGTCATAAAATCTCTGAACCTTTTTTGTTGTAAAATGAGAAGATTCTACTAAATGTTTTCTTCTGGGTCGATTTATATAATCCTATGAACCTTGTCTTATAAGCACACCCTCCATGTTTTTTCAGCCCTAGCCAATTTCTCAGTTAAAAGGGAGCTTCATTGAAAGCCTCACTATCAGTCATATTCCCATTGTGGGGGGAAACCCTAAATATTTCTGTAATAGCAAATAGTCTAAATCAGTGCTAATTCTTTATTTCTATGTGTCTGCCTCAAAATTAGGCTACTTGTTTGATGGGTGAGGTATGTAAAAGGATCCAGCCTCTAAAGAAACTGTTGGGCAAAATATTATAGGCTACTTGGTCTTCTCATTTGGCGAGAGCCAAACAGCAAGAAAATTGTATGAAGCCTTGGCATTCCTTTAAGGTGAGCATGATGGCCAAGCAGTCATGAGTTCTTACTGGGATGGTTGAATATTGGCTTTGGGTAAGAATTCTGGATGTGTATGTGATCCTTTTTGTAGGCTATGTAAACCAAATGATAGGTAATTGTAGCTCAGTGCTGTGAACACCTTGCTTAGATGCATTGGGCTCACCTATTCAGAACACAACTGAACATCATGGAGTAACCAAAGGTTTAAGAAACCAAAGTAGAATATAGTTCCTTTCACCTCCATCATACTTTAACATGTACTCATTATTTATAAGACAAATGATTGATGTTGATGAATCTCTGAACATCCTTACCTCAGTTCCTTGTCACCTACAGTTTGTCTCCTTGCCCAGCTATTGCTATGCACCTTCATGGCTACTCTAGATGCAGAATTCCACATTGAGGAGCAGTGTAGTAGTACTCGTTCTGGACAAAAGGTGAAAGGCACATCCTTACTCTGAACCTCAGTTTTCTGAGGATCAAAATGAGACTTACGTAAAACATTTTGTTAACCTTAAACGACTACGAATGTAAATTGTTACTGCAACTGACCAGTCCAGTCCTTCATGCAAACACCTGGATTTCTTTAGTCTAATTGCTGCCCTTGTACCCAGACTGCTGAGCTCTGCTAGGAAAAGCCTTGAAATGAACTGATGTAAGTCACTGTCAATTTATATTGTATAACCAGTGAGGGTGCTGCCCTCACTGCTGCTCAGCTGGCCTTGTATTTTCTGCTCATTGACAATTTTCTTAACCTCTTCCTACCTCCACTGTTATATCTGCCCAATCCATTCTTTGCTCTAAGACCAGATAAATCATGCTTAGGCAAAGACCTAATCATGTTTTTCCTCTCTTCACAATTCTCTGTTGGTTCTCTCCTGTCTGCTGAATAAAAGTTCAAACTTCCTGGCATTTGGGGTCCTCACCAACTTGTCCTGATTACATTTTCATCCTTACCATTACTAGTCTCCCTCCCATGCAATTGTACTTTCCCACCTCTGCCTTTGCTCTTGCCATTTCTGTGACTGGCCTGCCCTCTTCCACCAGTGCTTTTTGAAACCACATTTAAAGGCCCAGTCCAAATGCTTTTCTTTCCACGAAGCTACCTGATCCTCTTATTTGGAGATGATCTTTCTTGCACTTCTCAAAGGTAGTATTTTTATTGCGTTTTATTTTGCCTTATACTTACTCGTATACATGTGCCATCCCCCTACCAGATCATAAGCACTGAGCAGAGATGTCTCATTTATTTCTGCCCCATGGTAGGCTTTTAATAGTGAATTAAAATGACATCTTGAGGTTACATCATGGGACTTGGGAAAAGAAGGTAGTCCATTTCGTTTTTTTCCTCCTGAACCTAAATAAAACAATCATTTCCAAAACAAAATGGAACAGAAAAAAACAGATTGTACCCGGAACTGGGCATCTATTTTGTACAACTTGCTATTCCTTTTAAATATACAACAAAGTTATGTAACTTTCTGTCAGCTCTTTCTCTGGATACATACAGCATCTTCATAGGACCTTTGCAGTTAATTTGGGTATGGTATTTTATATATCTATATATACATGTGTGTGTATATAAATAAAACAATAATCTTGGCTGATCGAAGTTGTTCTTAAAACAATATTGCTGTTAACCGTATATAATGTTCTCTTAGTTCTGCTCATTTTATCCTGTATTGTTTCATGCAAATCTTTCCATTTCTAAAACCGAGTTCATTTCTTAGAGCGGATTTAGCCATTCCCCAAATGACGGGCATCCCCACAATTTCCAGTTCTTTGCCACCACAAAGAGAGCTGCTATAAATATTTTAGAACAAAGGTTCTTTTCCTTTTTTCCCTAACCTTGGGAATTCTCCCTAATAGCGATATTGCTGAGTCAGAAGGTATAGGCAGTTTAATAATTCCTTGGGCACAATTCTAGATCACTCTCTAAAATGGTTGGATCAGCTCACAGATCCATCAACAATGAATTAAGGTCCCAGGTAGTCACTTTGCTTTTAGTGACTGGGAACGTCCTTCAACCCTGTTTGCCTCAGTTTCTTCATCTGTAAAATGGGGATAGTAACACCTCAAAAGTTTGCAGGTGCTTCCCACCCCAAGGTCCTCTGGTGTACTACAAAGCACACCAACCTTGGAATTGGAAGACATTTTCTTAAGTCTTAGAATTGACAGTCCCTTTGTCATGTTGGTCATTCTGTTAAATCTCTTAAGCTTCTGTACCATGGCCTTGATGTGTATACCAGCAGTAACTGCCTCACAGTATTGTCCTGAGGAAAGCACTTTGCAAACTACAGTGTGTAAATAAATTGCCGTATGTGTGATTATTTTTGCAGATGTAGATGGGTACATTGGGATCCAGGAAAAACCCAAGAAGTTACTGCCTTTCTAGTTATTTATAAAAATGAACCCAAACAAGTATCATAGAGTGGGTCTTTTACCCAGGCTGGAAGAGCAGTGGCCAGTTATGGGGAAGATCCCAATACTCATCAGCACAGAAGCTTTAGCCATCACTTTTTCTGACCTGAGCCCACCCCTTCTTAGGTATCCTGATTGCCTTCTCCTCCAGAGGAATCACCGTATTGGTGCTGGACTTAATGCAGACACCCTACTGAGTTTAGTCTTTCAGTACCTCAGAACTCTGGAACTGGAGGTCACAAGCCTCAGCCTCCCCCAGTAGCCAAGGATTATAGGTCCATCCACCACACCCCTAACCCAGGCCTTTTTTTTTTAAAGGAGTAATCATGAAACTTAACTTTTTCAAATTAATATTTAATTCAAAATATAGGCATTTAACTGACAGTGATTCTGTGAAAAACTGAAATATCAGATTCCACAATCAATTTTTTTTATAATTTATTTTTAGTTTTCAACATTCACCTCCATAAGATTTTGAGTTTTAAATTTTTTCCTTTTCCTCCTCCCTCCACAAGACAGCATGTAACCTGATATAGGCTCTACTTATACATTTATGTTAAACATTTTCGCATTAGTCATGATGTAAGGAAGAATTAGAACCAATGTGAGGAACCATGAGAAAGGAGAAACAAAACAACAAAAGAAAAAGAACCAATAGTATACTTCGATCTGCCTTCAGACTCCAAAGTTCTTTGGATGTGGATAGCATTTTCCATCATGAGTCTTTTGGAATTGTCTTAGATCCTTGCATTGCTGAGAAGAGAGAAGTCTATTAAAGTCAATCATCGGACAGTGTGGCTGTTACTGTGTGCACTGTTCTCCTGGTTCTACTCATTTCCCTCAGCGTCAGTTCACATGAGTCTTTCCAGGTTTTTCTGAAGTCTGCCTGCTCATCATTTCTTATAGCACAATAGTATTCCATTATATTCATGTACCACAGCTTGTTCAGCCACTCCCCAATTGATGGGCATCCCCTCAATTTCCAATTATTTCCTCCCACAAAAATTGCTGCTATAAATTATTTTTGTACTTATGGGTCTTTTTCCCATTTTTATGATCTCTTTGGGATACAGACCTAAAAGTGGTATTGCTGGATCTTGTACTCATAATACTTAGGACCAACTGAAGTGCCTAATGGCATCTTGCATATGTATTGTAAGCACTCAGGAAATACTTGTCAAATATTTTTTCTTTTCCACAGTAAAGGGGTTAGACCAGACGATCTCCAAGGTTCTGTATTTTGAAAATTCCAACATCTCTTGGCTGCCTACGAAGTATTAGACCCTAGGAATTTGAGGGAAAGAAGTGAGGGGAACTCTGGGTGATTAAACTTTCAGTGCAAGTTAGCTATTGTGCAGTTTGACATCTCAGCAATTTGAGAGACTTTAAGATCTTGGGTTCAAGTCTCCCCTCTGACATAGCAGCTCTGTGGACCTGAGCAAAGCACTTCTGAAACTGGCTCATAAAGGCATGAAAAATGATACGATCCCTGCCTCTAAGAAGTTTATAGTTTACTAGTGGGAGTACAATTGGTACAGAGATAAATATAATGTAAGGTAGAACTCAGTAGGGATAAAGGAGAGATCTGGGGAAAGCACTGGGAAAATAGGAGGAGGGAAAGGACCCTGTTGGAAAGATTAAAAGAAGGCTCCCCAGAGGAAGCAGGACCTATGTTGAGCCTAAGGAGAGGATTTTTTTAGCTAGTGGTCTTAAGAGGAATTCTTGCATTTCAGCCATGGGGTATATGGAGGCAGGTTGAGTTTGGGGTACAGCTAATAGTCAAATTTGGCAGAAGCATGGTGTGCTAGAAAGGGGAACTAAGATGAAGTAAGTCTGGAAAAAGATTGAGGAAGACAATATGTACATAGATATGAAAAAACAAAACTAAAGCAGATAAAAGGTGACTAGCACTGTACCTAGCTAGACAGGGAAGGTCTTGTGCTGGTATTTAAACTGTCTTAAGGGAAACCAATGGCTTTACAAGAGGCAGAGAAGAAAGAGCTAGGCACAGCTCTGTTGCAAAATCACAGAAACCAGGGACAGATGGGGTGTTATAACAAGTGGAGTGGACCCTAGATGGTGTGGAGGGGGGTAATGTATAATAAAGCTGGAAAGAGCCAAGTTGCAAGGAACTTTAAATGCCAAAGAGGGGAGTTTATATTTGATCCTATAGGCAATGGGAGCTACTGGTGTTTATTGAGAAAGGGAGTGCAAGATCAGACCAGCATTTAAGGAAAATCACTTCAGCAGAGGCATGTAAGACAGCTTGGAGTGGGAGATGAGGTGGGGAGATCAATTAAGAGACTATTAGTGTATATACCAAGTGAGAGGTGATGAGGGCCTGAACTGGTACTGTGTGAGTGGATAGAATGGGGTGAGAGATGTGGAGACAGAAATGACATTTCTATTGATTTGTGAGAAGAGAGTGAAGAGTTGGTAACACCTAGATTGTAAACCAGGAAGAATAGTGGCCCCCTTTTTAAAATAACGGAGCACTGAGAGTTTGGTCAGACATCAAAGATGCTAAGGTCATCCACTGCATCAGTTGTCCTGACTTTTGTCTTGATACTGGACTTTAATGACTTTGGAAGAGAGTGTGAGGCTGATGACTTTATGCAACTCTGCCTCACTTCAATATTACCCTATGATGTCATTGGTCCTCTTCAAAAACAAAGGACAAACGATCAATAGAGAAGTTCAGAACACCCATGGGTTTGGAGGAAAATATGTGTTCTTTTTTGGACATGTTGAGTTTGAAATGGCTCTAGAACATTTAAGTAAAAATGTCTAATGGGCAGCTTAGAAGAGAGCATACATCTGAGAGTTGTCTGCACAGAGATAATAACAACCCATGGAAGCTGATGAAATCACCAGATAAAAGAATAGGTAGTCCAGGATAGAGCCTTGTACACCCAGATAGGTGGTACAACATGAATGATGATCCGGAAAAGGTCAGTCAATCAATAAACATTAATTGCTAGCTAAGTGCTGGGAATGCAAGGAAAGACGAAAAAAAGAACAGTCTTTGCTCCTAGGGAGCTCATAGTCTAATGAAAAAAGATTTAAAAGAATTGGTCAGACAGGTAGGAGAAACTCAGATCAATTTCACAACAACTCCCCACCCCGGAGAAAAGAGAGTATCCAACTTCAACATTTAACTGAAATTCTTCTCTCCAAAGTTACCAGTGATCTCCTAATTCCCAAATCCTTTTCTCAAATTTCATTTTTCTAGACTTCTCGGTAGCCTTTGACACTGTTGATTACCCTCTTCTCCTGGATATTCTTTCCTCTTGAAGTTTTTGGGATGCCTCCTACCTATCTGACCACCTCTCAAGTTTCCTTTGCTGATCCTTATCTAGGTCATATAATCCTGGGTGTGTTACAAGGCTTAGTCGGGTACCTCTCTTTCCTCTATTCTACTTCACTTGATTATCTCATAATCCCAGGAGTCAATTATCATCAATTGTATGCCTACAATTCAAATCTCCTTGTTCAGTACAGTCTGACTCTCCATGGTCCCACTGAGGGTTTTCTAGGCTAAAGTATTGAAATTATTTGTCATTTCCTTTTCAGGTTCATTTTACAGATGAGGAACTGAGGCAAACAGGATTAAGTGACTAGTTATCTACTTATCTATCCCTAAACTCTCTTCTGACCTCTAGTCTCACATCTTGAATTGCCTTTCAGACATCTCAAACTTGATGTCCAATAGACATCTTAATCTTAACTTGTTCAAAACTAAACTCATTATTCCTTCCCCCTAAACCCTACCCCTTTCTAAGCTTCCCCTATTACTGTCAAGGGCAGCACCCACCATCCTCTCATTCCCCCAGGATCAAAACTTGGGTGTCACCCTCAATTCCTATTTTTCTCTTCCCGCATCCAATCTATTGCCAAAGTCTGCCCCTTTGCAACATCTCTCCAATACATCCCCTTCTCTCCTCTGATCCTGCCACCATCTTGGTGAAGTCTCATACTTGGACTATTGCAATAGCCTGCTGGTGGGTCTGCCTGCCTCAAGTATCTCCCCACTACAAACCATTCCCCCCTAAGTCAGCAAAGTGGACCAAAAGCAAAGGTTCCACCATGTTGTCCCCATACTCAATAAACTCCAGTGGCTCCCTATCACATCCAGGATCAAATACAAAATCCCGTTTGGCTTCAAAGCCCTTTATAACCTAGTCTCCCCGTCACCTTTCCAGTCTTCTTATATATTACACCCCCACCATACTCTTTGATCGAGTGACACTGACCACTTCTTTGATATTCCAAAAACCAGACCCTCCATCTCCCAGCTCTGGGCATTTTCTCTGTCTCCCATACCTGAAGTGCTCTCTCTCCTCATGGCTTCCCTGGCTTCCATTAAGTCCCAGTTAAAATCTCACCTTCTACAGGAAGCCTTTACCAATCTCTTTTAATTTTAATGCCTTCTCTCTCATTTCTTATTTATCCTGTATATAGCTTATTTATACTTACATGTTTGCTTGTTTTCTCCCTCATTAGATTGTTAGCTCAAGGGCAGGGGCTATCTTTGGCCTTTCTTTGTATCTCCGATACTTGGCACATAGTAGGTGCTTAATAAGTGGTTATTGACTGATTGACAAGAGGAGAGGGTCTCAAATTGCCACAGAGAGGTGGAGGAGGATGAGCACTTAGAAAGAACATGAATTTGGCTAGCCATAGATCACTGGTAATTTTGGACAGTTTCAATTGAATGATAAACTGGTCAGAAGCTAGATTCCAAAAGATATTAGAGGAAGTGAGAAGAGGAAGTTTAGGAAGTAAGTGGAAGCTTTAAATTCTATGCAAAAGAGAGTGTGTTTTATTCTATATGCAATGGGGAGCCAACTAAAGATTTTTAAACACTCAAGTGTTTGAGATTCAATGTTTTAGTAACATTATTTTTTGGCAGTTTTGAGAAGGTTGTAAGACATTGCAGGCAAGATCAATTAGGAGGCTATTACAATAACCTAGGCAGAATGTGATGATGGCTTATACTAGGATATGGGGGGGGGGGAGAGGGGAGGGCTGGGGCAGGGGAAGGAAGTCAGGAGCAATTTGGAGGAAAGATATCAGTGCGGGGTTTTTTTGGTAATTTTTTTTATTTTACACATATACAAAATGAAAAAAAAAACATTGCCATGTACAGCAGACCATTAAGAGAGGATTCAATATAAAGCAATGAATTGCCATTTCAAGAAAACCTATATAATAAATACTATGCATTGTTTTCAAAGATGCCCAGCTTTTCTTTGCTTCATTGTTTGTTTTGTTTTGTTCTCTACTGTGCCCTTTTTACTTAATTTTTTCCCATCCCTCCTCCTTCCCCACCCTAAAGAAGGCTACAATTAAGCATGGATATATATACATATACATAGATATCTATAAACATGCACATAATACACATATATACTCATACACGTATATGTAAGACCATATGATGCTCATTTCCTCCTATCATCTGTTTCTCTGAAGGTGGATAGCATCTTTTTTCATAGGATCTTTGAGGTTAATTTTGATATTTACACTAGTCAGAATGACTTGGTTGCTCAAAGTTGTTCTTAAAACAATAGTGCTGTTACTGTACACAATGTTCTCTTGGTTCTGCTCATTTCACTCTTCAGTATTTTATGGGGGTCTCTCCCTGCTTTTCTGAAATCATTGAACTCATCATTTCTTATAGCAGAATAATATTCTATCATGAACATATACCACAATTTGTTTAGCCATTCCCCAATTGACAGGCATCCCCACAGCTTCCAGTTTTTTGCCACCACAAAGAGAGTTGCTATAAATATTTTAGAAAATGTGGGTTTCTATTTTCTCTAATTGTCTTGGGAAATAGATCTAATAGTGGCATTGCTAGGTCAAAGAGTATAGACAGTTTATTAATTCTTTGGGCATAATTACAAATCTCTCTCCAAAATGGTTAGATCAGCTCACAGATCTACCAACAATGAATTAAGGTCCCAATTTAACCACAACCTCTCCAGCATTTGTCACTTTCCCCTTCTATCTTTTTAGCCAATCTGAGAGGTATAAAACAATATTTCAAGGTTGTTTTAATTTGCATTTCTCTAATCAGTAATGATTTAGAGCATTTTTTCATATGACTATAAATTGTTTTGATTTCTTCATCAGAAACCTGCCTGTTCAAATCTTTTGACCATTTATCAATTGAGGAAGGAATGACTTACATTCTTATAGATTTGATAAAGTTCTTTATGTATTTGAGATATGAGACTTTTATCTGAGGAACTGTAAATTTTTTTACCCAGTTTTCTGCTTTCCTTCTGATTTTGGCTACATTTATTTTATTTGTCATTTAATGTAGTCAAAATTATCAATTTTACATCTTGCAATACTTTCTATACCTTACTTTTTCATAAATTGTTCACCTATCCATAAATCTAGTAGGTAATATGTTTCACAGTCTTCAAATTTTCTTACAAGACCTTCCTTTATATCTAGGTCAGAGGTGGGGAACCTGCAGCCTTGAGGCCCCATGTGGTCAAAGGGCTACACTTGAGGACCTAGAGGGCCACATGTGGCCTCAAGGCTGCAGGTTCCCCACCCCTGATCTAGGTCATATATCCATTTTGACCTTATCTTGGTAAATGATGTAAGATATTGGTCTATGCCCAATTTCTGCCAGACTGCTTTCCAGCTTTCCCAACAATTTTTACCAAATAATGAGTTCTTATCCCAAGACTTAAGTCTTTACACTTGCCAAACGTTGGGTAACTATGTTTGTTTGCTGCTGTAGATTTCTATTTCTTAGCCTTTAGGAGTTTCCAAATATATCATCATATCTGCAGAAAGAGATAGCTTTATTGCCTTGTTCCATATTCTGATTCCTTGTATTTCTTCTCTTATTGCTAAGATTTCCAATACAATATTGAATGATATTGGTGACAGTGGGCATCTTTGTTTTACACCTGATCTTACTGGTAAGACTTCTAGCTTATCTCCATTACAAATAATGCTTACTAATGGTTTTAGATAAATGCTTCTTATCAATTTAAGGAAAAATCCATTTATGCTTATACTTTCAAGTGTTTTTAATAGAACTGAGTGTTGTACTTTGTCAAATGTTTTTTCTGCATCAATTGATATTGTGATTTTTATTACTTCTATTATCGATATAATCAATTATGTTAATAGCTTTCCTTATGTTAAACCATCCCTGCATACCTGGTATGAATTCTACTTGATCATAATGTCTAATCTTTGTAACATATTGTTATAATCTTTAACTAGTATTTTATTTAGGATTTTTGCATTCATTAATGAAATTGGTTTATAATTTTCTTTCTCTGTTTTTACTTTTCCTGGTTTAGGTATCAATATCATATTTGGTAGTAACCCTTCCTATTGTTCCAAATAATTTATTTAATATTGGATTTGTTGTTCTTTAAGTATTTGATAAAATTCACTTGAAAATCCATCTGATACTGGTGCTTTTTCCTTAGGAAGCTCATTTATGGCCTGTTCAATTTCTTTTTCTAAAATAGGTCTATTTAGATATTTTATTTCTTCTTCAGCTAATCTGGGCAGTTTGTATTTTTGTAAACATTCTTCCATTTCATTTAAGTTGTTAAATTTATTGACATATAAT
Source organism: Trichosurus vulpecula (assembly GCF_011100635.1). Lineage (NCBI taxonomy): Eukaryota > Metazoa > Chordata > Mammalia > Diprotodontia > Phalangeridae > Trichosurus > Trichosurus vulpecula. Next base: position 265,944,554 of record NC_050577.1, read on the forward strand.
TGGACAAAATAACTCCTTATAATTGCTTTGATTTCATCTTCTTTAGTGGTGTAACCCTTTTCATTTTTGATACTAATAATTTGGCTTTCTTCTCCCTTTTTAAAAATCATATTAACCAATGGTTTATCTATCTTAGTGATTTTTTTGTAATACCAACTCCTAGCTTTATTTATGAATTCAATGATTTTCTTAGGTTTAGTTTCATTAATTTCACCTTTAATTTTCAGGATTTCCAATTTAGTGTTTAATTGGGGCTTTTGAATTTGTTCTTTCTCCGGTTTTTTTAATTGCATGCCCAGTTCGTTGGTCTGCCCTTTCTCTTTCTTACTGATATAGGCACTTAGAGATATAAATTTTCCTCTGATTGCTGCTTTTGCTGTATCCCATAGGTTTTGATATATTGTTTCATTATTGTCATTTTCTTTAATGAAATTACTGATTAGTTCTATTATTTGTTCTTTAATCCATACACTCTTTAAGATTATGTTGTTTAGTCTCCAATTAGTTTTTTCTATGTTTCCATGGTCCCTTATTAAATATAATTTTTATTGCATTGTGGTCTGTAAAGGAAGGGTTTAATATTTCTGCTTTTCTACTTTTAGCTATAAAATTTTTATGCCCTAGTATACCATCAGTTGTTATAAAGGTGCCATGTGCCATTGAGAAAAAAAGTATATTCCTTTCTATTTCCATTCAGTTCTCTCCAGATATCTATCATATCTAGCTTATCTAAAATTTTATTCACTTCCTTTACTCCTTTCTTAATCATTTTTTGGTTAGATTTGCCTTGTTATGAGAGCAGAAGGTTAAAGTCCCCCTCTATTATAGTACTATTATCTATTTCCATCTGTAATTCATTTTTTTAAAAATTTAGATGCTACAGTATTCATTGCATTTAAGTTTAGTATTGATATTGCTTCACTATTTATCTTATTCATCTTATCATAATGTAGTTTTCTTGTTTACTTCTTTTAATTAAATCTATTTTAGCTTTGACTTTGATATCATGATTGCTACCCCTGCTTTTTTTGCATTGGCTGAAGCATAATACATTCTACTCTAGCTCTTTATTTTAACTCTATGTGTATCTCTCACTTTAAAATGTATTTCTTGTAAACAATCTATTTTGGATTCTGATTTTTAATCCATTCTTCTGTCTGTTTCTGTATTATGGGTAAATTCATCTCATTCACATTCAAAGTTATAATTACTATTTGTGTATTTCTCTCCATCCTACTTTTCCTCACTATTTTCCTCCTCAGCTTATCCCTCCTCTAGTTTACTTCTAACCATTACCTCCCTATTCCACACCCTTTTAAAGAATCTCTCCCTTATTCCCTCCCTTTACCCCCCTTTTCCTTGTTCTACCCACTCCTCTAAGGGTCCCTCCTTTTTCTTCTTTCCCCACTCTCCTAAATCTTAATCTACATACCCTTGTATACCTCCTCCCTCTTTATCCTGTTCCCTCACCTCCTCATTTCTTTATAAATTTAGAAGACTTTTATGCACTTTTAGATGTATATATTATTCCCTCTTTAACTCAGATCTGATGACAGTAGGGTTCCAGGACTACCAGTTCTCCACTCCTATCTGTATCAGTTCTTCCTCTCATGCCTCATTTGTATGACATAATTGCTGTTCTTAACCTTTTCCTACACAATTTTCCTTTTTAGCATTGTCTTCCCCAATCTTTTTTTTGAACTACCCAATTATTTCTGACAATCTGAAGCATATGGTTTACATTTACACATATAAAAAGTAAACAGTTTGCTCTCACTGAATCCCTTATAATTTGCCTTTGATGTTTACCTTATATTTCTCCTGGATCTTCTATGTCAAATGTTCTATTAAGTTCTGGTCTTTTTACAATGAAATCCTGAAAGTCTATCAATTCATTGAATATGCATTTTTTTTTTTGTTCAGTATTATACTTGACTTTGCTGGGTAAGTTATCTTTGGCCACAACCCCAGTTCTTTTGCTCTCCTATATTTGGTGTTCCAAGACTTGATGTTCCAAGACCTGCAGTCTTTTAGCATAGCAGCTGCTAGGTCTTTTGTAATTGTAATTGTGACTCTACAGTATCTGTGTTGTTTTTGTTGTTGTAGCTCATAAAATTTTCTCCTTAACCTGGTGTTTTTGGAATTTGGCTATGATATTCTTTTAGCCTTTCCTCCTGGGATATCTTTCAGGTGGTGATAAGTAGATTTTTTTTTTCTATTTCTACTTTCCTTTCTTCTAACACTTCAGGACGATTTTCTTTCTCTTTTTAATTCAGTATTTTATTTTTTCCCAGTTACACGTCAAAACAATTTTTAACATTCATTTTTAAAACTCTGAGTTCCAAAGGCAATTTTCTTTAATTATTTCTTGTATTATTGTATCAAAATTCTTTTTTTTATCATAGCTTTCAGATGGTCTGATTATTCTTATGTTTTCTCTTATTGATCTTTTCTCTAGATTAGTTGTTTTTCTTATGAGATGTTTCACATCCTCTTCTATTTTTCTATTCTTTTTTATTTTGTTTCATTATTTCTTGGTATCTTATAGTGTCATTCACTTCCCCTTGCCCAATTCTAGTTTTTAAGGAGTCTTTTTCTTCCTTAAGATTCTGGATCTCCTTTTCCAGCTGGTTGACTTTTTCATTTGTAATTTTCTTGGTTTTCTTGGATTGTTCATATTTTTTTTCCCAATTTTTCCTCAATCTCTCTTGATTTTTTAAGTCCTTTTTAAGTTCTTCCAAGAACTCTTTTTGGACAGATGACCATTTGACATTACTCTTGGGGTAGGAGAGGCTTTTTTTGCTTCAGTATCCTCCTCTGAAAATGAACCCCGGTCTTCTCTATTCCCATGGCAGCTGTCTATGATTAGGTTCTTTCTCCTTTGCTTGCTCATTTTTTGTTTTATTTTGTGATTTTTAAAAAAGAATTTTTAGCAGCTTGTAATAATGACTTCTAGTCCTGGGATGTGGAGGAATGGTGCCTTTGGCTTCAGGCCCTTCTTACTGTTAGTTTTTGAGCTTCGTCCAGGGCCCAACCTCTGCACTCCTTTCCCCCCTCCAAGCCACATCTAGGACCCTCAGGCACACTATGTTGGAAATGCTCTTGCTCCCTGAGCACTCTCCAGTGACTGTAACCTTCATTTCTCCCCTCTGGCGTGGAACCAAAACCATTGCTTCTGCACCTGTGCCTTCTCACCTTCAGCCACAGCCTGGGATCGCACCTGGACAGCACAGTTGGCCCTGGTGTCCCTCAGCAGCAGAGGGTCCTCCAGTCTTCCCCTGTTCAAATGTCTGACCCCCCCACATTCTCTGTGAGGTGAGAATTCCTGTGGCTGTGACTGAGGCTGAGGCTACCTCCCAACCCAGCTGCCCGGGGCTTGTTATTTGTTCTTTCAGCGATACAGCCTAGAGGAGTTTTTACTTCATTCAGGCCCAAACCTCCTTCCCGGGCTCTTTCCTCTAGTCTTCTCAGGTGTCCCAGGAGGACCACTGCTCTGCAGAACTCTTGTTTATTTTTGCCATTCTACCTTCACTCTGAGGTGCTATTTTGTCTTGTTTGTGGGGGAAATCTGGAGAGCTTGGAATTTTCTGACCTACTCCAACATCTTCCCAGAATCTCCTCCCCATAAGTCCCCCTGCCTAGTGCAGTTTCATAAATGTTAAGTTTGAGATACTGGTAGGACAACTTGGTGGAGATATACAACAGGTAATAGCAAATGCAGGCCTAGAGTTGGGGGGAGAGAGGAGGGAAATACGGGCAAAAAAGAAACAAGCAGGACAGCTTTGAAAATTTCATGTGAAAGGATAATATACTTAAAAGGAAAAGCATGCTGTACAGAGTCTTAGAGTTTCATGTTTCATCTTCTCCTCTTGTAAATGAAAATACTAATTGTGTTTGGTGCTTGTTAAACCCAGAATTATTTCTTTTTTTAAGTTAGGGCTAGGTTTATGAATTTGGAAGTCCTTTGGCAGATGTTCACTGAAGTCATGCGAGTTTGATAAGATAACCAAAGAAAATCATAATTAAGGGAGAAGTCTGCAGGGCTTTAGTGTACATCTATGCCTAAGGAAGAGTAGGAGTCCCTTCTAGGATTATACTCAGCTTTATATGGTAAGTTATTTTTGGTTGTAAACATATCTCCTTTGCCTTTTGGAATATTGTAATCCAAGATTTCTTCTTATAGAGAGTAAAAACTGCTAGGTCTTGTGTGATCCTGACTTGTTCCTGAGTACTTAAACTCCTTTTTTACTACTTGTAGCAAGAAATTGGAAAAAATGGAAGACATAGAAGTTTTGGATTTTGACTGTGACCTTCCTGTAAGTTTCTTTATAAGATTTCTTTCAAGAAGCCTTGTTGGACAAGAGGTTTTTTTCAAGAGGTTTCTTTATTCACTTTGTCCTCTGGATCTAATAGATCTGGGTAGCTTTTATTTATGACTTCTTGAAAACTGTTGTTCAGAGTTGTTGTTTTTTTTTAATGATGATTTTCAGGGAGTCCAATGATTCTTTTTTTTAAAGATATTTATTCAGTATCATGATCAGGCTATAATATTTAGCAAACAACAGCAAGAATATAAGAAAAATCTACATTGAAACCCTTTGTTGAATGCTTTGCACTTTTCACAAAACAGAAACTAAAATAACTTGTTACACACTTAGTCACAAATATAATCTTTTTTTTTTTGGCCTAAACAAAAAGAGTGTTATCTAAAGCATGTCTTCTTAAAGCAATTGGGCCTTGCCACCACTGTATTTGACTTCATTCACAAATTTCTTGTGATCTGCATCTTTCCTGTCCCATCTCTAGTGTTCCTCTACTGTCTACTAACAGTAATTAAAATCTTGTGTTACTGCTGTAAAACTACTGCAACTACTGGAACCCCGTAGCCACTTTGGTCATGTGGTTGGCAAAATACTGGCCCCCACCATAAGGGCTGGAAGTCTTTCTTACAAAATTTTCTTTCATGGCACCAAAGGTTGAAGACTATCGTAGTTACCAAAGTCATTATAGCTTCCAAAGATACTTCTATCATTGGCAAAACCATTGTAGCCAACTCCACACTTTTGCCATATTTTCCACCATGACTGCCACCACCTTCTATCATGGCCGAAGTTATTTTTACCAAAGCCACTTCTGTGGCCACCACCAAAGTTCTTTTGACCTCTCTGACTGGAAGAATCCCTGGCCATTTCTTGCTTAGAAAAAGCTTGCCCTACTTCACAGTTATGGCTACTCACAGTTTGGTAATTTTGAAAGACAATCTTATCCACAGAGTCATGGTCATCAGAAGTTATGAAAAAGGCCCCTCTTTTTGCTGCTGCTCCAGTCAGTCATGATTTAAATCATTTCAATTTTTCCGTATTGTCCAAAATTGTCTTTTAAGTGTTATTCCTCGATGACTTGTTTAATGCCATCCGCAAAGATTTTTTTCACAGTTAAGTGGGCACCTGGTCTTTGAGGGTCCTTAATGGAAACTGCTCTCTTTGGTTCAACAACAGGCAATAAAAATTAAGCACCTACTATGTGCCAGGCGCTGTGCTAAGTGCTAGGAATACAAATAAGAAAAAAGAAAGTCCCTGTCCTTAAGGAGCTTATAATCTAATTAGAGAAGACAAAACACAAAAGGAAGCTGAAAAGGGGAGGGAGGGGAAAGGGAGACACCTGATATAAGTTAGAAAAGTCAGTCAGAGAAGTCCCAAAGTAGAACAACCAGGTGAGAAATAAGAAGATAAGTTGAACTCTCTTCTTAAATGGAAGTTTAGAGTTCATGGCCCCACTCTCCAATCAGAGAGGTAGAGGGTAGGGATGAGGCAGAGTACTAAAGCTGACGGGATCTTATAAGTGATGAAGTTATCCCAATAATGAGCTTCTTGGACGGTAGAGAAGTCAGTCAGAGAAGTCCCAAAGTGATACAGGCGGGTAAGAAACAATTCCCCCATCAACTTAGTGAGGTCTTAACATTCATGGCTGCATCTACCTCTTCCACTGTAGCATTGGTAACAAAACCAAATGCCTGGTATCTGCATCTTTAATTACCATACAGCAAGAACGCCGATGCTCAAAAGGACTAGTTAGACTTTCATCTGTCCTCTTGAAGCTCAAGCCTCCAGTGAAAAGCTTTCACAGATGCTCAGGCTCCTTGAGGGATTCCTACTTTGACATGGCAAAAAAGGTGGTAGATACTTCAGCAATCCTTCAGTAGCATCAAGAACAGAAAGCTTGTCCAGTGATTCTTAATTTATTTCTCCTTGTTTTCTAGGTGAGTTGTTTTTATATAAAATATTTTACATCTTCTTATATTTTTTCAATCTTTTGATTTTGTTCAAATATTTCTTACTCTTTCATGGAGATATTTATTCCTAATTTTCAATTAGAAATTAAATTCTAATTAGAATCCTAATTTTCAGAATATGGGGATAAAGTTTTCCACTTTCTCATCTAAACTATTTATTCGCCTTTCAATCCTTTCTTCCATAGCTCTTATTTAATTTGTTATGTCTTATTTCATTTTTTCTAGGTATTCGCATAGTCCTTATAAAAGATCCATTGTTTTCCTTTCAAGTCTTTGCTTGCTGTTATGGTTTTACTCTCTTCTAGTTGGATTTTTAGTTATTTCTGGATTTATAATAATTCTAATAATGGAGGTAGCTAGTGGTGCTGTAGATAGAGTACTAGGCCTGGAATTGGGAAGACCTAAGTTCAGATTTGCCTCAGACATTTTAGCTGTGCAACCCTGTGTAACTCACTTAATCCTCTGTATTCCTCAGTTTCCTCAACTGTAAAATGGGGATCATACTAGCACCTACCTCCCAAACTTGTTGTGAAGATCAATGATATAATGATGATATGATACAATATTTGTAGCATAGTGCTTGGCACAGAGTAATCACTATATACACATTTATTTCCTTTCTCCCCTCAATTTATTTCCTTCCCCCAGCTTTCTTTGAGTCCTAATTAAAATCCTTTCTTTTTCAGGAGGCTTCTCCCAATTAATTCTAGTGCCCTCCCTTTATGAATTATTTTCCTTTTGTCCTGTAAGTTGCTTGTTTGGATGTATTTGTTTGCATATCATCTCCTTTCCTTAGGTTGTGAGCTCCTTGAGGGCAAGGACTGTCTTTTGCCTCTTTTTGCATCCACAGTGCGTGGCACACGCTAAGTGCTTAATAAATGTTGATTGATTAAATTCTTCATGGTGGTCAGTGTCTTCTTTAGTTTACTCATCTCTGCAGGCTTAGTTACTGAACTGTGTGCCATAGCCAGGCTCTGCCTTTTACCATACGTTTGAATGGGGGTGGTCCTGACCCAGGTGACCTGGGTTCCTGTTCTGACCTCCACCTCCCCGGGTTAGATCCCCTTGGATCTTTGAAGTTCAGGTTTGCTGGATCTTCAAGGAGCTGTATGGTAGATCAGAACAGAGGGCTAGGGAATTTGAAGTCCTCAGGTGTCCTAGATCACATGTTCTTGCACTCACACTGATCACTGCCACTCCTGGTGACTTTCAAGGTCCAATTTCTAGGTCTCTGACCACCTTAGGGCTTTCTCAGGGGAGCCCTCTGTTCATTCTGTCTCTGGACATAGAGCCCTGTACACTACATTTGTCTCTGGCCTCTTTCTGGTCACTCTGGAATAATACTATCTTGTCCATCTGCTGGTGCTTCATTTTTTATTGGCCTCTGTTCTCTTGCCCATTGGTTTCTGGCTGACTTTTTGTATAATTCTGGGGCAGATGAGGTCTTTTACTATAATTGCTCATTGGAATTCTTGATTATTATTTGATCTTGTGCAGTTTGTAGATTTTTTACTGGAACAAAAACCATGAGAGCTCTGTTGATTGTCTCCATTTGGAGAGGCAGAGCCAAGATGGTGGAGTGATTGTCTCCATTCAAGCAGCCATCTTGGCCAGATGCCTCCAGTTTCCCCATTTTATAGTTCAGGAAACTAAGTGTTAGAGAAGTTAAGTGAGTTGCTAAGGGCCAAACTATTCATAAAGTGTCAGAAGCAGGATTTAAACCCAAGCCTTCTCGATTCCAGGGCCTTCATTCTTGCCACTTTGCTGCCACTCTGTGCCAAGGACTTGAGATAGGGTGGTAGGTGTGTATGTAGAAAGAAAGGAATGGATGTGAAAGATATTGTAGAAGTAGAACCATAATTGTCAGTTGATTGGATATGTAGAGTGATGAAAAAAGAAGTATTGAAGATGCCTCCAAGGGGATGGTTTCTAAAGTAAGACAGAAAGTCTTTTCTATTTGGAAAGTTCATAAGCAACTTGTCAGTCTTCACGACAAGACATTTCATCTTTGTGCCTTTGCACAGAATGTCTCCCCGCTCCTGGAATGTATTCATGCATTACCTTTACTTCAGAGCATCCCTGGCTTCCTTCAAGGCTCAATTAAAGTGTCATCTCTTACATAAGAATTTTCCTCATCACCTTAGTTACTAGTGTCTCCCCACCCCCCGCCTCCATATTACTTCGTATTTATCTTGTACATGTTTTGTATTTACTTGTTTATGTTGTTTCTTCCCTCCAATAGAATGGAAATTCCTTGAGGAAGAGGAATTTTCATTTTTGTCATTGTAACTCTTAACACACCTAGCACAGTGCCTGTAATAGTAGGCACCTAATAATTTGATAAGTAGGCTTATCAAATGAATGAATTCTCTAATAGATAAGTGGGTATGAATAGTTTCTCTCTTTTTTCTTTTTTAATTAATTTAGTTTAAACTTAAATACTAGCACTTAAATACAAAATAAGAAAAGAAAAAGAAACATTATAAATTTGAATAAAAAATTAAGGGGAAAAAAAGCATTGCCATGTGCACAGCAGAACATAAAAAAGGATTCAAAATATACAGCAATAAATTTCTATTTCAAGAAAGTCTATATTATAATTACTATGCATTGTGTTCAGAGCTGTCCATCTTTTCTTTGCTTCCTTGTAAGTTTTCTTTTGTTCTCTGCTGTTCTTTTTTCCCCCTTCTCCCCCACAAGAAGACTACAATTAAGGGCAGATATGTATGTATGTATGTAATATATACAAACACATACACGTATAGAAACGCATATACATATACAAACATACATGTATACACATAAAGATATATACATGCATATACACATACATACAGACACTTACATATACATATACTTAGATATCTATAATCATACTCATATATAGATATATACATTCATGTGCATCGATGAAAGACTGTACTGTATTGATTTGTCCTCTGTTTCTCTGAGAGTACATAACCTCTTTCTTCATAAGTCCAAGTCTTTCTGTAGTTTTCTAAGCCTATCCACTCATCATTTCCTACACCACAGAAATATTCCAACCTCATGCTGTCTAGTTATTTCAAATAGTCTAAGGTTATGAATAGCTTCAAAAGAAGAATTTCAAAAGTTTCAATAACCACATGAAAAATACTCAAAATCATTAATAATAAAGCGTATACAAATTAAAACAACTCTGAGTTTTCATCTCTTACCCATCAAATTGGCAGAGGTGATATTTATTTTGCTCCTTTTGTCCCAAATTGTGATTTCCTCTCTACTGGAAAGACTTGCCAATGGTTACACTGGGCAAAGATGATAAATGACAAAAAAAAAAGAAAAAAGTATATGGAGGGACATGGGAAAACTTGTGCAATAATATGCTGTTGGTGAGTTGTAAACTGGTTCAACCATTCTGGAAAGTAATTTGGAATTAGTGGAGAAGAGTCTTTAAATTATTCATAACTTTTGAGTCAGAGCTTCCACTACTGGGTATATATTCCTAGGAATTCAAAGTCAAAAAGAAAGATCCCATATATACCAAAAACATTCAGAGTAGCACTTTCTTGTAGTAGCCAAAAAAAAAAAAAGGAAACATTGCAGTTGCCCATCAGTTGGAGAATGGTTAGATGAATTGTGGTATATGAATATAATATTATTGAGTCTTAAGAAATGAAAAATATGAGGAATAGAGAAGCAAGGTAAAACCCATATGAACTGATGCAGAGTGAGGTAAGTAGAACCAGGAGAATAATATATAGAAAGATTATAATAAAGTAAATGTTAAAACAATGCTAAAAGGCAGCAGAACTCTTCTGATTGATTAAAATGTTCAATCATGGCCCCAAGAACAGAGAATGAAATATACTTCTCTTTCCCATCCTCTCAATTGAGAAGTGGGAGATTGCACGTGGGAAACAGAGCTTATCCCGTCAGATTATGTTGGTTTTGCTTAACTTTTTTTTATGTTACAAGGGAGGGTTCACTGGTAGGGGTTGTTCCAGGAAAGGACTTTGACCTAACAATAAAAGGTTATTAATAAATCATTTTCATAAGAGTGAATAACCAGAGAGGAAGTGGAAGTGGTGAATGTCAAGGACTTTTTCTCTGAATTTAGTTATGAAGAAAGATATTTGCTGGCAATGCGAAAGGACTCCAAGTCAAGGGAAGGTTTTTAAAGAATTGAGAAGACTAGCTACAAATAGTGGTACATGCCTATAATCCCTGTCACCAGCGAATCTCAGGGGCTTATGGATCACTTGAGCTCCAGAATTCTCACCTTCAGTAAGCTAAATTGATTGGGTGGTTTTATTGTTCTGTTATTTCTGTTAGAAAAGAATGACTAGAGGGTGGCGAGGGTAAGGGAAAGAAAGGTTGGGGAAAATTATCTCACATAATGAGGGTGCACAAGTAGACATCTTGAACTTGGATCTCCTCTGCACTGGTCAAAAGAAGGAAGAATACAACCATACACACACAGAGAGATACATTTCACACAACAAGGAAATCGGAGGGAAAGGGAAGAAGTAGAGAGGGGGGATTTGAGGAGAGGCAGTTTAAGGGAGAGATTATTTCTAATCAAAACACACTCTAAGAATACATAAAAATATTTGTAGCTCTTTGAGGTGGCAAAGAATGGGAATCTTTGCCAAAGAAGGGGTACTCATAAACTAGGAAATGGATGAACAAGTTGTAGTATATAAATGTGGTGGAATACTACTTTGCTGATCTCTTATCAGCATGATTAATGACAATTCCAGAGAACTAATGACGAAATATGCTACCTACCTCATGATAGAGGCGTGAAGGACTCAGAATGCAGAATGAAACATTTTGTTACTGGGTTATGTCAGTCGTGTTTGTGACCCTTTTTGGGATTTTCTTGGCAAAGACACTGGAATGGTTTGCCATTTCCTTCTCCGTTCATTTTACAGATGAGAACTGAGACAAAGAGGGTTAAGTGACTTCCCCAAGGTCACACAACTGGTATCTGAGGTTGGATTTGAATTCATGAAGATGAGTCTTCCTGATTCTAAGCCTAGTGCTCTATCCGCTGCGCTATCTGTAGAAATTTGTGACATATACATATATATATAATGAATTTTGTTTTTCTTGTATTCTTAGTTGGGAGTAGGGGCGAGTGGGTGTGTGGGTGAGAAAGGAGATTTTGGCTGATTAGAATCTCTTATACCTCTTTTACCATTTAGCCAATTCTGATTTTTAGGGAGTTTTTATCTTCAGTATTGTTTGTACCTCTTTTACCGAATTGTTAATTCTCATTTCATAATCTTCTTGCATAGCTCTCATTTATTTTTCTAACTTATCCTTTATTACTCTTATTTGACTTTTTAAACTTTTTTTAAAGCTTTAAAAAAAAAAATTCTTCTTGGAATTCTTGTTGGTCTTATATCCAATCTGTATTTTTCTTTGTAGGTACTTTTAAGTCACTATCTTATTTAGTCTTCCCTATCACCATAGTACACTTCAAGTTCCTAACCCAGGTTTGAGTCTGATGGCTTGTGTGTGGTTGAGTTTCCTTAGAATGCTACTGGTCTCAGTCACAGTTAGCATGCTAGGAAGTTCTGCAGGTTCAGAGTAACTGAACTGTTGACTTCTCCTTGGTTTTAGTTTCCTGCCCTGGTTTATTCCACTTCAGTCTTATGTGTGGGACTAAAAGTTAGAACTAAGTACCCCATCTGCTCTTGAGTTCAGAGACACACAGTTATGTTTTAGAACTTGTTCCTTGCTCCTTACCCAGGTAGGGCCCGACTCCTCTCTGTCCCTGGAACTGTAATCGTTAGCTGGGTACCAAGCAACAAAATTGCTAGATGGTTACTTGTTCCTGCTCCCAATATTAGTACAGGAGTCCTCTGGGAGCTCTTTTCTGCCCAGGCGTTTAGTCTCCTTACTGTCCCTGGATGCTAAGCTGCTCTCTGCTGCCATAACTTGGAGCTGCTTCCACTTTGATGGGTACCTGACCAGCTTCCACCCCAATGTCCAAAAACCTCTCTGTCTGTCTTTCTAAGCTGCCCAGGGCTGAAAAATGACCCACTGTAGCTTTTTCTTGGCTTTCCCCATCAGAATTTGGTTTGGCACATTTTCTAGGTCATTGTGGAGAGAGTGTGTTGGAAGAGCTAGGCAAAAATGTTATCTTTCACTCTACCTCAAAAATATGTTTATTTATTTTTAAGGAAGAGTAAGGAATAGGGGGATATGGAAGGAAACTGATCACAGAAATAAATTTCAGAGTTCAAAGTAGAAAAATGGATTTTTGCTCATAGATCATTGAGTAGGTATCCTGTAAAGTGTATTCAGGGATGTGCTGGAGCCAGTTCAAAAATAAGGAAAGACAACTGTTAAATTTTCATTGTGAACATTTATACTTCCCAAAATGGCAAATGCCACAAATCAGAGTGTAATTTATTGTTTTTATTGATTGTCTAGACTTTAAAAAGTGGTTGAGAAAATGTTAATAATGCAGATTAAGCTTAAACATGGGTACAATTTTTTCCCCCAGAGAGCTGGCTGTTGAGTATTTGCTAACATATCCCTGGGTATGAACATCCCTATAAGTGACTGAGTTGAGACAGAGCTCATGGAAATTGATGAAGCTGATGAACAGAGAGGCCAGCAAATTAAAGTTCTAAGATCTACTTTCTCCTTGGGAATCTATTTACTGAAATGTTCATCTGTTAGCCAAAGTTGTGATCTTTTTTTTCTTTTTCAAAGTTTTCTTTTCTTTTCCTTACTCTCTAAAGTAGGGATGGTCACCTAGCTTTGAGGTGACAGCAACTTCACCTGGTAAGTGATGGGAATCTCAGGATCTTTATGGATCAATATGATTTGAACTAATAATGAAACACAGAGGAGAATACTTAGATGGACCTACTGCAAATAATAATAATCAGGCCCCATTATTATCTTACAGTTTTCCAGATCCTAACAAAGATCCCAAACAGAAGCAGATTCAAGCCTAGACTTGAAGTAAAAAGGTAAAGAGACTTCCTGGCAAGGTCACAAAACAAGTCAGTAGAAACATTATTTGGGAACCTATTCTTCTTACTTTCCAGCTCTATTGTCCCCTTCAACACTCAACTTTGCTGCTTTCCTTTCCTAATGACTAACTGAAAGGAAGAAGAAATTGTTTTTCAAGAGTTAGAGAGGTATGTTAATACTTGAGACTGACAATATGGTAAGACTGGTATCTATTGACTTGCCTTGTATGTTCACAGTTCAATTAATTAATTTTAATATAATTTGTTATTTTGATATATGCATATAATGCATATATGCATTTGATATATGCATTGATATATGCATGTGATGTATATGATATATGCATTTGATATCTAGTATTTAATTGGTTATCTTGACCTAACATTTGTTTCGAACCTCTCTTACTTGGATGGATAACCCACAGAACTCATTCATCAGTAAGCATATTTTTGACAGACATTGTAGACAAATAATGTGCTAGGCCCAGAATGGAATAGGAGGAGGAGATCAAATTGGATTGCCTTTGGGAAATTATGCAATGATTTTAATGACCTCAATCTTTTCCCTGAAAAAAATGACCTATCTTTTAAAAAATGTTTTATTACTTTTTTTAAACATAATTGTCACTTTGCCCCTTATCCCAATAAAGTCCTCCCTCAGAACAAATAAATACATATCAATTTGGGAAGTCCAAGGGTCAGGAAGCCCATTTTAAGATGAATATTCTTTTGGTGATGCTCTGTGACTGCCAGTTATGAAATACCACAATCTCCAAAGAGTTACATTTGTGGGTCACCCAAAATACAATGGAGAGGAATATGGTGGGCAATTTTAAACTGAAATCTATTGCCAGCAAAGGATTATGTGGGAGAAATAGCGCAAAGGATATCATCAAAGTAACATATGACCAGAAAAGGAGTCAAGTCTTTCACAGACTAAAAGTGAAGCATACCTGATAGATCACAGGGGTCCATCCAAGATTCTTAGGGCCTTCCATTGGATTTCATGAAATGTCAGCTCTTGAGCAAGGCCCCCAGTATGGTAAATGAAGCTCTGTGAAAGATTTATGGGAAGTCATGGACACATCATATGGGATAAAAAGGCACAGATGGGTTATGATCATTGGAGGGAGCAACCACATGAATGAGATCACAAATAATAATAATATATGATATATAATTCTTTTTTTGTTTGTTGTTTTTTTTTGGAGGGAGGAAGGTAGGACAATTGGGGTTAAGTGACTTCCCCAAGGTCACACAGCTAGTAAGTGTGTCAAGTGTCTGAGGTCACATTTAAACTCACGTCCTCCTGACTGCAGGGCCGGTGTTCTACTCACTGCCGTCACCTAGCTGCCCTTCAATGATACATAATTCTTTACAATGTACAAAGCATTTTACATAGATTATCTCATGTGAGCCTACCACCTAATTTATGAAGTAGGGACTACATGTGTTCTTTCTCTATTTTATGGATGAAGAAGTCGAGGTTCAGAGCAGGGGTGTGTTGGGGTCAGATCTAAACAGTGGAGAGCAGCAATGGTAAAATTTTCAGTGAGGACATTTACACCTTCCAAATAGGCAAAAACTACAAGTTAGGGCTTGATTTATTGTTTTGTTGCTTGTCTAGACTTAAGAAAGTGGTAGAGAAAATGTTAACAATGCAGATTAAATTTAAAACTGTGTAGTATGCATTTCCCTCCCCCCTTCTCCCACCCACCAGTTGATTAAATATTTACCAGCATACCACTTACCCATAGGATACATAGGCAGTATGTGAACCCAGGTATTCCTGACTTTCTATCCCACTGCCTCTTTCTAGATCTATGGAAGTGTAAAGTTAACTCAGTTACTATTCAGTATTGTATATTGTTTTTGTTTGTCTTTGTGACATATCCCTAGATACTACCTAAATTTTAATGTCCTCACATCATGGCTAAATGAATCAATTAATTTACTAATGTGTTTTATTTATTTTATTTTTAACATAGATTATATAAATTGCTATTGTATTTATTTACATGTTATTTAAAAATAAATAAATACATTTGGATAAATTTATGAACAGGAATTGGCATAAAGGCTATTAATGAGGAAATGTAAGATCTGCCACCCTGGTGCGGATGGGTTCCCCTGCCTCAAGTCTCTGCCTACCCCAGTCCACTCAGCAGCCAAAGCCATGTTCCTAAAGAACTGGTCTCACCATATCACTCCTTGCTCAATAAACTCCAGGGGCTCCTATTTTCTCTTGGAGTAAAAAATAAAATCCCTTGTTTGGCTTTTAAAAGCCCTTCATACCCTGGCCCCTTCCAACCTCTGCAGTCCTTATGCTTTACCACCCCCTACAAAGACTCAAAGATCCTGCTACACTGGCCTTCAGCGCACTCCCATCTTCTGACTTCTTTCACTGGCTGTTTTCCTCGTACCCTCAGCCCGGGCCCTTCCTCGCCCCCCCACTTTTATTCCCCTTCCCCAATGGTGTCTCCCCCATTAGAACGTGAACTTCTTGAGGGCAGAGACTTTTTTTTTTCATTTCTTTGTATCTCCTGAGCCTGGCTCTGTACCTGGAACACAGTAAATGCTTAGTCTTCATTGACTTGAAGGAAGAAGAAATTGAGGCGGGAGTTCTCGGAGCAACGAGATTACAAAACCCCTGAAATATATATACACGAGTGTGGCCACAGCTCTAAAGGCTGCCCTGTCAAGAGTCAGTCCAGCAACACTCTCTTATTAATTGTGCTTTTTAAAATTACGTAGCAGGCACTGTGATAAGGTTGGGGATACAAGGAAAGGCCAATGGGTTGCGATTACTTTTTTCTAACGTCATTACAAAGACAGACTAACAGCCAAGGAGGGCTCAGGGACGTAACCAAGGTCAGCCTGACTACCGTCTTACTATACAATCTTATTTCAAGGGCCAAATACCCTAAGAGGGAAAGTCTCGTGAGGGCCCAAGGTCCAAAGACAACCCACGTGTTTCCCAGAGTTCTTCCTCTTTAAGGGTGGTCCCGCCCACTCCTAACCTCAACTGACACTCATCTGGACCAATTACTTTCTAATTCTCCGAGAGTTAAAGCCAAATTGCAGGCATTATCCAATGAAAATTAAGTATATGAGAGTGGCAACGGCTCTGACCAACGGGAGAAGGGCTGATAGAACTTGTCCTATGGAAACTTGGCTTAGAGTGAAGAGCACGGAACTAAGCCAATGCTAGCGCCGGACCCTGTTGGAGTTCCGCCCCGCCGCTGTAGAGTCGGCAGCTGCGGAAGGTTGCGGCGCTCAGTCTCTACCCAGACTCCGCCATGTTGGGGTTGTTGGGCCGCGCTGCCTCGGCCTCGGCCTCGGGCGCCCTTCGGGGCCTCGGCGCTTCGGCACCGTTGCCCCAAGCCCAGACCTTGTTGCGGGCGGTCCCAGCCGCGCTCCAGCCGGGTAAGTAAATATCTTTGGGGGTTGGGCCCGTCCCGTCAGTCCGTGACCTTGAGTCGCGTCGGGCCTGCTGGCTGGAGCCCGAGCCCGAGGGAAAGGAGGGCGGGAGATGAGGGGATGGCAGCGGGACCGGGGCCGTGCCCTGCCCTCCCCTGTGTGAAGGGCATTGGGTGTGGGGAGAAACAGAGATGGCCCCCGGCCCCGCGTCCTTCATCTCCGGGGCCTAAGCCGTGGGCGCCGCAGTGACCTTCCCTCTCCACGCTGGAAGCATGGCTCCACGGAAAGCGGGCTTACCGGTGTGGGAGTGGGGGTGGGAGAAGCCCAGGCCCGGATGAACAGTGCGGGGCTGCCAAGCCACGGGCCTGCAGGAGGCCCGACCCCGTCCCACCGGCCGCCGCTTGGTCGGGGCCGGGACCCCCGGTGACCTCTAAACGACGTCCTCTTCCCTTCCGCAGCCCGCGACTATGCGGCCATGACCTCCCCCGCCTCCAAGAGCGGGGCTGCCAGCGGGCGCATCGTGGCGGTCATCGGGGCCGTGGTGGACGTGCAGTTTGATGAGGGACTCCCTCCCATCCTCAATGCCCTCGAAGTGCAGGACAGGGAAACCAGGCTGGTT
This sequence comes from Trichosurus vulpecula, assembly GCF_011100635.1. Classification (NCBI taxonomy): domain Eukaryota; kingdom Metazoa; phylum Chordata; class Mammalia; order Diprotodontia; family Phalangeridae; genus Trichosurus; species Trichosurus vulpecula. Next base: position 265,961,862 of record NC_050577.1, read on the forward strand.
CTGGAGGTCGCCCAACATCTGGGTAAGTACAAATCTCTCCTGGGTTCAAGGTTACTTCGGGCCGGGAAAGACTTGATATTGACATTATATAGACCGCAGCCCGTGCCCTAATAAACCTCTCTTCGGTGATGATTTTTTACTTGATGACTTTCGTTCTTCTGAGTTTGCTGAAGCCACAATTAGAATCTGAGCAAGAGAGTTCAACCTGGCCTGGTATGGGTTATTCACTTATTTATTAGGTTTTTTTGGTATGCTCTTGACAGAAAGTATCAAGTAATAGGATTAGATGCATCTATGAAACTGTTTTCTGTCCTCCACTAACAGGTGAGAGCACAGTCCGCACCATTGCTATGGATGGTACTGAAGGATTGGTCAGAGGGCAGAAGGTCCTGGATTCTGGTGCCCCAATCAAAATCCCTGTGGGGCCTGAGACCCTAGGAAGAATCATGAATGTGATTGGAGAGCCTATCGATGAAAGGGGTCCAATCAAAACCAAACAGTGAGTTCCAGTAGCTTCAGCTTTCCACCAAGAGTTGTTGCTGTAGTACTTACCTATCTACACAAATTATATCTTAATGCAAGCTATTAGTGTGATGACTCCTTCCTCTATGACACTTAACAATTGCTCCATGAAGAATATTTGTTTAAAATGTATGAATGTAATATAAAGTAAGCAATTGATTTTTAACACAATTGACAATTGAGTACGATAAGATTGAGAGATAAAGGTATGGAAACCTGAAGAACATATGCATTTAAGATGTGATTTTTTTTTTCTCCTATTTGGGGGTTTAAGTATGATGATGAGTTTGCATTATTTATCCTAAATTCTCAGAACTTTAGTCCATCCTCCTAGGTTTTTTTCCTCCATGAAAGGGAAAACTGGTATACAGGGGCATTTGTTGATGTGTGCCAGAGAATCCCTTAGCTAGGAGGTTATCGCTAGAGAGAACAAACTGATTGCTTTCTGGATCTTCTTCTGCACAGGTTTGCTGCTATTCATGCTGAGGCTCCTGAATTCATAGAGATGAGTGTAGAACAAGAAATCCTGGTCACTGGCATCAAAGTTGTGGATCTTTTGGCGCCATATGCGAAGGGTGGCAAAATTGGTATGTTAGATGTGGGAGGCATTTCAGTGTTTATCTGACAATTACATGGCATGGACAGTGTGGTAGGGGAGTAAAAAGAGACGCAGATTCTAATTCTGACTTTGCCACTAGTTAATGTATTGATCTTTGCAAGTCCTGTTACTTGTCTAAACTTCAGTGAACTTGGGTGTTAAAAAAAAAAAGTCGAAAGTCACATTTTAAAGTGATTTTAAATGTGGTAACCAGTTACAATGATGACGATTTCAGTGACAAGCATTTTCTCAGCCTTAACTTATGACTCACATTTAAGCAGTGTTTGATTTGATCAGGGATGATGTGGAGAGCTTTAGGTCAGATTCCATTAAGGTGAAATTGCTTTAGTTAGGCAGATCTTCTGTGTAGCTCCTCTTTCTCTTTATTTATGTTAGGTGTTATATTTTGGAGCAGCACCAGACTTGTTAGCCATCCTTCACTGATGAGTAGCTATCTGACTTTCGTTCTTCTGATTTTGCTGAAGCCAGATGCCACTTCTGAGGAGGAAAACCAAGAATAATTTAGTGTTAACTGTTATCCCTTCTTTTTAAATTGGAGGTTATGATTCTTGGAATTTAAGAATTATTTGAGTGTTCGTCTTCTTTCCACAGGTCTGTTTGGTGGTGCTGGTGTGGGAAAGACAGTATTGATTATGGAACTAATCAACAATGTTGCCAAGGCCCATGGTGGTTATTCTGTGTTTGCTGGTGTTGGTGAACGGACTCGAGAAGGCAATGACTTGTACCACGAGATGATTGAGTCTGGTGTCATCAATCTGAAGGACACCACTTCCAAGGTGATCCAGATGTTGCTTCTATAACCTGGGCCCCTTTTTTTTTTCTTGGAGGGGGAAAGGCAGGGCAGTTGGGGTTAAGTGACTTACCCAAGGTCACATAGCTAATATGTCACGTGTCTTGAGGCCTGATTTGAACTCCTGACTCCAGGACCAGTGCTGTACTCACTGCGCCACCTAGCTGCCCCAACCCAGGCTCTTCTAAGAGTCCATTATGGACTTCTGTTTTATTTGTAACTATCTCATCTTTAGAGTCTTCCATGTTTAGTCTTTATATCAAAATTATTGGTACTTAGTTGTGATGTGCCCATTCTTTTCTGTGACTTCTGGTAACATTTTACAGACCTTACTTATCTTTTGCAATTTGGAAGCTTCAGATTACTCATTTTTATAAGTTTTCTTAGAGGGATTTGGTTTGGATCATATAAAGACGCACTTTGTTTTGACTTTTCCAGTATCTTTAGTAAGAGGCAGGTACAGGTTGAAAAGTAATAGCATCTCATTCTCATAACTAATACTCAGGATTCTATACCATACACAGCTTTTGTTGACTTGTTCTTGGACAAGAGGCTCTGGACTATTATAGGTTAGAATCAAGGTAGTTTTTTTCTGCTTTCCTGAGTTTTATGTCCCCCACAGGTAGCGTTGGTATATGGTCAAATGAATGAACCACCTGGCGCTCGGGCTCGGGTAGCCTTGACTGGCCTCACTGTGGCTGAATACTTCAGAGACCAAGAGGGTCAAGATGTACTGCTTTTCATTGATAACATCTTCCGATTTACTCAGGCTGGCTCAGAGGTAAGAGGGATGAGAGGGATGAGTAATGAGAGATTGGAGGGTGGGGAAGGGGAAAGCTAACAGGGTGAACTAAATGAAGCTACAGGTGTTTTAACATCCTTGGTTCTCTCTCCCTTCTTTCCTCCCAGGTGTCTGCTTTACTAGGCAGAATCCCCTCTGCTGTCGGTTACCAGCCCACCTTGGCCACTGATATGGGCACCATGCAGGAAAGAATTACCACAACCAAGAAGGGTTCTATCACCTCTGTGCAAGTAAGAGAATTTTAAAGTCTGTTACATATGCTGTTACCCAACTCCTACTCCTCCATTAGAATGTTAGAATTGGAATTGAGGTATTCTTTTTTTAAAAGTTATATAAACATCTAATTACATTTTTGAGTAATTTCAAGCTTGAAGGACCTTAAAGGATCTAATCCACCCTTAAACTAATGGATGAGAAAATAGATCCAGAGAGGCTGAATGACTTAACCTGGATTAACCTTGGGCCTCAGGGCCAGGATTTCACAGCAGAACCTGTGGTGCCAAATCTGGTGCTTTTCCATAATACTATGCTACACCCACAAAATTTTAGATACCTGCAAATGTGTGACTCTGTATGTAGGGTTTTATCACCTAAAGCACAACAGGGAAGTACACACTGTATCTAGCTAGGTCACATTCTGTGGTGCATAAAAGTGAAGAGGAAAGCAAAAGGAATAGTCTCTAGGGTAGCCATTGGTTCCTTATCAGGATGAGCCTCTTGAAATCCTAAGTTCTCTAGGCTTGGGCTCTGCCATAATCAGCTCATTGAAGTATTATCTATAAAGTAAAGGAGGTGACTAGATCTCCATCTTTGAAATAATATTAGAAGAACTTGAATTCTTCTGGGTTTGAAAAAAGATATTGTGCTTCTTAACGATGTTTAATTGCTCCAAATTAGGCCATCTATGTGCCTGCTGATGACTTGACTGATCCGGCTCCTGCCACCACCTTTGCCCACTTGGATGCTACCACTGTGCTGTCCCGGGCCATTGCTGAGCTGGGCATTTACCCTGCAGTGGATCCTCTGGACTCCACTTCCCGGATCATGGACCCCAACATTGTTGGCAATGAGCACTATGATGTTGCTCGAGGTGTGCAAAAGATTCTGCAGGTGAGCATCCCTGGAAGGGAGGAAGGGTAAAAATTTGCATCAGTAGAAATAGGGATTGAGTGTCAAAACCATTAATGCTGCAATATTGGGATAGGAATGAAGTATTAATAATGCTTTGAAAGATCTAAAAATATGTAAGTGTAAAGTTCTAGGACCCTTGAGGATCCTTTCTAAATGAAAGGAATTCATGTATCCCTTTGCTGGACCAAGCTTAAATTGACATTTCTCCCCTAGGACTATAAGTCCCTCCAAGACATCATTGCTATCCTTGGTATGGACGAGTTGTCTGAAGAAGACAAGTTGACAGTGTCTCGGGCCCGGAAAATCCAGCGTTTCTTGTCGCAGCCATTCCAGGTTGCTGAGGTTTTCACAGGACATATGGGGAAGTTGGTGCCGCTGAAAGAAACCATTAAGGGATTCCAGCAAATCTTGGCAGGTAAGAAAGCTGTTGAGTTGGATGTTCTTTGTATACCGAGGCATCTTACAAAGATAACTGGCTTCTAGAATGTATGCACAATTTTCCCATTTAACTCTGTGAAATGATCCTTTCACTTTTAACCTTTATGATTCTTTAGTACTTTGGTTTTAATTTGCTTTTTTTTTGTTAATATCTTTCACACCCTCTTCTATTCTTGATGCTACCATCCTTACTGAGATCTACTGTAACATTCGTTCTAGACTGCCTATCTTCCTCCAGTCCCTCTCCTTTTTTTTGTTTTTAAGTTACAGGTGACTCCCCTCGCCTCCCCCCCCAAAAAAAAACCCCAAATTTTCTAATGTTCAGATCTGATCAGCTTTAGAAACTTGTAGTGGCATCTTCTTGCCCATCAGCTAAGTACTTTTCTCATATCATACCCTTGATCACAGGCCCTCACTAACAATCCAATCTACTTTTTTCAGCCTTATTTCACATTATCAACAATGTTCCCATACGTTGTTGTGTTTCCTGCCACCATGTATTCACATGCAGCTCTTCTTCAACTTTTGTCCTAGTACTTTCTTATTTATATAATTTATTATCTTCTTAGTCTTTATATCATTTATTACCTGAATGTTAGGCATCTCTTCTCCCCTTGCCCCCACTATCTGTTAATTAAGATCTGTAATTTTTTAACTCCATGTACTTAGCATAATTATTTCCACTTAGTGGATGTTTTAATAAAACTTTCAATTTGTTGCCCTAAAAGATGAGGATCTTTTTTTTCTCTCACTTTTGTTTTCTTTACCCGTACCAGGTCAGTATGACCATCTCCCAGAGCAGGCCTTCTATATGGTTGGACCCATTGAAGAAGCTGTGACAAAAGCTGAAAAGCTGGCTGAAGAGCACTCATGAAGGGTCACCTTCATCTGCTACACATCCATCAGTTTCAGTTGTCTGAGCAAGCTACACAAGAACTTTGGTTGGAAAAGCTATGTACTGTCTGAAGAATATTTAAACTTTTGAATAAAATGTACATCTCACAGCCCGTTTTATGTGTCTGGGGAGAGAGTCCTAAAAGGGTGGAGTGGATGTTAGGATTGTATGAGATGAGTTAATCATCATGTTCACTTTTCTGGTTTTCCTATCCCTATCCTTCTCTAAGGCAAGATGAATATACTTCATGCCTAGGCAAGGTTTTCAGGGCAAAGCATTAAAGTACTAAGGTGGGTCACTACATTTGGCTCAAGATTCTTTCTTATATCTACAAGAGGGGATGAAGAAGAGAGTCCTGTGAAGTGGGGGAAGTTTGGCCTTATGCCTTCCTAAGCTAGAAACTGCCCTGAGTAGCTAAGGTTGCTAATGAAACCCAGATGGGTTGAGTGACTTCAAAATCGCAAAGGATGTTAGTGGCAAAGTCAGGAAGCTCCATTTTCCATTATTTCCTTTAATAAAGGTTTTTAATAAATAATGCTTTTATTAAGTCCCTCAAAAACTGACACCTCTAAACCCCTAATTAAAATTTTACTTTTAAGCACACACCATCGCAGCTAATTACTAAATAAAATCCCTTTCATTTGTTTAGACCCTAAGTTAGAATCCTGCTTCACTTAGTTGTATGACCTGCTCAGCCTCAAGTTTCCTAACCTTTAAATATGAATGATAACAATCCAGTACTTTCCAGGAATGGGAGGTTTATGTGGGAACATAAAATCATAAGATGAACAAAGCACTATGTAAATGATAGCCTGCATTATTTTAAGGGGTTTCTGTTCAAATGGGAATTTTTCCTGCGTAAACCTCTGTAGGAAAAGAAAATTAAAGGGTAGGGCAATAGGCTGGCCTTGGGAGCCTGGAACCTGTGCACCGAAGCCCCTTAATGATCTGGGTGGTACTGATCAACCTTTTGTTCCCCTGGCGGTTGATCTTTGACATTTCCACAGGTTTGGGGAAAGGTGAACTGTAAGTGCACTGGTGATGTCATATCTATAAGCCTCAGCCTCTCCCTCAGGAAGGCTATAACTACTTTGTAATGATAAGACCAAAGGAGAGGCCCACAGCTGCTCAGGCTGCAGTCTTGTCAGCTCCACCGTTCACCATTTTGAAATCCTGAAAGAGCCATTTGCTGGGCTCAGGCTAATGATTGTTTACAAACCAGATGGGGCTTTTGTCCTGAGGAGGAGCCTGGTGGCTGCAGACTCCACCCCCTGAGCCGGATGGTAGGAAAGGGAGGAAGTGAGGAAGAAAGGGCTGGGCTGACATTAACTCCTTTCTAGTCCTTTGAGGCCGGGGGTGGGATGGTGAGGGCTGCCAAGGAGAGGAGCTAGGAGTGCTGAGGGGACCCAGTGAGGTTCCTTTCCTATGTTCCATTGACATTCCCAGTGTATGTATCTTGTATTTGTATTTAGGACTGAAGGTGGAGCCCCAGAGCTGTGCCAGCCAGCCTGCTCCCATAAAATGTGAATATGGGGAGTTTGTGGGAGGATCTTATTTCCCTTTGGTTCCTACCTAACATGACTCCTCCAGAGAGGGCAATTTTCTAAAGTGCTGGTCTCCGGGTTTCGTTATTCCAAGTGACCTGAATGCTGAGCTGGTCCCTTAAAATTCAACAAGCATCCCCCTTCCCCTTTCCACAACTAACCTTCCCTCCCACTACGCCTCTGGAGTTTCACCACAAATCTTACCCTTTTCTTAGTTGCACCCAGAGCAAACCCCTCCCCCAATATGTCATTGAGGGACATCGCCCTCTAGGAGTTCCTTCTGAAAAAGGTTCTCAGCCCGCTGGCTTTCTGAATCTTTCACTTGTTAGCTCAAAGTCTGAGCCCTCTACCAGTAAAGGGAGGGAGAGGAGGGGGGCTTAGAGGAAACACTGTAGTGGGCAGCTCTGTAGTCCCAATATGACAGCCAACCCGACCTGAATGAATATGCAGAACAGGCCCTGGGGCAGAGCTTCAGGATGCCTAAAGGCATAGGACCAGAGTAACTCCCTAGGCTGACTCAGCAAGGGTGGGGCCCAACCTTTGCTCGGTTTGGGAATGGGGGAAGGTGGAGAAGTGAGATCTGGGATAGCTGGTCCCATGCTATGTAACTGCCAGCTTTAGGGAAGGGATAGCCTTCGAAAACCATGGTTGTTTATTGAAAAGAACCAGAAAGTGTTGGTTCTGGATTTTCTTAAACATCCCTCTGTGAGTTGAATGCAGCCAAGATCTTAAAACGGTTTATCATTGCTTCCTTTGCCTGCCAGTTCTTTAAGGAGGACCTTACTTTTGGCTAAATTTCTCCTAGGGTCCTTTAGGTTGTCCCCAAATTCCGGCAGGCTTTGGGGCTGGCATATATCGCTCATCTCTTGGAGGTAAGTTGCAAAAGGGCGGCCTGTGGTTAGGGGGAAACCAAGAGCTGGGAAGAAGCCCATTTTCAAGGTCCATCGGCTCTACCCCATTTGCCCTCTTCCTCTCCCGAGGGCTTTGAGGTCACTGGGTGAGACGCAGGGTTGCGGCTGGGAGGACTGAGAGAACTTTGACCTTTGAGTTTCCTGATTCCAACGCGTTTTAAATCCGGTCTCATTAGCAGGGTTCGGAAAAGAAGGAAGGGCAAGGATGGGGGTCCTCGCTCATCCTATGACCCCCCCCCCAGTTGTTAATGCCCCCTCCAGGGCCTCGCTTAGACTCCACCCCATGACAAAGGTCCCACGTATTCCCAGGACCTTGGGGTTTGCTGGGTTCCATAAAACACTCCTTTTTCCCTTATCCAGTCCAGGGGCCGAGGCCTTCGGGTCCTGGGGGACAGAGGAGAGTAGGATGGGGGGCCCGGAAGGAGGATAAGGGCCCTCGAGCCGCTCGGGGATCATTTCTCAGTCTCTCCCCTAACCTTCCCACCCCCTTGCTCGACCACAAATCCCCTCTCCCGTTCCCCTGCTGGCGTCCATCCCTGCCCCATCTTCATTCCCTGGCTCTTCCATCTTCCCCGTTCCCCCCCCGCCCCCCGCTGGGTACTTTACCCGACTGCCCCCTCCCCCCACCCGGTCCCCGCCACGAGGCTCCTGCCCCTTTAAGCGCCACCCCCCATCCCCTGTTCCTTCTCTCCTCGTTGCTGCTTCTGCCGCCGCCGCCGCCGCCGCCGGCCCGGGGCTGAGGGAGGAGGAGGCGCTACCACCGCCGCCGTCGCCGTCGCCCGGCTCCGCTCAGCCACCTGCGCCTGCCGGGCCCCTTTCCAGGTGAGACCCGGGACCTCCCCCTCATCCCTCCCCGACCCGCCGCAAGCCCCAGAACCCAGAGGTTGGGGCGCCCCTTGCTTGGTTCGGGGATTCCCTGCCCCGGGGTCTCCTCCGAGCCGCCGGAAATCTAGAGTCTACTCTCCACCCCCGCGGGATCGGCTCCCGGGGTCTCCCCTCCACTCTCCGGAGTCTTCCCAGCGTATAGTCCAGGACTCTTCCCCCTCCCCCACGCACGAACATGGACCAGCACACACGCACGCACACATACACACACTTTTCCCACTAGCACCAGGAGATCTCCGAGGGTTGGGGATTCACCTCCCCCTCTCCCTTTAACCGGGATCAGCGCTTCACTCCCAAGCTCTTTCCCACGCGAACCCGCTCCCCTCCTTTCGCCCCCCACTCCTCCCGGTGCCGAGGATAACTCGCATCCCACCCGGCTAAGCGCTTTCTCCCGGGTGCGGGAAGCCCTCCTTCCCCCCCCCTCCGCCCCCATCTCTCCCTTACCCCGCTCCCCCAAACCTTTCTTCCTGGGACTTCGTTTCTAGAGTTCTACGTAGCCTCGCTTAACAACCCCCCTCCCCTGATGCCATGATCAAGACCCTTTGTGAAAGGGAGGTTCCGAACTCAGCACCTGCCCTGGATCTGAACTCCGTGAGCGTAATGACCCACTCGTTAGTCCGAGAAAGGGCTTCTGCTTTTTCCTAAGGGGATTTACCCAGGGGAAGGCCTAAGACCCAGCTTGACCGCCCTCAGGTGCCGTGGGTTTTCGGAACCGTTTAACCGAGCGGGGTGTTCGGGTTGTCAGTTCCTTTTGAAGCTAGAAGTTGGAAACCAGATATTCTGGTGGAGAGAATGGGAGGGGGAGGTAACTTCCCCCATAACTTTAGGGGCTTGGGAGCTCAGTGATATTCAGAAGCAAAGTGAGACCCCTTCACCCCCACCCCCCCACCCCAGTCTTCTGTTGTATCGCTGTCAAGGCTGGGGCAACGGAGAAAAGGGAAGAATTGTAGATCTCTGGATGTGCTGGTGAGTCGAACACCCCTTTCTCCGCGCCTCCCCCACCCTCACAAGAAAAAACCCAAAACAACCCAGACTGTTGTCTTGGCTTGGTGAATGCGTCTTTGGAGAGGTTTAGGAGAGGAGACTTTTCTCCCCGGGACTGGCAGTAACCCCGGGCGTAGCTTGAACTATTCTCTCCGTACCTGGGGAGGGAAAAGGTGGAGGAGGTCTTCTTTTACAAATTATTTGACCTCCATTACAGATTTCCACCCCCACCCCAAGTTCAGCGGTTCTCCAGCTCAGGCCCCTCTTTTTCTCCTCCGGCTTTCTTCTCACCCCTCCCCCTCCAAGGTTGGGAGTGGGGGTGCTGGGAGCAGGCTTCAGCCTGCTCTTCTGAGTCATGAACTACCAGAGCAGCCAGGGAGCTGAGCCGGGCTGGGGTGGGGGCGGGGGTGTCTACTGCTGTGTTTGGGGCTGGATGCCAGAGGAACCTCTACAGTGATGGTGGACAAAGGGGGAGGCGAGAGGGTTTGGGAATGGGGGAAGCTGTGCCTCTCTCCCAGCCCCAGCCATCTGGCTCCAAACTGGAGCCATTTCACAATGGCAGCTGACCCCAGAGTTGGGTGATGCAGCAATAACATGGTGGCAGGGCTGGGGCTGGAAGGAAAGAGCAGGTGCTAATCTTCTTCCATGCCCTCCCCTTCTCCCACTCCCCCCCCCCATCAGTTCTTACCAACTCACTGCCTGGGCTTGGGGCAGGGAGTGGTTCATTCTGTACCCAGGCCTCCAAAGTACGTACTGCAATCTCCTTTCTCCACCTGCACCCTAATTTTTCTGGCTTCTTAGGTACCAGTTTAGTAGAGAAGGAATGGGGGGGGGGATGAGTGTCTGGTAGTCACACCTGGGTCAATGGAGGGGAGTGTCTTGGAAATCTGGGATTTCTATCCCAATCTAGATGGAGGGGAGGCAAAACTGCTGTCCTGGTTAGCTAGTGGCAGGTAGGAATGAGACACCCAGCTGTGAGCTGGGCAGATGGCTTTGCTTCTCCCCCGCACCCACATCCATCTTTCCTCAAGGAGATAGATATGGCTCCAAGTGAGAATCCCCTGTGGGTGGATGTGACGATTGTGGTCAGGTCTCTATCTGAGATGGAAGATCTCCAGGATCAGCTACTGGCCCATTTTCTTGTCTAACCCTAGGAAGACCTCATCCACTCTAGAGAAGCAGCCCCATGCTCCTTCCAGTCAGTGTACTTAGTGGTGGTGGGGTGTTGTCAGTGGACGGGAATAACACGAGGGGGGGTCAGGCTGGAGACAAAGCCTAGGACCTGGAGAGGGTGGGGGCTGCCTGGTTTCCAGGGCTCCGAGTCTGACTTGGGCTCAACCTGCTCGGCCTGCATTCAGGTAGGTGTGTATGTGTGGGTGGGTGGGTGGTTATGGTGGTGGTGGTGGTGGTGGTGGGAGGGGTGTGGCTATGCCCTGTCTGATAGTCACAACCTCCACCCAGTGTTCCCTAGGCCTGTCGGGAGTTCTGCCCCCAGAAGCCAAGCGTCTGTCTGAGTCCTATCCTTGTGTCTAGTCCTAGATGGTAGGAATTTGAAGGGCAAATTCTGCTTAGCCCTACCTTGTATTCCTGTGAGGACTGGGGTGGAGAGGAGGAAGTATCGATGGCCCTGGGGAAATGGGAGGAGAAGGCTGAAAAGTTTTCTGTCTCTTCCCCTGCTGTCCATGTTTAGGATTCTAACTACATAATCTTTCACCTGCCATTTTTTGGTGTTTTTTTTTTCTAGCCTTGGGGGAGGAGGGGTGAGGTAGGTCGAAGGATTATGATCATACCCCTTACAGCAGAGGGGCTGAAAAAGCTTTTTCTAGAGCAGAGTTTTTTTTTTTTAATTTTAATTTATTTTTGACATTCATTTAAAAATTCTTTTTGAGTTTCAAATTCTCCCCCTCCTTCCCAATGCTCTCCCATTGAAAAGGTGACAATATGATATCAATTGTACATTTGAAGCCACAGAAAGGGGTTTTTAACCTTTTTATGTGTCATGGACACCTGATAGTCTAGTTAAGCCTATAGAATCCTCAGCATCAGGTCTGTAAATGTATAAAATAAATCCAACACATAGGATTACAATGGAAACTAATTGAGTGGAAATACATAATTTTTTTTTCAAAAAAAAATTCAGAAACCCTAGGTTAAGAATCCCCGAGACTAGATAGATGCCCCTCTACCCCCAGGTTAAGGTCCCAGAGCTGTTTGGGACTGAGGATCGGAAAAGTCTTGGGATGATCCCACAGATTTACCTGGGAAAGGAGAAAAATTAAATTTTCTTAATGTCTTCCTCCTACTCCCCCTCCCCCACATTTCATTAGGCCCTTATCAGCCTCCCTGGCTCTTCCTCAAGTTCCCAGAGGAGTTGAGGTGGGTGGGGGTTTACTCCCTTAGAAGTTTGAGAGATTACTGTTTCTGGTTGAGGAGAACGTAGCTTTAGATGGCTTCTACCATCCCTTCTAGCTCTTAAGTCTGATCCTAATCAAAGTCTAGTCTTCCTCCACTTCCCCCTGTCTATGGAAAGAGGAAGGTAGAGAAAGGGGTGGTGGGGGGGGTTGGGGGACACCGGTCTCGGTCTGCTTGAGCCACATAGCCTCTTGGGGCCTCCTGCTGCCTTGACTTCCTCATCCACATCCTACCTCTTTAGAGTATTGGAAATTTAACCTTGTGCAAGGGAGGTAGGTTAGGTGTGTAAAAAGCAACGCATTGGGAGGTGGGAGACCTAGATTCCAGTGCTGGCCACTAACTGTGGCCTTGGTTAAGCCTGTGCTTTTTCTGTAGAAAAGTAAGGTGTGGAGTTTGACTAGCTAATATTAATAAGTTCATTTGGAGCTCTCAGATTCTGCGATATTGGACCTACTCAAAAATTTAAGGAAGGGAAGCAAACTGTAAGCCCCTGAAGGCTGACCAGTTTGTGTGATCATGTGTATGTGTGAGGGGGAGGGGAGAAGATGGACTTGCACAGTTCTATAACCTTGTTAGAGAAAGCTCCAGAGCCCTTGACGCCCAAAGAGAGGATGGATATGCGGCGTTTTTTTGTTTCATTTTTTGGGGGGGGAATCTCGCTCGCTAACGTCAAGATACACCCAAGTTTTTCCCTGGCTGCTCTCCCCAGTGACAGCCCTGAATAGGACGGACGCTGGGCTCAGGTGCTACAACCAAACCTACTTTCCCCATACACAGGAAGCATCTCGACTCCCGGGGTTCTGCTGATGTCATCCGGACAGTGGTTAGCCAGGAAGGGCTAGTCTGCCCACACCGGACCTAGGTAAGCGCGTTAGACAGACCTCCTCCCTCCTTTTCCTTCCCCCAAGCCTTGCTGGGAGAGACCTGCTCACCTTTTACTGCTCCTCTCCCTTCCCTCCCCCCCACCCCACCTGCCCCTTTGTGAAATTTGGTGAAAGCTTTTTGGGTGGTGAAGCGGCTGCCTCTGCCTTCTTTTATGAGTCTGGGGTAAGAAATTGGCCTCGGGCGAATGGGCTCCGCGGCGTTCCCAGTTTGGAGGACACCGGGTAGGGCAGGGCGGGGGCTGGGAGTAGCTCGCGGCGCTAGGACCCAGCGGCGAGGCGGAGGGGGCGGGGGCCGAGGCCGGTTCTCCGCGGTGGGAGGGGGCGGCGCTAGGACCCGGGGTGAACTGAGGCCCCGGCGGCGGGCGGTCCCCTCCTAGACGCGGCGGTGCCGGCGGCTCCTCCCTGCCCCCTCCCTCTCCCCCTCTTCTCTCTGCCCCCTCCCTCCCTCCCTCCTTCTCTCCGCCTCCTTCCGCGGCTCCTCGGGCTCTCCCCCGCCGGCCATGTTGGCTCCGCTCGGGCCCCGCGGTTAAGCCGCGTCCCCGCCCCTGCCGTCCCTTCCCCTGGAGAGCGGCCCCAGTGCCCGTCGTCCGGCCATGTGAACGCCCGTCCCCGGCCCTCCGGGGAGACGCGAGCCGGGCGCCCGGCCGGAGGACCCCGCCGCAGCCTCAGGTACGGAGGGGAGGAGCGCTCTGGGCGGAGGGGGCACCGCCACCCCCCCCCCCCGCCCGGGCCAGCCGCGCGCTCCCGGGGTGCGGCGTGTGTGGGGGGCACAGCTCCCTCACGGCCGGGGTCCCCGGGCGCCCCCAGCCCCCCCGGAGCTCCGGGCCGGGGCTTTCCAGGAGATTTCCACTTGATTCTCGGGGATCCGAGTGGGTTTCCCGCCCCGCCCCCCATGGGGAATCCCTGAGTATTTGCTGGGGGGGGGGGAGAGAGCGCGCGCGAGAGGGGGATTCCCCGGGAGGGGGGGGGAAGGGAAGGACTCCTCTTTGAGGGTGTTCCCCAGAATGGGGCAGGGAGCAGAGTGGGGCTGGGAGGGTACCCCCTTTAACTTGGGTGGGTCTTTGTGTGCCGGTTGGTATCAGCCAGGAATCCCCTGTCCCGGGAGCGGGGAGGGTGGAATTGAGACTGGGCTTTCTTGGGGGTGGGGGGGGCGCCTAGAGAGAATTAAGTAGTGATCTCTCCAACCACGTAAGGTATCCCCAGTATACCTGGTAGTAGCAAAGGGTGACCCTGTTTCTCGAAGAGTCTAGATTTCTAGAGAGCTCATGCTATTGGGGGGGGCGGGGGTGTGTGTGTGGGGTGGTCTTCTACTCTGGGAATTTGTTGGGTTGGGGGGGGTGATGAGTAGCTGCCACCTCCCTCTGTATACAAACAGCCCCTCCCCCAGCCTCCTGGCAGGAAGTGCTCGGGAAATGGCAGCTGTGCATTAGGTTGCTTCGTCTCTTGTTTTGAAATGTCCTTTTTAATCAGATTTGGTTTCATTTTCTGGGGCCTCCTAAGCAGGCCCAGGCCCTGTCCATCCCACCATGTGGCCTAAGAGTCCTTGCCACTGACTTTTGCCTTTCTTCCTTCAGCTCGGGCTCCCCCGCCCCCGGTTCCGCAGTTGGCTCATCCGTCTCTGGTTTCCCCTCTTCGGAACATTTCTGTTAACTGCCTTTCAAATTATTTTCTTTTTCTTTTTTTCTTTTTGGACGAGTTTGGGATGTGAAAAAAGCCGACTCGGTCATCCCCTGATGGGAGCTTCCTGTACTTTCATCATGACTGATAATAGTCTTCATATTTAGGGCATTTGAGCATCTTCCCTTTTCTCCCTTTTGATCTTCTGGACCCCAAGGGGGAGAGGGTCTGGAATGGACTCCCCGCGGTGAGGTGGGGGTGCAGGATGAGAAGTTTTCTGCTGGAGTTAAAAATTTAGGAACTTAATTTTGAACGGGATTTATTTCTTTGGGGAAAGGAGTATTTAAGAATCTTGGAAAGTCGGGCTTTGATCTTCGCAGGCTTCATCCAAACCTGAGGTCAGTCTGTTGGTGCCAGTTAGATATCTTAGACGGGAGGAGAGAAGGGAGCCATTTTCACCCTTCTGCAAACCTAACTAATTAGGATTACAAAGGCAAGTATCATATGACACTCCTTCCCCTAAAGGACATCTTTCCTCGTGTCTCTCTTGGATTGCAATAAGTTGTTCTTGTTTTTTTGGCAAGCCATGTGCCCTGGTACCTTTGCTTAGTCAGGAAATAGCTAAAAAATAGGTTGGTCCCAAGATCCTCAGATGGGTAGGATCTGGTGATGAGGAGAATTAGGCTCCAGAACTCTGGTAGATCTTGCAAGCTGCTTCTTCTGGTGTTTAAGACATCATTCCAGTCTTTTCTTTCCTCAACCTCCCCACATAGAGGCAGGTACCCAGATCAAATGTCCAGGAGATAGTAATGAATGAAAATAAAAATGTTGGCTTGGAGTGGGGGGGTGGGGTGGGATGGAGTGGGTGTACGTTTGTCTGGCAAGCACCATAACTAATTCCTGTAAAATAACATCCCAATTGACATTAGACTGCTTTGATTTCTGACATTCTGGGAACTATACAATCAGTCTTTCTTGAGCTGTTTTCTTCTTTCAGATACCTGCCCTTTTGCTTGACTATTCCCCCCCGTTTTTTACGTGCATTACTAGGGAATTCCTTCTCAATGCCTTCGTTGTGATTATTGCTTTATTCAGTGTTAATTATTGTTTCCCCTTTCTTGGTCTTAAGCCCTTCTCTCCTCGGTTCATGCTGGGATTCCTAGGTTGGTACTTGATTGGTTAGGAACCTCTTTATTAGAGGGTGTTTTTTTGGTGGGGGGAGGAATTGTTGATGGTTTTCTGAGGTTTTTCTATAGGAGTAGAGATGGAAAAGAAATACTTTTTTTTCTGTGAACTCTTTAGAAAAGCTAGAAGCTGATGTTGGTAAAGTAGATACAGATTCCGTATGAGATTGTATTAGCCAAGAGTGAAGCAGGAAAAGGGTCAGTCTCCATACTCAGAACTTCTGAGTCTTGGGATTTATAGAAATGGGGAGCTCTCCATTTTCAGTGGTTTTCTTAGCGTTCCAGAGGTCTTTGATTTGGACCTCAGAACTCATCTGATCCAACCCAGAGCTGAATAGGAGTCTCTCCTGTGATGTTCCTGCGGGTCATCCAGTGGAGACTGAATGTTCCTTCACTCAGGAGGGGCCAACCTCTGAAAGCAGTTGATTTCACTTTAGGACGGCCCTCCTTGCTAGAGATGTGGAGTCAAGGCATTGTATTATAGCGAAAACAAGACTGGATCTGGAGTGGATCCGGCTGGCATCTGCATCTTTACTGCACGTGTCATCTTGGGCAAGTCATTGAACATTTCTGGGTCTCAGTTTCCTTTTCCGTAAAATAATAGAGATGGTCTTTCTAGCTCTGAATCTGTAATCTCATGAGCCTAGTAAAAATCTGCATCTTTCTGGCTTCTACCTATTGTTCCAGCTCTGCCCTGGGGACTGAATAGAGTGGACTTTATTCCTCTTCTAAATACTTGAAGACAACTATATTATCTTAAGACTTCCCTTCTCTATTCCAAACATTTGCTGTTGTTGAGTTATTTCAGTTGTGTCTGACTCTGTGACCCCATTTGGGGTTTTCTTGGCAAAGGTACTAGAGTGGTTTGCCATTGCCTTCTCCAGCTCATTGTACAGAGGAGGAAATTAGGGCAAACAGGGCTAATTAACTTGCCCAGGGTCACACAGCTAGTAAGTGTCCAAGGCCACATTTTAACTCAGGTCCTCCTGACTCCAGACCTGGTGCTCTATCCGCTGCACCCCTTAACTGCCTCTATCCTAGCAGATTCACAGTATGATGTAGTTCCCATCCTCTCCTTAATTTTAAACAGTTTTAAATTATTTTGAATCTCTCCTCAAGGGAGAGGTTGAAATTGGGCACAAAGGTACTAAATTGGCCTGAGAGTCAGGTGGGAAACTAGAGTACCCTGGCTTGTTTTGTCCTGTGGTCCCGTGGTGAGTTGTAGACTATAGAGATACAAAAAGCATCAGTGTCTCTGGTTTTGTATCACCGATTTGTGATCATTGTAATTCCTAAGCAGTTTGGAAGACCCGGCTTTGAAGAGAGAATATTGCCATCTGTCTTATTATCTTGGGAAGAGTGTATTGAGCCCAGGCTGGAGACTCGGGGGTTGATCCCTGTTTTATCACTCGCCTTGGAACTTGGTCAGGTCACTTAACCTTTTGTATTTTCCTGCCCAAAAAGTCTGTGGTTCTATGACGTGGAGATGAAATCCCCAATTCCAAGTTGTCCTCCCCAGCCTGCCCATGCATATAACCTTGGTTAAGTCATTGAACCTTTTTGGACCTTGATTTCTTCATGTGTAAAATGAAAGGGTTGCTCTCAGACCCCTTCTGGCTCTCAATCTGTAATCCTTTGTTCATATGTCCTCAATTCATAGCCTAGGATATAGTGCAGGAAAGGGCTTTTTAAAAAAAATCTCCATCAGTGTATAAATAGTTGTAATTCTTTATGTTTTATGTTTATATATAGACAGCAGAACCTATAGGAGACCAGATACTAAAACAACAGAAACCTTTTCCTAGAAGAGGACAGCTGAAGTTTAGTCTAATCACTTGACAGTAAAAACCTGCATTGGGTTAGTTTTATTCATTCCCTGCAGTTTGGGGGAATAACGACTAGAAATGGTTTTTTTAGTCAAAAGATGATTCGACCTTAACCTCAGACTTATCAGAAGACAGCAGTGGGATGTGGGT
The DNA here is from genome assembly GCF_011100635.1 of Trichosurus vulpecula. Taxonomy (NCBI): domain Eukaryota; kingdom Metazoa; phylum Chordata; class Mammalia; order Diprotodontia; family Phalangeridae; genus Trichosurus; species Trichosurus vulpecula. The sequence goes on from NC_050577.1 coordinate 265,979,456, forward strand.
TGTGCGGCTCTGGTGGTGGAAAGCAGAGAGAAGCAGAAGCATTTGAGTCTAAATCCCAGCTCTGCTCTGTCCATTTGGCAGGTCCATCTCTGGGCATCTGTAAATGAGATCTTGGTTTCACAACCCAAATGTTAGGGGCCTAAGTTAGGCGTGTTTAGCTTTGATTAATCGGGCCCCTTTCACAAACCGTGATATTAAGTGATGTGCATAGTGGGAAGTCTCCAGTGCTTGGACAGCCCTATTTGAGTGTCATCCTGATGGTTATGACTGTAGGAGGGTGCAGAGATTGGTCTGGGGTGACCTCTGCTGTTGTGTGGTTCCAAGGACATTTACCTAGTGCAGTAGTGAAGCCCAAGTTAAGCTCTTCTTAGCTGCAAGTTCTATTTGATTCTGATTTCCTCCAGGAATCAGGATTGCTGCTTGTTTGGTTGATACTTTTTTTGCTTTCAGCATGCATTTTCAGACTTCTCCTTGATTTTTAATGTCACACGCTAGGTTCCAGCTAGCTTGCTTAGAACTTGGCAATGTTGTCTGCTTTTCTTTTTCAAAGATTTTTCATCTTTAAAGAGCAAGGTTTGAATTTTGGAAGCTTTGGGTATAACTAGAGCAAATCCATGCCCACAGTAGATGAGTAGGTTGTTGATGAGAAGGAATGTGGTTTAGAGGTAGATTATGTTTTGTCAATGCCTGTATAGTTACCTGGGTCTCTAGGCCTTGGCATGTTGCTTGGGAGTTCCTTTAGTACAAACTGCTTCTTCTCCTCCTCACCTTCTTTAAAAACAAAAGCTCCCCTTTTGTTTTCAATCAATCAGAAAACATCTATTAAGTGCCTACTCTTTGCCAGGTACTGTGTTAAGTGTTGGGGAAACAGAGGCGAAAGATAGTCCCTGTCCTGAAGGAATTCATGGTCTAATGGAGGAGACAACATGGAAACAGATAAATGTAAACAAGTTATGTACAGAGTAAACAAGTTATATACAGAACAAATAACAGAGGGAAGATAGTAGATTTAAGCAGGGGTTAGGAAAGACTTCCTGTACTAGATGGGATTTTAGTTGGGACTTGCTAGGGGATTGGGACTGGTTAAAGAGAACACACTTAAATGAGAGTGTGCCTGGGTCAGTCAGGGAGGGAGCTGGGGCCCAGAGCTGAGGGGAGACTAGCCTGTCAAGGGGAGAGAGCATCTTGAGTCCTCTGGTATTGGAAGCCTGCAGCTGTGAGGAATCGAGCCCAGCAGGGACAGGGTTTCTAGATAGACAAGCCAAAGCAATCTTTAATGCTTTAGGAACTATAAATGGAAGCTCTACATCTTTAGGGGTTTCTTTTCTGTCTAGTTGTGGGGGAGAGGGGTGGGGGACAGTTCTGTACCCACCGCTAAGAGGCCATTGAACTTCCAGCTTTGGTATCAGGACATGGCAGCTGAAGCAGGGGGATGTGGAGGATTGTTACACGTACCTTTTGCTGTGAGAGAAAGAAACTTCTAATCTTTAACTAATAAAGATGACTCCATTGATATAATTTGGGGAGTTTTTGAGGACAAGGGAAGCACTTTTAGTTGAGCTGTCATTGTGTCTTGGGGGTTACAGTGGATAGAGCACCAGGCCTGAAGGCAGGAAGATTAGAGCTCCAATTCAGGCCTCAGACGCTAGCAGTGTGATCCTGTTTGCCTCAGTTTCTTCAACTGTAAAATGTGGATAATAACAGCACCTGCCTCTCAGTGTTGTGAGGATCAAATGAGAGAATCTCTCTTGAAGTGCTGAGCACAGCGCCTGGCCAATAGTGGGCGCTGTAGAAACGCTGCTGGGAGACTTGAGGCTCAGGCTTGCCTACAGTAGGGGAAGGTAGCTGTGTAACCCATGTTGAAGTCTGAATATTTCTTTCAGCAGTTTGTGCATCACCAGCCTTTTCACCTTCATATTCTAACTTTGGCCACCTTTTTGAGAAGAAGGCAGGCTTCTCAGGGCTGTGGTTAGTGCTTTTCTGTTCTCTGTTTTAGGGGGCGAAGTTCCTTGACTCTTGGAAATGAAACTTCTTGTCCTCTTAAACGACCCATTTGCATAGGACTACTACTGGTAGGGTGCTTACCTAGTTTCGTTTCCTGGTCATGAGGACTTTTCTTTCTGTAGGATGCTTTTGTGAAAGTTGGGCATTGACTGATTTTTGCATTCATTTGGCTGTGATCCCTCTAGTGCAAAGGGACATGCCCTCCCTGCTTTCTTTTCTTTTCTTCTCTGCCCATTTCTGAATCAACACCCCTGCTCCACGCCCTCTCTTCCCCAATTACTGGTTCTAGAGAGGAAGACAGAACTTACTTTCAGGCTTTTGTTGTGAGAATCATCTTGGATAGGGTTATTGATGCTAAGTAGCCTTTGTATCCCTATATTCTGGGTACCATTAGCATAGTCTGAAACCTGGGAGTTATAAAGGAATCCTAAGTAAGGAGGGTCTGGCTAAGGGGACCCTGCCCCTTCTTTGGTTGGGAGGTCTGTTTATAGTCACATTGGTAGTATTTCAGATTAATAGGATAGCCTTTCAGACCTGACATCTATCCTTGTCTACACAGCACAGTATAGAAGCAGTCAGTATATAATCATACTCCTAAAAAAAAATCTCCTTAATGAAGTAATGTTCATAATGAGCTGTCCAGAGAAGCTGGGGGTGGAGAATGTTCAGCTCTAGGCCACCAAATAATTTCCTATCCTTTCTTTTTATCTGATTTCTATGAGCAGCTGCTCATATATTTTTTTTTAATGTTTAATTTATGGAACAGGAAATGCTGTATCTTCCCAGAGCAGCAGGAGGAAGGTCACTAGTTTCTTGGGGATTTGGATGGGGGAATGGGAAAGTGAACTGTTGGTGAAGAAGAGGGAGGAGCCTGTTGCATGTACTTGGTTGAGATCAAAGATGTGTATGGGAGTCAGAGAAATACAGTTTATAAAGGTGGTTAAGAAAAGTTGATGGGTTTTGTTGTCAGCAATTCACATCTCTAGTTCTTGCCTTTGGAGTCTCTAGGTCCTGCAATGGACTTCCTGAATCCTGTAGCTGAATGGTACAAGTAGCCCTGCTCAGGAGCTAGGGTATAATAAAACCAGATCAAAATAAAATTCCATCTAGCTTTTGAGTTCTGCTGGTGCTTAGACTGTCTGTTGAGGGACAGGTAGTACAGGAATAATAAAGGATTGCAAAGGATGTTTAAAAAATCACTCATCTTGGGGCAGCTAGGTGGTACAGTGAGTAGAGCACCGGCCCTGGAGTCAGGAGGACCTGAGTTCAAATCTGGCCTCAGACACTTGACACACTTACTAGCTGTGTGACTTTGGGCAAGTCACTTAACCCCAATTGCCCTGCCTTCCCCCCTGCAAAAAAAAAATCACTAGTCTTATTTACATTTACATTTAGGAGCTTGACAGGAGGAACCAGTGTCTTCAGTGTTCTGGGCTCCTTTGCTTTAGTTATGGTTTTGGTTTGATTTGTCCTGAGGACTCTTTTCCTTCCACTGGTAGAACGGGTGTGCCCTCCCTGTTCAGTTACTCTATGCCAGTGCCAATAGAGACTGGATCAGTGTGTCAGAGCAAGCTGGCTTTTACCAGCAGCTGTTTCCAGTCCTCTACTGAGTGCCTGCTTTCCTCCCTCTCTTCTGTGTTCTTTTCTAACCTTTAAACCTCTCTTACATTTCCTTCCTATTTCCTCTTTCCTCCCTCCGTTCTCTTTGTCTTCTGGATTTCCATTAGACTTAAGCTTATTCTTTTCATTTTTCATTAAAGTCCTACTCTATAAGTCTTGACCAGTCGGAGGAGGAAATCCTGGGTTCCCAAAGACCTTACTGCATTATCAGGCCAGAGAAACTCATGAATGCTATGTGCTAGAAAGGCTTCTTCAGCCTGTATTTGTGGAGGGCAAGTGGACACCAGTGAAATAATAGATCATCGAAGTATTAAAATAACATTTTCAGAATCCTTGCTTTCCCATGTTCTTTAAGAAAAAGATAATGTTACTGTGGATGATTGGATAAAAACACCTCTTTCTCTGCCACACGCATAACTATAACCCCCTTTGTATGCCATGAAAGCCACCGTATGCCATGGACATATACGAATGGTGTTCTTCATTATGTCTTCTCATGTAACTTTTCCCCACTTCTGATGTTCTTCTCCACCATGGTCTTGGAGAGCAAGCCACTTTCCTAGGGTAGGGAATCTTCAGATGAGAACCAAGCATGAGGGAAGGAAGCAGCCCTGACCTAAGAAGTCAGGAGACCCGAGTTGGAGTCCAAGTCACTTTGAAGTCTAGACCTCTGAGCCTTAGGTAAATGAGAGGGTTAAACTAGATCACGGTTCTTCCAGGTATAAAAAATCTCATCACTCTAGAATTGGCTTTTCCTGCCTGATTCCTATCTCCTAAATACTGGCTAATTGATTGTTCCTTTTCATGTTTCTGATCTAGCAGTTTGGTAGTACTGGTTTCTCCCCTGGGATATATGGGATTGTGGACAAGATAACTAAGAAAGCTAAAGTTGGTATTCTAACATACAACATGGTCATGTGTCAGATTATCTAATCTACTTTGACACTCCAGTTGACCCTAGCACCCCACCCCCCCAAAAAAAGAGTTGCTTTGCTATTATCTGCCAGCTTATATCTATGGCTCTGATCTTGCCCTTGAACTGAAAAGAGAAGTGGCATGGACCAAAATAATGTGTATAAAGCAGATCCCTGAGACGGAGAGTATGAGCTGGGCTTGGAGCTAATGAGGGAATCTTCCCCGACTCTGGCATCATGTCTCCTCTTGCCAGCTTTTCCTGTTCCATCCCCAAGCAGAGCTGGTTTTTGGAGGTTGTTTCTAATAGGGGTTTGCACTGGTGGTGATGATGGGGGGAGGATTGTTCCTTCTCTCTCCTTTGGCAGTGCTGAAGTGGGAGGCAAGTGAGTACACTGTAGATGGAGGGAGGTTTCTTCCCCAGGAAGTACGTAGGTGGTAGATTCCAGGTGACATGACTTTGTTTAACCTCCAGTATTTTTTTTTTCTTTCCCCTCCCACAGAAATGGAGGCAAACGACCATTTTAACTTTACTGGCCTTCCCCCTGCACCTGCTGCCTCAGGACTGAAACCCTCCCCCTCCTCAGGGGAGGGCCTCTACACTAACGGGTCTCCCATGAACTTCTCTCAGCAAGGGAAAAGTGAGTGTGAGGGCGAGATTGCCTGGGCCTGGGAGGGGCTTCATTCCTTCAGAGCAAATTATGGGAGATTTGGCTCCTCTTCTATACTAGTGTGGGCTCATGAGCTCACTCCTGCCAGGGGGAAAAGGGTTCCACTAGTAGAGCTGCTAGGAAGGGATCTAAGAAGGGGAGGAGTGCAGGGGGAAGCAGCAGGCTCCCATCCATGGTCAGTGTGGCTCTAACTGTTTGAGGTAGTAGTATCAGGCCTCTGTGATTTGCCTTAGGTTCCGCAGAGGAGGCTGGAGAAGGCTTCCTGGCTTTTCCATCTCAAGCTGTTCTTGTGGTGGCTCTGTCCCTTTGCTTCTTCCCAGAGGCCAGGGAGGGGGAGTAGTGCTGTTTTGGCTTTAGTGGACAGAGCAGAAAGCCTGCCCCAGGGCTCTTACTAGCTGCTATGATCCTGGACAAGGCACTTAGCTCTTTGTATCTGTTTCTTCTCTTCCATCCTAAGGGGGTTGGAATTTAGGACCTCTAAGGTCTCTTCCAGCTCTAAATCTGATTGAATGATAGCTAGCTGGGGGAGAGGGGGAGGGCAGAAAATATAGAGATGAGCCTTGGATACCCTTTTTTTTTTTTTTGAATGGCAGCTGGGGTAGAAGAGATGAGTTTCTCAGTCCTCCGAAGTTTGCCTGACCCACACAGAGAGACACATGGAGAAAAAGTAGAAGCTGTGAGCTCTTGTGTCCATCGCAAACCCTGAGAGGGTTTGAGTATTCAGCTGGTGCCTCATTAAGGAGTGTATACTTCTGAATGGAAGTGTTGCTATTAGGATCAGGTCTTTGCCTGGATTTGACTGATCAGCTGCTCTGCACCCCAGCCCTGCCAGGAGCCTCTAATCCTCCTCAGATCCAGGCAAATTGCACTTGTAGGCAGAGAAGCGCCCAGGCTTCTTCTGGAAGTACAGAGATTCTAGTGCCCAGCTTCTTGTCCTCCCCTCCATGGAAGGGGTCTCTGAGCATAATTTCCTGCAGGGTTGGAGTATGTGCCCCTTTAGTCTCTTCATGTCAGGGCCTCTTACCTGCCTGTCTTGGTGCCTCTTGTCTCCCTTCCCTCTGGCTCCCGGCTGCCAGCTTTCCTGCCTGTTGGCAGTGAGAGCTGGAGTCTACATCACTGGTCACGAAGATTCCCCCCTCCTCCCCCTGCACATTCCCCTCCAGTGGCTGTGAGGAGGGGCTAAGCCCAGCCCCCTGAGCTGCGATCTTGTCGCTGGGGTGACTGAGAAAGCTATTCTTAGCCTGGATCTGCATGTGCTGCTGAGGTGGAGCCTGTCCCTACTGGCAGCTCGACTGCTCTTGCCAGGCAGGAGGGGGAGGGATGAACAATCCAGCCCAGGGAGGAGAGAAGTGAGCTCAGCGGTAATTCTGAGGGCCTGCAGTGGACTCCACATAGCCCTGTGGTGACTGCTGGGTTCTTCTGGGGATGAGGAGAAATAGAGGTCACTGTGGGGAGTCTTGTAGCTTTATATTAAAAAATAGAGTGCTGAACACGCAGAGCAACCAGCTTCTTTCTGGTGGCTCCCATGGGAAGCTAAGAGCTCCCCAACCCCCCACTTCCCAGTGCTTCCCGAACACAGCACCCTCAGCAGTAGTTGCTATGCTTACAGGCAGGAGTATCTGGGTATGGCGTTCCCTGGAGACAAGAGGCCAAATATAGCAGAGGGGAAATCCCCCCTTCCTGTCTCCCCTCCCCTTAGGCAGTGCTCTCAGTGTGGGGCTCTTTTGGCAGGCACATCTTGGTGAGAGATAACTGACGCCTTTCTTTTCCCTCCCTCTCACAGGTTTGAATGGTGATGTGAATGTTAATGGCTTATCTACTGTATCTCACACTACTTCAGGGATTTTGAACTCTGCTCCCCACTCCTCTGGCACTTCACACCTCCATCACCCCAACGTGGCCTATGACTGTCTCTGGAACTATCCGCAATATCCACCTGCCAGTAGTGGCAGCAACCTTAAAGATCCACCCCTTCTCTCCCAGTTCTCAGGCCACAGACAATATCCACTCAATGGCACCATTGGGGCCAGCCGGCAGGGCTCGCCCCCAAGTCAAAACACTAACCTGCGGGCTGGTAACCAAGAGTTCTGGGCCAATGGAACCCAGAGTCCCATGGGACTCAATTTTGACTCACAGGAACTATATGACTCTTTCTCTGATCAGAATTTTGAGGTGATATCCAATGGACCCCCTGGCTTCTTCACCTCCTCACCACCCTCTCCTATGCTGGCCTCCAGCGTCCAGACTTTTGCACCTTCCCAGGATCCCGAAAGTGGTGAACATCCTGGCGAGGCAGCCGATAAGGAGCTAGCCCCCATCGTAGCAGAGAATGGCACTGGTTTGGTGGGTAGCCTGGAGCTGGAAGAGGAACAGCCAGGTACGGGGATGGGCTGGGAGGGCCAGGGAGAGGAGGGAGAGAAGCAGGGCTTTGGGGCTGTGGCCTGTTCCTGAGGCAAGAAGAACCCGTCTTTCCCGCTCTGCAGTGGAGGCTGATTTGCATGTTGGTGATCAGCAGAGCCAAGCGGCTGGTGTTCTTGTGGCAGTAGCGGCTGCTCAAGAGTAGGAGGTCGAATTATTTCAAGCTCACGAGGAGCCGGCAGCCTGGGCAGGGCAGGTGGGCAAGCCAGGAACCACCACTCCCTTCCCTTACCCCTCCTACCCCAAGAATCCTTGCAAGTGCCTTCATCAGAAAGCCAAGGAGGGGGTTTGGCATGTGGCACTGAAGAGGGTGAGACAGCATCCCAGGAACAAGGTCATAGGGCCAGGCAGTCCTCCTGAAGGAGGTGGTCAGCTTGCCTTCCCAGTTTCTGCTATGCCTCTGTGATCAGCTGGCATTCAGGGGAGAGAAAGGAACAGTCCAGAGCTCAATGTTTTGCTTGTGTGCTTTTCTCTATCCCATCTGTCGTTTTTCACTGGGTATATGTGTACATATGAGGTAACCCCTCCTTCCTACCATGTCCCCCATTCTCGCCATAATAATAACCTGGCTTACCCCTGGCTCTTCCCAGCTGCTAAGTGCCAAAGTGACTCTCTTCAGAACCAAGTCGTTGCTTTCTCTATCTCTTGTTCCCTCTAGATGAAAAACTCTTCTAAGAACATGAGAGTGAGGTCTGTCTATGACCTCATTCTGCCCTGCCCTAGGTGAAGCTGCTGTCGGGCATCTCTGCTTGCCCAGAGTTAGTGACCTTTTGCTAAAGCTGTTCTGCCTGCTCCAGGTTGAGTGAGCTCATCCAAGGTTCTGACCTGGGCTTCTTTACCTTGTCTCGGATTCTCCTAGAATTGAAGATCTGTGGCTATCCCAGCTCAGCCCCTTCTGTGGAATCACTGCACCAAGAGGTCTCAGTCCTGGTCCCTGACCCTACAGTGAGCTGCCTGGATGATCCCTCACAGCTTCCGGAACAGCTGGAAGACTCACCTATCCTTGATGAAGATCCATTGGAGCCCTTTGACTCACTGGCTCCAGGTGGGCTTGGAGGCTTGGGGCATTATACAGCCGCCTACCTGCTGCTTGGGGAGCATTGACAGTCCTGGGGGAAGCACAAGGAACTTTGAGGTTTCCAATCTCATGAACATTGCTGAGTGATACAGTGGTCTAAAAATGACCAATAGAAATGTTTGGGTAGATCATGCTTGATCTGGCTTTGTGTGTTTTGCAAGGAGGCTTTCTGCCCTTGTTGGCCGAGGATACTGAGGTGGAACAGTTTGTTGGACAGGGACCTTTTAACCTTGCTGGAACTATAGGAAAGGAGCTGAACTCTTATACTTAATAGAAGGGGAGCATTCTAAACTTGGAGACAACTGTTTTTTCTCCAAGGAGTCAAAGCTCATTCAGACTTTGCCTGGACCACTCTCTTCTATCCCATCCCCTTGATGTGTGAGAACAGATAGCAGTTAAGTACTGCTCTTGGGTTGGTACAGAGCTGCTGGCTTCCTGGCCTCCCCCTACCCACATACCCCTTAACATCCAGTTAGACTCATCCTTTGATTTGATATCACAGTCTTCACAGCCGTGGCGATCGGGATAGAAGGAGCAATACTAGGCCCCAGAGGATTGTGTTTAAATATCTTGCTCTTCTCCTTTCTTTATCTATCAACAGAGCCAGGGAGCGGTGGGCTCTATGGGATGGATGACTCAGAGTTGGTGGGTGAAGAGGACAAGCTGCCCCTTGGAGACAGCCCTGACATCTCAGCCCTTGAGTGCCCCTCCCTCAACAATTCCGCTGCCTTCAGTCTCTTGGCAGATGACAGCCAGACTTCAGCCTCAATCTTTGCCAACCCCACCTCACCTCCTGTCCTAGGGGAGTCTGTCTTACAAGGTGTGTGTCTGGGAGATTATTGGGTAGGAAGGGTAAAGAGAGAACAAGGGAGGATGATGATATAAGGACTGACAGAGGCTATGGGAAAATGTTGAGGCTTTGATAAACCTACTTGTTGGAAGGTAGAAACAGAGAGGGCATGGAGGCAGTTGTGGAAGCTGGGTCTCCATCCCTCCTTGCTCAGGAGAATTTAGGAGTGTGAAGCTATAAGGTTAGCAGAGAGGGGAGGGATTCCAAGGGCTCTGATGGCTCCAGGTCAACAAGCAGCTTATCAAGTGCCTATTATGGACCAGGCACTGAGCTAAGCAGCAGCCCTCCAGTAACCCACAGTGACATCCCCAGAAATGAAAGCAGAAGTAGGCGTAGGTTTGAGGAGGTGGGGGATTGATAGCATTCCTCCCTTCTGATGGGAGTCCTTGTCTGGCCTTTTGGGTTCTAGATGGCAGCTTTGAGCTGAATAATGGGAGTGATCCAGAACAGGAAGAAGTGGAGACGAGCTCGACAGCTGTCTCCCCGGGCCTTGCACAGCCGGCCCCAGCTCAGCTGTCCCCGGCGGACACGGACACAGACAGGAGCAGTGGTCCTGGGTGCCCCCCTGACCTTGGAGACAAGGCTGAGGGAGGAGGCAGTGCTTCTGGCAACGGTAAGTGCCTCAGATTCTGCTGTCCCATTCTGTCTGTGGCTCTGACCAGTCCGTTCACAAGGAACAGTCCTTTCTACCCAGCATGGTTGGCTGACTGCTTCTACCCCTCCTTCCATCCATGCTTGGGATGAGAGTTTGAGGGCACCCTCAGAAATCATCCTCAACTAAAGAAGAGGGTCGATGCCTTTCATGTTGTATATCACAGTCATCCCTTTCTGCCCCAAGTGAGTCTTTCCTTGTAACAAAGAAAAACCGGTAACAAGCAGCCAATAGAGATTGTGTAGCCGGCCCCCAGCCTCGTCCCTTCTTCTGGGCTAAGATTGTCTGATTTACAGATGAGGAAAATGAATCTTAGAGGGAGGACGTGACTGCCCAGGGTCACAGAAGAAGCAGCAGAAAGCTGGAGCTCAAAGTCGGCCCTCCTAACTTTTGAGTTCTGGGTTCTTTCCCATACACTTGTCTTACCAGTTTCCTTCCCTTTGGTTTTGCCCACTTTTCCCCTCAGGAGATGTCCTTCGGAGACGGATTGCCACCCCAGAGGAGGTTCGATTTCCCCTTCAGCATGGGTAGGTGCTCCAGTCTTTAATTTTGAAAAGCCCAAGAGGAGGGGGCATTTTCTAACCCTGGGAACTCCAGGCTGGGTAGTTTGGGGTGGGGTCAAGGCAGGTGTCTACAACATTTTATTTTCTGCCATGAGAGACTAGTTTTCCTGTGCCTTTCCCTGCCCTTCCTCTTTCCTTACCACATGGCAGCCTGTCCTCCACCCCCACAGTTAGCTCTGCCCAAGGGGCTCATTCGTCTCCTCCCTCAGGCCTGGCAGGTGGCCCCAGATCTCTGAGTCATCCAGTCAGGCTGGGCTGGGGCAGCTTCGGGGTGGAGTGGCAGCAGATGTGGATTTGGGCGGCTTGTTTTAGAGGTCTGTGGAGGAGTAGGGGCAGGAGTAGGATAAGACTGGAGGGAGTGAGCTAGCTGACCACCTTGGGTCTGGCATTGCCACCTCCCTGGCTGCTCCTTGTTCCCTGGGCCTCCCAAGCCTGTGCTGTGGTTAGAAGTTTGTCTGGAAGATAAGGCTCAGCTGGCTGCTCATAATGATGCTCCTTGGAATGCAGAGTCCTAACCAGACCGTGTCCCCTGAGTCACTACCTGGAGTCAGCAGGAATCCTTCTCTCCCACCTGGCTATGTCAGTGCCCTTTTCCCTTTCTCCTTTTTGATCATGCTTCCAGTTTCCTCTCTAAATCCCAGTGACTCTGACCTGTAAGACACCAGGAAGGGCATTTATAGAGCCTGAGTCTTGGCTGGCTGGCTGGAAGAGGAGGTGTAAAGTCCCTCTCGTGAGCATGTCCAGCAAGCCCCCTTCCATGATACTACTGGAGTGAAGGGTGGCATTGGAATCAGGAAGACCTAGGTTCCGATTCCACCTCTGACACTCATGTCACTTGAAGTCAGTTGTCAAACTTTTCTGAGTCTCATTTTCCTCCTCTGTAAAATGAGTGGGTTAAACTAGATGGTCTCTGGGGCTCTGGCCCCCCTTGCCAGTAGACAGAGGGTCACAAAGAGCTTTCTGTTGAGTGCTGGGCGCAGAAGGGTGGGTGACGCGGTGGCAGGGGCCATGTGCTTCCCTGACAGATGGCGGAGAGAGGTGCGAATCAAGAAGGGCAGCCACCGGTGGCAGGGGGAGACGTGGTACTATGGCCCCTGTGGAAAAAGGATGAAACAGTTTCCAGAAGTGATTAAGGTAACGTAGCAGTCACTGGCTATCTTCTGGGCAGGTGGACGTTCACCTAGTTAAGGGACATGGGCACACGTGCACACATTCACCTAAATCTGTTATGCGATGTGCATGTGTGTGCGCGTAGACACACGCACACACGCACACAGTCTGCCCTAGGGAATGTGGTAGAGAGTCAATTACTGGGGACCAGAGGGGGCCTGCTATCCTCAAAAATGTCTCATTCTCCTCCCAGTACCTGAGCCGAAATGTGGTACACCACGTCCGCCGGGAACATTTCAGTTTCAGCCCTAGGATGCCTGTGGGAGATTTCTATGAAGAACGGGACACCCCTGAGGTATAGTTCTTAATGCACTTCAGTTGGCCCAGCCCCCTTCAGCCAGGCTTGGAGGGTCTGTGGACTTGGGGTGGTGAGATCAGAGGGCCATGGCACTAGCATGAATGTCATGCCCGATCCTTTCCCTTTCCACAACTCGTGACTTCAATCCAGTTGTTCTTCCTGCTCCAGGGCTTGAAATGGGTACAGCTCTCAATGGAGGAGATACCTTCCCGCATCCAGGCCATCACTGGCAAGCGAGGTCGTCCCCGCAACACTGAGAAGGCCAAAGCAAAGGAAATACCCAGAATTAAACGAGGACGTGGGCGGCCGCCCAAAGTCAAAATCACCGAACTTTTGAGCAAGACGGATGCCAGACTCCTGAAGAGGCTCGAAGCTCCAGGTGAGAGCAGTCACACACACCCTCCTCCGGTGGGGCCAGACCCCTTTGTGAGCACTCCTGCGTTACTTCTCAATGTCACTTGGGGTTTCCAAGAAGCCCATGGGGCACATGACTCTCCCTTCTCCCCCTGCTTATGATGTGGCTGTAAAGTCACTTAGCCTAGCCAGTTTTCTTGGCTGTTGGTGAAAAGGTGCCGACTTCCCTGGCTCACTGGTTGTGGAAATTCGTGCATTGTTGATGTGTTCCTGGGCTGCTAACTTACACTTGACCCCACTCATGCATACTGGCCTTCCCAAAGAAAACTCATTAAAACTCTTGAAAAAGAGAGTTTTAATGAGACTTAAGGGGTGATAACTGGATTTTTATTAAATATCTTAAATATTTAATTTGTGCCTGAGAGAGAACTTTATATCAAAAGCATATCTTCTAAGAGACTAGATGTACGGTCCTGACAAATTACTGTTTTAGAAAACTTGTCTCTTCTTTGGGGGGAAATTTAGGACCATCAGTGGAGAAAATTCGAGCCATAGAACCTGAAATTGCCCCTTTGGATACAGGACTTAGCGTGATTTCAGTTAGGATTTGAAGCATGTCCGTGTTTGCCCCAAAGAGCAGAGGGAAATGCTTTCCTTGTCTTGGCTTTCCGCTGCCCCTTTTCTCCCACAGGTTGTGCTACTTTAAGAGTCCATCTTGCTTAGGTAGATGGATTCCTGGGCCCAGAGTCAGGAAGACCCAAGTTCAAAACTGACCTTAGACACTTAATAGTTGTGTGAACCTGGGCAAGTCACTGCCTCTGTTAGCCTCATTTTCCTCATCTGTAAAATGGAGAGAACATACAGCACCTGCCTCCCAGGGTGGTTGGAGAATCAGATGAGATCGTATTTGCATAGTGCCTTTCCACATAGTAGGTGCTACATAAATGCTTGTTCCCTCTCCCCATCTTCCCCTTCTTCCTAATAAAATGCCATCCTCAATGACTTACAAAGATGCCTCCAGTTGCCTCTGAAGATATTTGAGTTCTCCGAGCTGTTCAGAATGGTCTTCTCGCCTGCATCTTGTGACCTGGGCCACTGTGGCTTCTTTTGAGAGCTCTGGGGACCCATTTTGGTTGTGGGAAAACTCATCCCTAGGACTAGAGCATTGGTCCTAGCAGGCCAGATCTCCCCATCTTAGCCTCTCTTCTCCCTCTGTTTGCACAGATGCCCCAGGTGATGGAGACAAGGTGAAGATGAGTAAGATCAAGAAGAAGACAAGAAGGAAGGTATATTGGAGGGGAGGGAGAGGTGTGCTTCCTGCCCCTCACCCACCATCACTCATCACTATCAAGGATGAGTAATAAACCCCCTTCATTGTTCTGTCACCTGTAAAACCCAAGAATGTTGCACCAAGGGTTCTCCAGGGGTTTCCTGTTCAGTCCTCCTTTTGTTGATTGCTAGTTTAAGCAAAGTCTGGGCAGCTTGATTGTCCAAGTTCCATGCTGGGGAGGGGCCGTGTGATGTGGCCAGTGATTTCTAGGAGGGGGAATTTGGTCTCCTCTCATTCATTCCCATTGTTCCATGTGTGTTTGGTATCTGTAGCTCAAGCAGAGATAGCAGAGGCTTGGCAAGGGACTCACTTCTTTGTGGTTTGCAGGCCAAAAACCAACGAAAACAAGAAGCCAAAAGCTCCAAGCAGAAGGAAATGAAGAAGAAATCCAAGGTAAGTGTGAGTCTGGGTGCAAAGGGAGGAGACAGGAGGCTAGAAGGTGATATGACTGAGGAAGGCCTTCTCTGTCACTGTGAGGGTGGGCATGGTCCTCTAAGCCACCCAGGCTCACCACTTAGCTGTCCCCCTTGCCTCTTCACTCTCCTCCCCTCGTCCTCAGGCTGAGCCCAGTTGCTGGCTCTTACCTCCGACACCACCCCCACCCTGGTGCACTAGCTTGTTGGGTAAAGGTCTCTCTCCATTCTAGTCCATCCTTCGCTTAGCTGCCAGAGGGATCTTCCTGAAAAGTGCAGGTCTGCCCGTGTGACCCCCCCATCCACTCAGCTCCACTGGCCCCCTGTCATCTCTAAGGTCAAATATAAAATCTTCTGTTGGACTTTGAAAGGCTATTATCACCTGGCCCCTCCCTACCTTTCTGGTCTTCTTTATATCCTACATCTCTCATGCGCTCCACAATCCAGTGGCACTGAACTTTGCTTTCTTCATGAAAGAAACTCCCATCTCCTGACCGAGGGGTTTTCCCCAGCTCTCCCCCACATTTGGAATGTCTTCCTCACCTCTGCCTTCTGGCTTCCTACAAGTCTCAGCTGACATCCTGCCTTCCGTAAGAAGACTGTCCCAATCTTTCTTATTGCTAATGTGGAACTTCCCTTTGCTGAAGATCTGTAATTTATCATTTATACATATGTGTGTATACGTGTATATGTGTATATGTGACATATGTGAGGTATACACATACATACACACAAATGATATATATGCAGACACATAGATTCATAATATACATGCATAATCTTGTTTGTACAGAGTTGTGCATGTTATCTCCCACGTTAGACTTATGAGCTCCTCAAGGGCAGGGACCAGGACCGTCTTTTGCCTTTCTTTGTATACTTAGCACAGTGCCTTAGCACAGAGGAGGCACAATCTGTATGGATCTTTCTTTTTTTTCCCTGAATAAATAGGCTGAGAAGGAGAAGGTAAAAGCAAAGACGGATAAACTCAAAGAGAAAGTCAGGAAAGAGAAGGTTAGACCAAAGGAGAAGGAGGAGGCCAAACCATCCTGCAAAGCCGAAAGGGTGTCGGGCCCCCAGCGGCGCCTGGAGGAGCGACAGCGACAGCAGATGATCCTGGAGGAGATGAAGAAGCCCACGGAGGACATGTGCTTGGCTGACCACCAGGTGACTTAGGATGGTGGGGGTCCAGGGAGGTGCTGTGTTTTTTAAATAAGTTTTTACTGATATCTTTTGTGTTTATGCCACTTTCATTTCCCAGTATGTTCCTCCTCCCTCCTTGTATCTTCTTTGAGACTAAGCTTGGTCGTCTTCATTTCACAGTATTCAGTTTCAGTGGTCTTTGTTGCTTGTATGTGTTGGTTTCCGGGCCCTGTTTACTTGTCTTTGTATCCGTTCATATAGATAGGTCTTTCTGTGTGTCTGTTTTCATCATACTCATCTTTTGTAGCACAGTCATATTTGATTTACATTCGTGTTTGTTTAGCCCTTCCCCAATCAATGGTCGTTTACTTTGTTTCCAGTTCTTTGCTACCACAAAAAGTGCTGCTATAGATACTTGAGTGTGATGTGCGGCCTTTCTTCTTGTCCTTGACCTCCTTGGGGTAGTAGTAGCATTGGAGTTTCTGGGTGAAAGGTTCTGGACATTTTAGTCAATTTCTTGGCATAAGTCCAGATTAATTTCCAGTGTGCAATACCAGTAACTCATTAGGTTATCCATCTCACCGTAATTCCTTATAGAGACATTAAAAAGTGGGGGGGGGGGGCGCAGTGTGTGCACCTCCATACACACACACAGCTTGAAAATCACCACCAAACATGACTATATTCATAAACAAAGAGAGCCAAGAAAAGTAGGATTGTATATGAAAGAGTGGAGCTTTTCTAGCTCAGTCTAACTGAACATAGTAGGGCCAACACTGCCCTGCTTTATGTCCCCTTCGCAGCTTGTCATCTCCTGGGTACTTCTGTCGAATGTGTCCTTGATGCTATTTTTTCCCTCGCTGTCACTGCTCTGCAACTCTTCTGTCCCCCCTCCCCCCGCCCCACAAGAAAAGCCTTCCCTTGTAACAAGGAAATATAGTCAAAACAAATACGTGTTTTTTCAGTCATGGCTGAAAGTGGATGTGCCGATGTTGTTGGTGAAGGGCAGTTGGAAGGAATCTCCTCCTGGCTCTTATCTTCCTGGTCTCTTTGACAAGGGGCCTGTGCCCTTTGCCTTCCTTCTCACTTCCACAGCCCCTGCCTGACTTCTCAAGAATTCCCGGTCTGGTGTTACCCAGCAGTGCTTTTTCACACTGCCTGACTATCGTGGAGTTCCTGCACAGCTTTGGCAAAGTGCTGGGCTTGGATCCAGCCAAGGATGTGCCTAGCCTGGGAGCTCTGCAGGAGGGGCTGCTGTGCCAGGGCGAGGCCTTGGGCGAGGTGCAGGACCTGTTGGTGAGGCTGCTTCAGGCTGCTCTCTGTGACCCTGGCCTGCCTGCCTATTGCCAGGTGAGGGCCTGTCGTGTCAGGATGGGAGGATTGAGAGCCAGGGTGGCCAGCTTTTCCCTTCCTGTTCTCATTTTTCCTCGTCCCATTTCCTTTTCTCCAGTCACTGAAGATCCTGGGAGAAAAGGTATCTGAGATCCCACTGACGAGGGACAACGTGTCAGAAGTGCTCCGTTGTTTCCTTATGGCCTATGGGGCAGAACCAGCCGTCTGCGACAGCCTCCGCACCAAACCTTTCCAGGCGCAGACGCCCCAACAAAAGGCCTCGGTGCTGGCTTTCCTCGTACACGAACTCAATGGCTCCAACCTCATCATCACGTAAGGAGTCATGGTCTGGCCTCGGTTTCAGGAGGTGGAAGGTTCTGGGTACATGCAGCCATAGACTGAGTCAGGACAGATGAGCCCGTGAGGGGCCCTCCTCTGCCTAACACCGCCGCAGTTTCTGTTTTCCAGTCTATGTCTTACGTGGATAGCAGGATTTGATTTGTCTGACTCGGGGGTGGATAGAGGGTCCTTCCCAGCCTTGTCCTTTTCATCCTCATGAGCCCTTCCTCAGACCTCATCTCTGTTCCCACACAGTGAGATCGATAAGACCCTTGAGAACATGTCCAGCTACAGGAGGAACAAATGGGTCGTTGAAGGCCGGCTTCGGAGGTAGGGCTAGAGCAGGCGGCGGGCCCTGGGGAGGGTCCTCTGGTTTCCAGGAGCCATGGGGCTGAGTCGGGCTGGGGAGGAGGTGAGGAGGGCTGCTTCTTTCGCTCCTGCTGCTAGGGTCAGTTTTCTTTATTACTCTTTACCTTCTCCTTTCTGCACCCCAACTCACACTCCCAGGCTGAAAATGGCTTTGGCTAAGCGAACCGGGAGGTCCGAGGCAGAACTGCTGGGTTCGGAGGAGAGCTTAGGTCGGAGACGAAGCTCCCGGATCCCAGAGGAGACGAGCGGTGTGGAAGAGGAGGAAGAAGAAGAGGCCATGGCAGCATTGGCCTCCCAGAGCCGGCGGGGTCGCCGAGATGAGGAGGTGCCGTTTTGGAGTGGGGAGGTGGGGTGAGGGATATTTACCTTTCTTGGTACAGAGACCGTTTTGTGAGCTCTTCACTTCTTGATTCACTTTTGACCAACATCTTTGTCTCTGCCCTCTCCTCTCTAGGGTGATGCCCAAGCATTCAGTATTCCTGAGCTAGAGCGACAGATAGAAAAACTCACCAAGGTAATGGCATCCTTTGCTCCAAATTCCCAGCTTGGGTGGAAGTATTGAGGCCTACTTTGTGACATTGCTGAGGTAGCCCCGTGCACAGCTAGCTACAGCTTTGGGTTCATCCTTCTCTAGCGCCAGCTGTTTTTCCGCAAGAAGTTACTCCACTCATCCCAGATGCTGAGGGCCGTTTCTCTGGGCCAGGATCGATACAGGCGGCGATACTGGGTGCTGCCATACTTGTCTGGGATCTTTGTGGAAGGGGCTGAGGAAGCCACAGGTTGGTGCTTCCATCTTTCTAATAATGGGTCTCTGGGCAGGCTGGGGCTCTGGCCTTATGAGCATCCTTTCCCATTTTAAAGGGTGTGTGTATGTGGGTGCACACATGTGTTCTCTCTAAACTACTGTAACTGTCACAGAAAACTTTGTGGGAGAATGGAGAGAAGGGTCTAGAACCTGAGGAAAAAGTGGAGGGAGATGTTAATTTTCTCTTTTGAACTTCTCATTTCTCTCCACAGCTTTGGAGGATGTGATAAAACAGGAAGCTGACTGCCCAAAGGGGGCAGCTCCTCCAGCCCTCACCACACATCCTTTCTCGCCAGTGAAGAGGGAATTGGCTGAAGGAAATGTCAGGACTTGGTCACCATGTGCTCGGGCCAGGGGTAGGCCCAGAAAGACCAAGGCTATCCCTGAGCAGCCTGAGATTCCCACATCACCTGTGGCAAAGGAGGAGCATGAGTTTGCGCAGGCCCAGGAGCCGGTCCAGGAGCAGACCCAGGCCCAGGTTCAGGAGCAGGCCAGGGAGCAGGCCTTCAATGGGCTTCTAGAGCCAGAGGACTCCCCTGTGTCCCTGGGCCAGAGCCAGCATGATCTCAGCCAGTCAGCCTTCCTTTCCTGGCTGAGTCAAACCCAGAGTCATGGATCCTTGCTGAGCAGCTCTGTCCTCACGCCTGACAGCAGCCCTGGCAAGCTAGAGCCTGGACCCCCGATGTATCCCGAGGAACCTGAGCCCAGCCAGCCTGATCCCCCCAACCCCCGCGGCCCTTGGTTCAACCTGCTCCCTCGGACACCCTGTGATGCTGCTCCCTCAACGTCCCCTTGTGCCTCAGAGGATGCTCTCACCCCTGATCCACCAACACCACCTGCTTCCTCTCAGCCAGTAAGAACCATAGCTTAGCCTCTTCACCTCTCCCCCACCCCAGGCTAGAGGGAGGGAGTATCCACAAGTAGGTGGGTAGGTGGGTGTCACAGCTTAGGACTAGACCCTTCTCTCCTGCCCGCGCCCATTCCCCCCCACCTTCCCTTACCTCGTCCTCCCTTTTCCTCCCTCCTCCCCCTTCTGTTTTTTCCCTTCCTCTCCCTTCCTTTTCTTTCACTTCACTGTTTATACCCTGACCTTCCATATTTCCCCAAACAGATGAATGGACCCAGTGCTGCCAAACCTTGTTCCCCAAAGCCACTCTCCTCCACCCCGTTGTCTGTCTCAGCTCCCAAGAGATGGGCAGGTGGCCTTGGGAAAGGGCCTCAAAACCAAGCAGGGCTTGGGCAGCCTAAACGGAGGGGTCGGCCCCCCAGCAAGTTCTTCAAGCAGATGGAACAACGATACCTGACTCAGCTGATGGCCCAGCCCGTGCCTCCAGGTGAGCATCCTGATGAGGTATCCAGCCACATGTGGTGTCTGTCCTCTGTTAGCCAGTGCCCTCATGCTCCTGGCTCTCCCTGCAGAAATGCGAACGGGCTGGTGGTGGATTCGGGATCCAGAGGAGTTGGAGGCCACCTTGCGGGCTCTCCACCCCCGGGGCATCCGGGAGAAGGCTCTGCACAAGCACCTCAGCAAGCACAGAGACTTCCTGAGGGAGGTCTGCCTGAGGCCTCCTACAGGTGAGCACAGCTGGAAAGCCCCTTGAGCTTCCCTGCCAGGGCACCGGGGCCAGCACAGTAGAGGGAGGATGAGGGACATCAAGATGGAAACCTGATGGCAATGGTTGAGCTGCACTCTCCTTTTAGACCCCATTCTCAAGCCAACCCGGCTGCCCACGGTGTCTCAAAAAGAGCTTTTGTGCTGGTCCCCGGCTGAGAAGACCTATGAGGCAGACCTGGCAATGCTGCAGTGCGTGGAGGAGCTGGAACAGCGGGTACTACTGGCCGATCTGCAGATCCGGGTATAATGGGGAGCCTTGGACCTTTGTTGGGGGGAGGGAGAAGAAGCCAAGCAGGGATTTCCCTCTTAAATAATGGTGAAAATAATCTTTAGCCTTCCCTCACCTCTCAGGGAGTTATGAAGATGAAATCAGATTAAATCTGAAGGTCTAATTCTTACTGTCAAGGTCTGAAGGGTCCATCTCTTCTAAGAGAGCCCCTACCTTCTCCCTTCCCTCTAACCTGCCTTCTCTCCTCCCTCAGGGCTGGACG
Source organism: Trichosurus vulpecula (assembly GCF_011100635.1). NCBI lineage: Eukaryota > Metazoa > Chordata > Mammalia > Diprotodontia > Phalangeridae > Trichosurus > Trichosurus vulpecula. Next base: position 265,999,880 of record NC_050577.1, read on the forward strand.
TGTCCCAGCCCAGACTCTGCCAGAGAGGACCTGGCATACTGTGAGCACCTGCCCGACCCCCTTGAGGACATCACTGCCCGAGGCCGTGGGCGGGAGGGACTGGCCCCTCCTCGGGAGGACACCAACCCCCTCGATTTGGCCGTCCTTCGGCTTGCGGCGCTAGAGCAGAATGTGGAGCGAAGGTACCTTCGAGAGCCCCTTTGGCCGCTCCATGAGGTTGTGCTAGAGAAGGCATTGCTGAGCCCTGCGGACTCCACTGCCCTTGGGACCACAGAGATGTGAGTAATGCTGTTATGTTGAAGGAAAAAAGTTTGGGGAGCTGCTTCCCCCAGCGTACCCTATTTTTCCTTCTTGGGGAAAAAAAACTTTGTATTCCTCTCCCTTTTCCCCCAACAAAAACCAAGTGGCTCTTGCCCCCCTTTCTGTGGGGAGAAGGGAAGTGACCAAAGGCTATGTCCCCATTTCTCCCTCTCTGTACCCAGAGCATATGAGATCACCCCGCGGATCCGGACCTGGCGGCAGACCCTAGAGCGGTGCAGGAGTGCTGCCCAGGTGTGCCTCTGCCTGGGTCAGCTGGAGAGATCCATTGCTTGGGAGAAGTCCGTCAACAAAGTGGTGAGACGCTAGAAGAAAGGCCTGGGGAGACGGGCTGAGAGGCGGGTGTAAGGAGGAGCAGCAGGCAAAGGCCTGGGGCTCACCCTCTCCCCGTGGCACTCCTCAGACCTGCCTGGTGTGCCGCAAGGGTGATAATGATGAATTCTTGCTGCTCTGTGATGGCTGTGACCGTGGCTGCCACATTTATTGCCACCGACCCAAGATGGACACTGTTCCTGAAGGGGACTGGTTTTGTGCTGTCTGTATGGCCCAGGTGAGGCCCTCTGTCCTTTCCCTACCTCTGTCTCAAACAGAACCTAAAGGATCTGCCACTCCCCACAAGGGAGACTCCAGCCTGTCCACTCAGACCTTCCATCTTGTCAGTATGGCGTTTAAAGAGCAGGTGGATGTGGGCTTTGGTAGTGACCTAAGGCAAATGGAAATCATTCAACTTCTTTTGTACCTCAATCTTCCTCATTTTCAGTGAATGGTTTTTGACCTGCCTTACTCATTGGCTTTTTAGGTAAATAAATCAGGTTGAATTGAAACTGCTTTGAAAAGTTCAGACTTGAAATAGGAATTGTGATTAATGATAGGATGGGACTAGAATCTGTAAATAATAGGAATGGTGTTTTCCTTGCTACTTTGGATCCTTTTTACTTCCTCAACAGGCAGAAGAAGAATACCCTCAGAAGCCAGGCTTCCCAAAACGGGGCCAGAAGCGGAAAGGTGGACCACTGGGTTTCTGTGAGCCTGAGAGCCGGCTACGACGTCGGCCTCGGGCTGTGTCCCGGGGCCGGGACGGGGCAGCCGTGTCCAGATACTCTGGGGAAGGGCTGTCCTCCTCCAAACGCCGCCGCCTTTCCATGAGGCACCACCATAGTGACCTCACTTTCTGCGAGTAAGTGAACCTGGGTGATAGTGATGGGCTAGAGTAGAAGGAAGTGAAGATGGGGCATTTGGGGCCTGCTCTTGTTGGAGGGTCGAGATCCATCAATGGCCCTGTGGCCTGGAGGCCACAGGTGGCCCTCCAGGTATTCAAGTGCAGCCCTTTGAATGAATCCAGCCTTCACAGAACAAATGCCTCCTTAATAAAAGGATTTGTTTTGTGAAGTTTGGGTTCAGTTAGAACTGCACTTGAAGACCTAGAGGGTCACCCGTGGCCTCGGGGCTGCAGGTCCTCCTGACCCCAGTCTAGGTTGTCAGGTTTGATCCTCCAATGTGCCTGCCTCTCCGGCTGTAGGATCATCTTGATGGAGATGGAGTCTCATGATTCAGCATGGCCCTTCTTAGAACCCGTGAATCCTCGGCTAGTTAGTGGCTACCGGCGCATCATCAAAAACCCCATGGACTTCTCCACCATGAGGGAACGACTCCTTCGGGGCGGGTGAGTGGCCCTTTCCTCTCTCCTCTACTTTTCCATTTTTTCTTTTTCCATTCCATTCCCTCTGACGTTGTCTCCATTCCCACTCAGGTATTCTAACTCTGAGGAGTTTGCTGCTGACGCCCTTTTGGTCTTTGACAACTGCCAGACCTTCAATGAGGATGATTCTGAGGTGGGCAAGGCCGGGCACATCATGCGCCGCTTCTTTGAGAGCCGATGGGAGGAGTTTTATCAGGGAAAACAGGCCAATCTGTGAGGCGAGGTGGGAGGACGGGGCAGGACACTACGTGCCTACTCCTCCCAGTACCCCCACCTCCAAAACCCTGCCATTCTCGCCTGCTGATGCTGCCTGGGGTCTACACTTGAGAATCAGACGTGGCCTGATCTTGGACTCCACCTTTGGGCAGCTTCCTGTACCCTCATTCCCCAACTTCACCCCTTTTTCCTCTTCCTCTCCCCCTCAGAGGGGTAGGGAAGGGGGTCTTCCTGGACTGAAAGCCAAAAAGAGAAAGAGAATTTTTTTCCTTTCTGTTTTATTTTCTAATTAAAAAAGGGAGGATAGAAACACCTCCATTGCCCTTCCCCACCTTTCCTGCCCCAGCACTTGGGGCTATTTAATGATAGCAATAGTTCTAGTGAATGTGTGAAACCAAGAAACACTCTGTACTGTGTGAGGACCCGTAGTAACGGCCAGTAAAGTGGACTTAACTCCCAAGTGTGTCAAGCCGGATACGGGGCCCTGGACATGCTGCTTCCACGTCCAGTCCTTCCCCCAGTCCTTTGCCCACTTCTCCAACACTTTTTCTTCCAATTTCTGCCTTCCTTCCCTCATCCAATAATATAAAACTATTGTGTACGGGTTCCTCCCTTCCTTTCCCCAAATTCTTAAAAAAAAAAACAAAAAACAAAAAAGATCTTTCAGAGGTTTTTTTCTCCTTAGCCCAGCCTCACCTGTACCAGTGGATGCTTCTCTGTCCTTACCTCCAAATGTCCAGCCTTCTCTGGGGCTAGCTAGCTGTGGGGGGAGGATGGGGAAGTGTCTGGCTCCATCAGCCCCATTTTTCTCCCCCACCTCCCCTAAACCCAATCCTCCCTCTTGGGAGCTCCTCAGGGACAATTACTGCTGAGTTCGGCCAGGATAACTTTGGGCCCATTCCTTCCTGCCCAGAAGATGGATTGACTGGCCTCCCCTCCTTGTTTGTTGCTGCATTGTGTTTTATCCTTAGCTTCCTTCACCCCTTTTCCTCTTAATTGCTTTGGAAATATACAAGGAACAGTTTCACCCAATGGGCATTTTTTCTCTGCCCCTCTTCTGCTGTCTGTGATTCCTCCTTCCCACCCCGGGGCATCTGTTTAGGTTTCAAACTGCAGTTCTTTTCCAGGATCTCTGATCCTGTTAACTTTGTGTCCCTTGCCCCTTTACCCAGGAAGGACCTAAAGCTTTCTGTACCTTTTAGTTCTGTTACTGCTTCCTGGCCTGTCCTCCTCCTTAGCCCTGGATGGGTTACCAGGAAAGCAGGATGCTTGAGGGGCAGCTTGTGTGTGCACCACTGTCCCTGACACGTGACCCCACTCTAAGAGGAAAGCTGCCATCTGCCCCAGCCATAACCATGGGGTCCTGGCCCTCTGCTCTCCTGCCCAGACTTGGCTCCTCCCATCAGAGATTACGGGTACTTGCACTGGGGAGGAGGCCCTGGGCTCCAGCAGAGAGCCAAGACACCCATATCCCCCAAGGAACTTTGCTACTGGTTGGGAGGAGCCAGTTGAGGTAGAGCCATAGTCCTGGTTTTGCTCCACCAGCTGCACTGAATAACCACTGAGGGATGTAAGGGAGAATGGGTCTACATTCTCCCTGCCCTTTGGCTTCTCTCCTTTTCCATCTCATTTCTCAAGTCGCCTTTTCTGTCAGATAAACCTCAGAAATTATTTTGAGATTTTTTTTTATTTTAAATAAGAGGTGAATTGAAGACTATTTGAATTGACTATATTATGCATAAATATTTATATTTTATCTAAACTGCGCTGTAACAAACTTTGTGTTAAATGTTTGGAATTCTAGGTGAGGGCTCTTCCCTGCCCTCCATCTACACACCTCATCCCCCTCACAGGGTAACATTTTTCCTGATATAAAAGCCCCTGAATTAATTTCGAACTGGGTGGGGGGAAGAGAATGATGGTTTGGAATTCATTGTGTTCCGCTTAGTGTTCTCTTCCCTCCACCCAGATCCCCAAGGATCAGGCACTCTTTGAGGTGGTAGGCTGGCTTGAAATTTTGGGGCCTATTTGGTTGGGGGTAAAGTGGTCCACTTCCCACTTTTCCTTCTGCCTTCATACTTAACAATTTCAAGTATTTAGGGGTAGGCATATTAAAAATCAGCTTCATCCCCACCCTCAAAAAAAATAATCCTGTCCCATCTTCTACCACATCAAAACGGGAAGAATCCACATCATCAACAAAAATTGTTCCCATGTTCCTTTTGTGGCAAAAAGGGACTAACTTTTATATAACCAAATGTGGTGTTTTAGTGACTTTTTGATAATGTACAGTTTTTTTGTGAATTTAAATTTATTTCTTTCTATATTTTTAGGACCAATCTCATTTTTAATAAGGTTGAAAAGGAAAAAAAAAAGTCTAGAAAACTCCTGTTGTTGCCATGTGATGTTCCACAAGTGCAGCTGTAGAAAAAGTGCTTGTCAGTTGAATAAAAACCACATTTGATAGAGACTCTGTGGTTCTGTCTGTTCTGGGGGAGGGTGATCGGGAAACCTCAAGTCTCCTATTGAACTGACAGAAACAACTCTTACAAGACGGTTGGGAATGAGGGCCACCTGATTCTCTTCCCTTGGTGAACTTTAATTTGGTCCAGGCACTGGCTTTCCACAACCCTGTTATGAAGATGTCTGTCTTGAGCAAAAAAGCGTACCACCAACCTACCTCCTCCCCTGATCAGGACACCGAGGCTGTTTTTTTTTATCATTTTATTTAAAAACAGAATTTGAAATGAGACAATTTGAGCTCCACAAGATTGCAGGGAGGGGGGTACATTGGAAAATTTAGGAGATAAACAGAGGGATAATAAGCTAGAGTGCTTTCAGCATAGAAGCAGGCAGAATACAAAACTAGAAACTCTGAATAAACAAAATCAAAAGGAAAAAAACTTTAAAAAACCTGTACAAAATGTTTCTAAGTATAAATTAAACTTATTTCTGGTCTACAATGGGTATATATGAGATGGGGATTGGTGTGGGGTGCATGGGATTAGCATAAAGATGGTCCCCTGTTGGCATCTCCATCAGGACCTCGGATAAGCTCAACTCAGTTGGATACCAACTTCTCTTCCCCTCAGTCCAGCTCGAAGATAGGAGAGGTAAGTGCCCCAGGGTGCATAAAAGAGGTCTCTGGAATAAGGCTGTTTTTAAAGCCCAACAGGGGGAATAAGGAAAATGAGATGACAAAGCCCCTGTTCCTGTGTTGGTGGTCAGCCGGGGAGGGAATAGCTACTGCTGCAGCCCTTACACTTTCTCCCTTTCTGGAGCTTGGCCCAGTTAGAGTTAAGCCACTGGTCAGGAGGGACCCATCAGCTCCGCCTCGACTTCAGTGTTAATTGGAGGGTAGGCACCAACGCTAGACTCATCCCTATTAGATTCTACAGAAAGTGGCAGCAACTAAATTTTATTTCTTAGTTACAAACCCTTCCTACCCACGTTCTCCTTACTCCCAAGCCAAGCCTGAAACAGGTGAAGGGCTGGAGTAGGGGCCTAAGCAGTTGGTTGTGCCCTTGTTCTGAACAATGAACTGTGAGATTTGTGAGGTAGATGTGTAACGAGGAGAAAGAACATTGCTGGGTGCGTAGTGGAAAGTGAGGAGGTGGTCAGAACAGGCGTGGAAGCTGGGAGAGCATGGCAGAGCCCTGCCATGTCTATACATTAGCCATAGGTAGGACTCCCTCAATGGGAGTAGAGAGGGCAGGACAGGGGAAGGCAGAAGGACAGCGCCAACATGGCACTCCCAAGGGCTGGTGAGGAAAGCCCTAGCTAGGGCTTAAAAGGGAAGAGGTGGGAGCAAGCAGGGATAGCCACAACTTAAAAGGGAACTAGAGTGGGAGGTGGGAAAGTGGGGAAGAGGAACAAGTGACTGGATAAGGGATGTCAAGGCACAAAGAATCTAAGCCTCCCCTGCTTCTGACTAGCTGCTTCACCACTCCTAGGCCCATCAATACCAAGGGGGGCAGGGGGATAACCATTCACCTGTTTTTATTGCTCAAAGCTATGGGGGGGGGGCGGTGAGGGGGGTAACTGCCCTTGGTAAGTGCAGCCCGCGTAGCTGGGGTGCGATGCCACCACCGCCCAGCAGGTGGGGCACACAGCAAACGGCAGTCCAGGTCCCCTTCCCAGAATAGCCGCAGCTGGTCCGATTCCTCCCAGCAGAGCAGTCTAACCTCCAGCTCTTCTCTCACATCCTCAATGAAATACCCAGCTCTCCCTCGGTCCTTGAGAGGTGCCCTCCCTTCTACTTTAGACTGCAGAGAGGCAGGCTATCTCAGGGATGGGAAGGTAGAGACTGGAAGCACCAGCTTTTAGCACCAAAGGGAGAAAGCCCATTTGTTAGCAATGGGGAGAAGTGATGGGGTTGCCTGCATAGCTTCTGAGTCTCATCTTGCTTACCTAGAGTCCACATGCCTCCATCCCTAATATACAGGTTCTCCTCGAGAATCTGGGAACAGGAGGCTAGACTAGGACATGCTTAACTTTCTTTGGTTAAAGAAAACAAAATCTTAAAAAGAAATATTTCGCTTTTTCTTCCCCATTTCCACCCCCAAGACACAGTACTTTCCATACATGACACCCCTTCCCTCAGACCAGGTCTAAACAGCAATGTGGTCTCTGCACTGTCCCCGGGTTTGGGGCTGCTGTGATCCAGGCCCTAAGGGAAGCAGTGGCAATGCTGAATCAGGTCTGGGTCTCTAAAACCCAGGAAAGGATGTCCGGTTCAGTGACGTTCCTATTTGGCTTTCTTTAAAAAAAATGTGCACAAAAAGATACATAGAAAACACATTTTAAATACGAAGAGCATCTCTGTAATCACAGAAACTGAGCACACTCTTGGAAGCCAGGGGACGGGAGTTACGCAGAGACCCTCTACCATCTACCCCCTATCCCTCAGCCACAGCCCCTGACAAAAGAGAATCGGGACGTGAAGGAGCAAGGCCGGGCCAGGCCCCTGAGTTCAGACCTAGAGCTTCCTTTAGCTGTCCCCACTACTTCGGTTTGTGGCTTAGGGGTGAGGCGAAGGATTTCCCTCCTCTCACCCTATTTCTCTGCTCCAGTCATCCTTTATCACAACTAATCACACGGAAAAAAAAATTCTAGCCTCTCTCCTACCCCCCAAATATGTCAAGAGGAACAACTCAAAAGCACCAAATAGAATCATCACCACCACCGACCACCAAGAAAATCTGAAGTCAGTGGTCAGTCTGTATCCCCAGATCCCCAGACCCTTCGTCCAGAAAATAACATTAAAAGGAACCAACGAGAACGACAAGGGCAAGCTCAGAAGGAAACTTAGTGATTCTCCAAAAGAACCTGAGCGCCACTATCTGGACACTTACAAAACCAAACAGGTGGTGGGGGTAGGGTTAGGAAGAGTGGATGATGGGAGACCCCACTGCACCTCTATCTCCTTCATGGACAAGGCCAGGCCCTCAACCACCCCAGGTTTCATTGAAGATGTGCCTAAAATCAAGCTATCAGGACGCTTAGACAAGGTAGGAGTCACATAGTCGTCTTTCCTTTCTAGCACCCAGACTGTTCTGACAGGATAGCTGAATGCATGGGGGCTGGACTTGCTTTTCATTGACAGTGACAAATGGAATGAGGTGAGGGAAGACAGGAAGCATAGGAAAGACAAGGTTGCACCCTCTGGGCAAATATGTCCTGGGACTGAGGGTGCCTCAAGTTTAAAAAGCACCCAAAAGAAACTGAAAATTGGCAAACCAGTATCACCCCTCCCAAGGTTGAACAAAGGGACAGTTTGGAGGCCCTGGACTGGAGCCTATCATGGAATCTCAGTATCTGGTGCTGTCACATTCTCCCTCCAGCCTATTGAACACCCGACTTTTCATCATGCATCAATCTTATCTGGTTTTCTGTCTTTGATTGTCTAGTGCAGAGGAGCTTGGCCCATAGGTGGAGAGGACCCAGTCCCTAGGGCTGGAACAGAACCTCCCTTTCATAGTCTTACAATGTAATTATGAAACTGGACTCTGGGTGGGAAGGGAAAGGCCTGTTCCTTGAGGTGGGCAGGGGCATGATACTCCCACTGTTTGTTTCTCTGGGCACAGAGATAAATCTTGCAATAGGAGAGAAGGTTGGATAGGTGGAAGAAAAAATCATGGGCTTTTTTTCCTGGAGTTCTAGCCTCACAGGAAAGATGAAATGTGGGGTGGGGGGTGGTTATTGCACGTTTCCAGCCCAGATACCTGCTGGACTTCCAGAAGAAGGAAAATGCCTGCAGATGCCCAGAACCTCAGGAGAAGGGCAAGCTTACCAGGACAGTGCAGGCTGAACTACACAATCAGAGATTGGTGTATCCTTTTCTACCCCTACCCAAAAGCGCACACACACACACACACACACACACACACACTCACACACTCTCTCTCTCTCTCTCTCTCTCTCTCTCTCACATGCAACTGAAAGCTTGCTGTTAAGTCAGTACATGCAAAGAGGTTGGGTAATGGTCTCCCCTGGCAGCATCTCTAAAGGTGGGTGTCAGAAGGCACTGTGGATCCCAGGGTCAGGGGTGGAGAATTACCAAGTCCTGTGGGGCAGTATCATCTACACCAAGATGAAGCAGCTGGTCAGCTGATCCATGCTTGGCAGAGAAGGTGGGCAGAAAGGCAGGGGACAAAGAGGAAGAGGAAGGCAGCACATGTTCTAGCTGTTGGGGCTCTGAGCACAGCAAAAAGGGGTGGAGAGAAAAATCGAAAGGTGACAGGCCCACAGCTCCTTTCCTGGAGATGGCACAAAAAGCCAGCCAGAGCAGCAGAGTTAGGATTCCTGAAGAGCTGAAGCCAAAGATGATTTCCTGGGATGGAGATGTCCCCATAGCAGCAAGAAGAAGAGCAGAAGTAGTTAAATTCATTGTCTGATGTCCTGGAGGAAACCTTGTCTCTGTCCAAATGGACTTGGTGAGGGGTGTGGGGCTTTGTCTCTGGAGTGCCCAAGGTCACATTTCTCTTCCCGGAAGCCAAAGCCTGGTGTTCTCTCCCAGAGGCAGGTGATCAGGGAAGAGGAGCAGAAAGGAGGCAGGAGGATGGACCCCCTCCACTGCCCAAGTCGTGCTCTGCTTTGTTCTTATTTCACAAAATAAAGTTCCATTTCAAAAACCCAAAATCCCTAAGTTAAAAAGTCAAAGTGGGTGGGTTCTGCAGCATGGGGGTAGGAAGAAAGCACTGTTTGGGTTAGGATGGACCTTGGGGAAGAAGCAGAAAGAGAGGGGCAGGCACAGATTCTGGGAGCTTTACAAAATAAAATTCAAAAACTGCATATTTTCTTTAAAAAAAAAAACCCTACAAAATAATAAAAACAGAAAAGTCTGTAACCAAACCTATCAAGAAGAACCCACAGCCAATGCCCCAGCAACAAGGCTTTCCACTTTCTTTCAAAGGAAATTTTTAAAAATAGCCCAAACAATAAATCCCAACACAACACAACAATTTTTCTCATACGGAGACATGAATGTCCAGTCACTAGTTGGTCTCCTTGGGGTGCGTAGAGTCTGTTTGTGGTTTTAAAAAATATTTTCTTTGCAAAAGAAAGAAAAAAAATCTGACCTCCTTGAATGCAGCACAAAGGAAAGGTGGCTTTGTAACCCCAGGCTCCGCCAGTGATGCGGGGTAGTGGTGGGGCCTGAGAGCCCAGGCCCATCTGTAAAACATATCAGTCTTTCATAATAATGATGGTCAGTCCTTCTTGGAGTTGGCAAGTCTACACCACGATCCCTCATTCTTTACCCCCAACTACTTCCAACCTATCAGAGCTGGAAACAGAGCCATAGGACACGCAAGACCTGGAGGATCCACACAGCAAGGATAGGTGAGAAACAGCCGTGAAATACTAGACTGCCTGGGTCTTGGGACCTCTTCTAACAACCTCTCTCTCCCCACAACTCTGGCCCTCCTGCCCTCACCATGTGGCTCTTACCCACTGTTACTTGCTGTACTGGAAGGAATAGGCGGCATGATCGGAGGGAGGGTCCACCGCTACTTGACTTTGCTGGCCACTGTTCTCCTGTATCACAACCAACACAGTGAGGTCATCCTCTCCTGCCCCTACCCTCCCACAGACTAACATGCACCCAAACTCTAGTATTTCATCCCCCAAATATGGGGCAGCCCACTCTCCTTACCACCACCCTTGTTCCATCCCCAAGGCTAATAAGTCTGTATGATCAACATCCAGGCCATGATTACTGGCAAAAAGATGTGAGGAAGAGAGAAATCACAAAGCTCTTACCTCAACAGGAACACTGGAAGAAGGCACAGGCGTGTACTGGGGGATATAAGCTCCTTGCATAGCTGCAGCTGTGGGCATATACTAGGGGGAAGAACATCAAGAGGACGGAGGAGACTCCTGGGTCTCCTCTTCTTTCCCCATCCCCCACTCTGGCCTTTCAGCTACCCAGGCCTTCCTCATCTACCAACCCTGGCTTATTCATTGTGCTCTCTAATCCTAAGCTTTGTTGTGCAAACTGGCACCTTTCCAGAATGAGGTGGCATAAAAATGCAAGAATTTGTCTTCTTCTTTTAAGGATATCTGGACAACCTGCAGAAACTTGGAAAGTATCCTATTTCTGCCTGCCTGTACAACTTGATGAGGCAGGACTCAGTTGAAGGAGATAATGGGAGGAATAATGATGAAGAGCCAGATGCATATTTTACACCTAGTGGGTTGTCTCTGACCTACTCGCATGATCGTGGGTTCTATCATAATGAAAAACTATGGTTTTTTTATTTTTATACATAATAAAAGAATTATCTAGATTGTAGGGAGTCTAACAGATCCCAGGAAATTTTCATATTGAAGTGACTGTCCATCCCTCCCCACCCCCAATCCTCCATGGCTTTACCGTGCCCGTGCTGCTGAGGGAAAGGTGGCCCAGCTGCTGGGTAAGAGGTCCCATCATTGAGGCAGGCTGGATGGAAATGGTGTGGTCCATCCCTGGGGTCAGGACTGTGCCCTGGGGGAATAAACAGGAAGATAGGAAAGAAAAAGGACAAGGTTAGCTCCAAAGTCTTCAGACTCAAGACTAGTGAACAGCCTGAAATGAAGGCTAATAATGGCCCCTGGAGAACAAAAAAAGCCCTGTTAAGTAGCAGGAACTGAGAAAGATGAGCATCAAGCAGTGCTGTAAGAAGAGGCTCCCTGACTCCATTGCCTGGCTGAATGGGGAGAGGTAAGGCTACTTGGCTAGGAATGTTTTAGTTTTTGCCCACTTTCCTCAGGGTAATGCCTCCCACCCCCATCCCCGCTCCCCCAGCCTCTTGCAGGAAAGACTAGAGACACTCACTGCAGGCGGCATGAGGTATGACTGGTGGTGCATCCAAGACGGGCTGTGAACCTACAGAGAATGGACATGTCTGAGCCACCCCGTCTCGGGGGAAAGGGAAATGTAGTCAGTGGCAATTGCCTACTAGGCCCAGCCAGCTCCTGAAACTAAATATTAGCAAAGCCAGGATCGAAAGTCCAATACAACTCTTCCCACCTAAACCACCATGTTAAACCAAGAAAATGCATATTCCCCCCCCTTATGATGATGCTTTTACCTGATACGAAGATACAGGAGATGGGAGATAGGGGGTTAGTGTGGTCTGGGCAATCATCCTGTTGGGAGTGATGCTGTAAGGTGATGCTGTATAAAATCTGTAGGAAAGAGTCATACTAAATAAAAGGGTTATGGGTAACCATGAGATGAAGGGTTCCATACTGAAGTTTGGCAAGTTCTCACTATCTCGGCCCACCCAGGTATGTCTGTTTCCTTATAGTCCTGTCATTAAAAAAAAAAAAGATGCCTTTTCTCTTTACTTCACACTCATTCTGGATTCCCTCCCCTCCCCGAAAATCAAGCTTCCTTATAACATAGAAATTTACCAAAATCACAAAATACAGTGACCACATCTAACAATACATACTACTTTCTGCTCTATGACTCTTTCACTCTCTGCTGTGAAGGAAGGAGGTATGTTTCATCATCTGTTCTCAGGAATCAGAAACGGCTCAGATCCCTTTCAGTTTGACATTTTTTTTTCCAGTTTTCCCCCAGTTGATGGGCACTCACTTTGTAAGAACAGTTTAGTCACTTTTCTTACATAATTCCAAACTGACTTCCAGGGCTGCTGGTCTAATCCACAATGCCACCAAAAGTGCATCCACCTGCCCATGGCCTCTTTCAGGGACCATTCCCATGTTTTGTCATCTCTGCCAATTTGCAGGGAGGGGAACAATTGTTTTAATTTGCATTTCTCTTACTATTAATGATCTAGGTCACATTTTCAAAGGATTATTTCTAGTTTGCAGTTTTTTGGGAAAACTACTGGTTCATATTGTTTCACTACTTTTCTGCTGGGAAACAGGCCTACCAATTTTACAATTTTCAAACCATTTTTTCCCAATTTGCTACATATAAAGTATTATCTTAAAGTTACTTTAAGATGTGTGTCTCTGAATAGTCAAATGTCTGAATAAGTTTTCAAGTTGTTATGAACAATTTGCATTTCTTCCTCTGAAAATGTTCATGTCCTTTAACCGTTTCTCCCCTAGAGAAGTTACTGTTCTTCTTCAAGTTTTCTATCAGTTCTTTGTAGATACTAGCTTTATCTACCACAAATATATTTTTTCTTTTTATTTAGAAAATTTCTCTATAGCACCATGTCATATTTCTATCTGCCAGATATTCCCCCCGGATGACGTGATGGTGCTTTCAAACTCAACTCATCACACCTTCCTTTAAAAATCTACCACTCTCAAGAACTGGAAATCGAGGGAATGCCCATCAATTGGGGAATGACTGAACAAGTTGTGCCATATGAATGTAATGGAATGATATTGTGCTATGAGAAATGGGGAGCCGGTGGACTTCAGAAAAACCTGGACTTAGATGAACTGACCCTGAGGGAGGGGAGCAGAACCAGGAGAACACTGTACACAATAACAGCCACACTGTTCAATGAGTAACTAAGATAGACTCAGCTCTTCTCAGCAATACAATGATCCAAGACAGCTCCAAAAGACTCATGTTGAAAAATGCTGTCCACTCCAGAGAAATAATTATGGAGTCCGAATGCAGATGGAAGCAGACTATTTTCACTTTTCTTTGGTTTTTTGTTTTTTCTTTCTCATGGTTTTTCTCTTTTGTTCTGATTCTTCTTTCACAACATGACTAGCATGGAAATATCATTATGATGATCATACATGGGTAACCTGTATCAGGTTGCTCACTGTCTTGGGGAGTGGGGAGAGGAGGGAGGAAGAAAAATTTGGAACTCAAAATCTTATAAAAGTGAATGTTGAAAACTATTTTTACATGTCATTGAAAAAAAATACTATTAAATGGGGGGAAAATCTGCCACTCTCACTAACTTCCCTCCTCTATGAATGGCCCCCCATCTTCCTAGTTACTCTTAGTCATCCTTGACCCTTCCCTCTCCCTCAACCCCAGACATGACATCAGTTGCCAAGTTTTTTTGTTTCCAGCTGCAATATCACTCAAATTCCTTTCTGCATTCCCACCTCCTCAACCATAGCTCTTACCTATTCTCACCTATGCTATTGGAATAACCAGCTAACGAGTCTTTTTCCATTTCATCCATTCCCTCTCCCACCTATCTTCCATGCCTAAGGAAGGCACTGGCACGATCATGCCATTCATCTGCTCAAAAATCTTCAGCAGTTCTTCACTGCCTACAGAAAAAAGTTTAAACTCATGGCTGACCACCGGCATTTGAGCATCCAACCTGCCTACCTCAACATTTCTTACTTCACAATCATCACCTATTATGACTATTCCAAGTTCCAGCCAAATTGAACTTCTCTCCATCTCTTATGCTTGTCCTAGCCTCTCTATGGCTTTTTTCTCTGCCATCTCTGCTTCTCAGTGCTTGGCATAGACTCTGTCCTTTACTCCATCTGTTCAAGTGCCACCCTTCCTTAAAGGCCCACTGAAGATACTACTTCTTTTACAGACCCTTTTGGATGCACTTCCACCCTCCCTTCAAAAAAAGATTCTCATTAGCCAATTCTCCTTTGCTCTTACTACAGTCTTCTTTGTATCAAACCATATCCCTCTCAACCCTGACAGCAGAGGACATGCCATTTTAAAAGTTGTCTCACACATAGTTAGCACTTAATGTTCCTTGAATTTTCATGCAAAACATTATGAAAAATAATTTTAAAAAATTTTTTATAATAAAACCCAACAATTTTGTCCCATCATGTCATTTGCAAATAGAGATATTTTGATTTCTACACTGGCCATCCTTTTTCCTGTAGTTTTTTTTTCATGCCTTACTGGATTGCTAACTTGTCTAAAAGGCAAGTGTGGTGTACTAGAGAGAATTAGGAGTCAGAAGGCAGGGACTCCCACCTCACTCTGGAGGGAGGCTCAATAGAGGAGACTCTGCAAGTCATTGAAACTTCCTAAGTTTCATTTTTCTCTTCTATGAAGTGAGATACTCCTATCCTGCCACTACCTGACTCAGAGGGCTGTGAGGAGGAAAACAGGTAAACTTTACAGCACTATATAAATGTCAGTTATTATATTTATTAAGATTACATAAAATTAAAAGTGATTGTACACAGCCCTGATTTACATGTTTTTAAGGAAATGTCTCTATTTCTCCATTCTGTATGTGAGCTCTTAGATCTGAATCTTATCCCTGAATGTAACAGTCATAGTGTAGAGTCCTGAGGAGGACTTACCCATTCTGTAGAGCTGTGGCAGGGTCATAGGTCAGTGCCATGCCACCCTGTAAGAGAAAAGCACAAAGATCAGCCCGGGAGTATTTGGGTGAGGGGCAGAAAAATACTCAGACTCTATAGGCACTAGAAATCTTTAGTTTCCAGATGATTAAGACAGTCAAAAGTTAGGAAGCCTGGATTAAGGCTTTCCCTAAAATGAGGGCTGGGCAAGCCCAATAGCAGATATTCTGTTGTTCATCCTTCATACTCAAAAAGCACTGAAATGACATCACTATATATTAGAGTCAAGGTATAGTACCCGACTGTGGCTGATCCCACCAATATAAGCTCAGAAGGCTTTTACTATAGGTCAAGTACAAATTTTGGAACATATGGAGTGGAGATGGCTCCAAATTTGTGCATCTCTCATTTCTTTTGAGCTACTGCAATTCTGCTTTGCTCACAGAGCACAGTGTCTTCTTTGATGTGGGCACACCATGATGGATGGTCCTGTATCAGGGTCTCCCATGTCTCACAATAGATGCTAAAGTTCTTCAGAGAAACCTTGAGAGTATCCTTGAACTGCTTCTTCTGATCTCCAAATGAGTGCTTGCCTTGTCTGAGTTCCCCATAAAATCTTCTAGGCAAACGTACCCTTGGCATTCGAACAGTGTGGCCAACCCATTGGAGTTGCACTCTCTAGAGTCTGAATGTCTGGCAGTTAAGCTTGAGAGAGGCCCTCAGTGTCCAGTACCTTATCCTGCCAGGTGATCTTCTGAATCTTCCTAAGACAATTCAAATGAAAGTGATTCAGTTTCTTGGCGTGACACAGGGAGACTGTCCAGGTTTCACAGGCATACAAGGATGAGGTCAGCACAGTGGCTCTGTAGACCTTCAGCTTGGTAGACAGCCTAATACCTCTTCTCTTTCACACTTTCTTTTGGAACCTTTCAAACACTGTGCTAGCTCTGGCACTGAGTACATCAACTTCATCATCTATGTGGACTTCCCTGGAAAGTATACTGCCAAGTAAGTGAACTTGTCCACAGCATTCAAAACTCTGTCTATTTGCTGTAACCAATGGTTCCAGAACGGAGTAGTGTGGTGCTGGCTGGTGGAGAAGCACTGCTTCCTTGGTGCTGACGTCAGGCCAAAATTAGCACAAGCAACAGAGAATCCATCCATGCTCTGCTGCATCTCAGCCTCAGAGGATGACCTGAGTAGAGCCTTTGTTACTGCTCCGAAAGCAGAGAATCTTCTACAAAAGCTTTGGAGTTAAGTAGCCACTCTCTCTCAAGAAGATGCCTGTTACCTGTTAAGCCTCTGGGTTGATATCAAGTATCTCAGAAAGCAAGTTAACAGACCGCCCATCCCACTTTACTGTCTTCATGTTACTCCTGCATTACTCACCACATCACCATCTCTTGGCCAAGACCGGCCATTCTGCACATATTTCCCCTGGTTCTGGCGCTTCTTTTGTCCACCATCAGCAAATTTGCAGAGCAAAGGATCAGATGGGGCTGTCAAGAGGAAAGTGGACAGGAAGTTGAGTTCTGCCCCTTCTTTACCCATGCACAACTATGCTTCTATCTCACTGCGGAGTGAGCTCCCCGTGGACTTCCCAACCCTGATCCTCATCTCCCTTACCTGGTACTCCAGGGGGTGTCTTAATGTATTTGCCATTGAAGTGGGTGATAATGGCTTCACACTTCTCTGTGGACTCCATCCTACAGAGGACAGGAGGGAATGGTTAGGCTTTGGCTTCTCTGACCTATAAAGACTCTCCCTATCTTTGATATCTGGCCCAGATCCTCTAAGGGCAGGAGTTCCTAAGCTCCCAGGCTGTCTCAAACACATCCAGTCATACTCACAGAAGCTCAATGTCCTTCTCTCTACACATTCTAGGAAGCGAGAGAAGTGAAATCTTTCCAACGCGATGAAACAGGTGATTTAAGAACAAAGACTCATGTTCTAGTCTTAACTTCGCCTTTTAGCAGCTATTCTTATCTCTAAATCTCTGAGTCTCAGTTTCTTCATTTGTAAAATACGGGTAACATGTACCCCACTCCCTCTCACAGGGTTTCAAGGACTAAATGAAGTAAATGTGAACACACTTTTAAAATGATCAAGTCCTACATAAAATATAGGATTCTCCTACATGTTAAAGCACAACTCTGACACGTTTTCCATCTGACTGTGTAGCTCAAAATCTAGGGGCCCTCCGGGTGAGCTAGGAGGTAGAAGAGTCCAGAACAGGATATTTCTGGGGTGATGACAGTCGGGAGAAGAGGGCTCGGTGACTGGACCCTGGAGCACTTAAACTAGGAGCTGGACAGCGTGTGATGTGAACAAGACTCCACATCCTGGTGAAGTGTTCTATCCCTCTTCGATACAGGGCTGAGGGACTCAGTGGTGACCAGCCTGAACAACAGGCATCTATGCAGAAGGCGCCAGAATTGTTTCTAGGTCTGGGGGAAAGGGGCACACGACAGAGAAACAGGAAGCAGTTGGGGGAAGATTAGGAGCCAAAGCATTTTTGTGACGAAATCTGACCTATTTGATTCACAAGGCAGTCATGAAGAAAATGATTTATAAACTTTCAGGGGCTAAAAGTGGCAGCAAGAAAGACTGGAGGCAGAGGAAACAGAACCTTGAAGCCTCTGACACAAACAGGTGGCATGACTCTGGTGGCCAAGCACTTCACTTCTACCCCAAGCAACTATCTAAGACTCTAAGTTTAAAAACAATTGCCTCGATTCATTGGTAGAGGGAGTTCAATCACCAGGAGTTCTTTACGCCTATCAAATCACAGGTCTGAACCAAAAAGGGTGATGCAAATATGTAAGCTATTACAAAATAATTATACATGAATAAAAATTAAAACTGCCACCAAGTATTTCTGAATGAAGGGTTTAGGCCCCTGCTTGTTCCTGGATTCCCAGTGCCTTCAGGGAAGGTCAGGTTGACAGCAGACTTTCCACACTGTTTGCTCTCAGGGCCTCTTACCTTGCAAAGCCAACCCCTCTACTGGTCCCACTTGTGTCTCGAAGAATTCGAGTAGAAATGACTTGCCCAAAAGGCTTCAACATCCCCTCCAACTCCTGCTCATCCATAGTCACTGGGAGGTTTGAGATGTATAAATTTGTAGGGTCCTGTTCCTGTTGCTATGAAAGCATAAATGTAAGAAAGGGTAGGGCATTCTCCTCCCACTTCCCACCCCCACCCCGATATTTCAGGAAAAAAAATGTAAACACCAGGAGGTTTTTATAACCATTCCTCCCTCCCCACTTCCCAGCTACTAGCTCTATCCTGGAATAATGATGAAAGGAGGAGACTACTTATTATTTCTAATTCAGATCTCAACTTCAGTGACACCATTGAAATTTTTCACTCCTCCTTTAGGAGCCAAGCAGGGTACCAGGCCCTGTGCTCCTGTGCAGACAATCCCAGGGAGCAGGAGACTCCAGGAATGCCTGATCAGGCTGGATTGTTTTAAGAATTCCCCCTCCCCCATCTTCCGGCCACATCAGAGTTCCTCTGAGCAGGAAAGCATGTTCACTTTCTGATGAAGAAAGGGCAAAAAGAGGAAAAGAAAAAAAGGAAGGGTAATGTGCCAGGGGCTACACTAAGGCACAGACTGGCTTCATTCTGGACAGCTCCCAGAGCTTCTTACAGCCACTCTCCAGATAGCAGAAGTTGGAGTGCCTTTCTGAGGGTTTTTCCCAGGGTATGGGCATAGCCCTCTCTACATAAAGGTCTAATCCCAAGAACTTTGGTGGTCAGCCAGCCTGTCCAAGGGCCCCAATACCCTCAGCTTAAGACTTTCTCCTATCTTTGCCTTCAGGGTTTCCTTTTCCTTTAATTCACAGAGGAGAAGTTAGGCCCCCACCTAACAATAAGCATTACAAAGACAAAATTCTCTACCATGGAGGAAAAAAAAAAGGAAAAGACCCCAGTGCCCACAGCCTTGCAGAAAAGAGTAATTCCTGGTCAGGATATGTAAGACAGCAGAGGAAGAGACATTTTCTGCCTCCCTTTACCTCCTGCAATGGTTACCCCAAGCTCAGAGGGAACAATGTTGAGAGGGAGGAGTGAGAGTGGAGAACATCAGCTCTGAATTGCACAGCTGGCTTCAGAAGAATTGCAAAACTTCCACAAGATACTGGAGGCAGAGAAGGGAAAGGTCATCAGTTCCCTAGCCTAACAGAAAGAGGTAGTGAGGGAAGTGTGGTTTTATGAATTGGGGGTCTGATCCCTTGGTGGAACTGAATTTCTGTTCCTCAGCCTACTCTTGTCTGTATCATCCATAAAGTCATCCTCCTTCCTACCAGCGGGAAGACTGAGGACCCAGGAATGAGCCATCCTCAATCAGGGCTTTTTGAGTTCTCAGGAAACTTTGAGCTTGAGACCATCCACTGGGCTATCCATGCCCCCAGGGAGGCTGGAGGTGCTGAGAATAAGGAAATCCCCTTACCTTTGCCATCTGGGCCTGCACCCCGCTGGCCTTAAGCGCAGTCACAGCTTTCTGTGCAGCTGAAGGACTGTCAAAATCTACAAAGCCATAGCCTAGAAAAAGGGGACCACATTAACTGTAGAGGGGACATTAGACAGGTAGAAGGAAGAGTTAGTTATATAGTACAAGTGGCAGAAAGCAAGGGAAACTGAAGATTTCAAATGCTCTCCATAGACTGTACAAACCCTTGAAGATTTCTAACAACGTATGAGAGGATTAACCTGTATGTATCTCCCCCACCAACCCTTCACTCCTTTCACATTGGAACTAAAAATTTCAGGAGTTCTACCCAATAATATCCTACAACTGGGAGGGGTTTCCTTTCTAGCTACCCTGTCTCACCCCTGAAATATTTAGGCATGTTAGGAATATAGCTTCTCAATGGCAAGAGTAAGCAACAGACCATCTATTATGGTAGCCCCGATGATCAATACTACCCTCCTTTCACTTTCTCAACCCCAGCCCAATCTATCTAAACACAACTAAGTTACTGCCATAGATAGTCTTTGCCTCCAGAAACACATATCTGCCTTAACAGTCACAGAAGGAAATTAAGCTGCTAGGCTAAATCTTAATTCACATGCCCCTGCCCACTTCTACCACCAAGCCCAGAAGAAAAAAAAAAACACAGGCAAGGAAGAAACCCAAACAAAGAAGTTTCTGTGTAGTATATATTCAAGTCTTCTATGCCTGAGTAACCACAATGGCATTCATGGCTAAAGCAATATAACCATCAGGAATTCTAGGGACTAGCAATCAGTTCTAAAAGGCTGGCAGGCTAAACTAATTCCCTGGCACTGTGCTTGCTAATCTAGGGGCAAAGGAGATGTACAAGGAGACAACCACTTTAAAAATACTACCTACCCCCAAGGACGGTCTGTCTTCTCACCTTTGCATTTGTTTGTTGTCTTGTCCAATATGGCCTTAGTAGAAACAATTTTGCCATATCTAGGTGGGGAAAGGGAAAGAAGAAAAGCAAAGTAATTATTTGGGGGCAAGAATAGGAGTAAACTCTGAGCACTGAGATAGGTTAATGAGTCCACCCTCACCTCCCATTCCAAGCATAATATCTATGAGGACAACTGTTCTCCCTACTGCAGGCCTGCACAACATACAGCCCTAGGGCCACTTTTGGTGCCAAAGGATTTCCTGTGGCCTTCTAAAAATGTAGAGGTTGTAAAAGAAAGTAAAGATGTAACGAGTGCTTTGTTTGTGCCCAGCTTAACCTGCCTTCCACTAGTCACTACTGTAAACATCATGTAATCTGGCAGGTGGGTTGCCACTGTGGTTATCCCTGTTTGTCACGTGACTCAAGGCAATCAACCACTGTCAGTCCATCTCTAGTCTGACATGAGCTATTTCATGATAAATAAAAATCTTAGGTAATAAATGTAATTAATTGATATTATTGAAATTTCCCTTTTTAAAAATATAGCTTATTTGCAAAATAGTTTAATCATTAATTATACCTTTACTTGGAAAGTGAGCCACTAAAAACCTATCTGCAGCCTGAAGATTAGCCTCTCTTAATTTTGGCCCCTACCTACTACCAAGTTGTGCAGGTCTGCCCTATTGGTTCTAGGTAGCTATTTCCTGCATGGAGAAGAAATCAACTACCAATACCACCACATATCTCTATATCCTTAAGAGAGATCTCATGAATGAAATCAGATACCATTTATAATGGACGATTATAAGATCGAGGATTGGGGAGAGAAGCTACAGCTTCTAGGAAACTAGTCAATCAGTCTACAAGCATTAAGCATTCACCATGTAGACACTCTGACAGTGCTTGATACAAAATCCTTGAAGCTATTCATCTAGCTTAGGCCATAGCACATCCACATTCTCACACTCCTTGGTCTGGCATTTAAAGCTCTTCACAACCTGACTCCAACCTACCTTTCAAGTCTTCTTATACATTGCTTTATGGTTAAGCCAAAGGCCTTCTGCCAATTCTTCATGGATGACACCCTGTTTCCTGTCTCTGTGGCCTTTGTATTGGCTGTTTCTACACTCAGAATGCAGTCCTTCCTTTTGTGGCAGAGGACCTTAGTTTTAGACTCAGCTCAAGTACCACTTTCTTTAAGAAGTTTTTCTTCATTTCTCTAGCTGCTTAGTGCCTTCCCCACCCAAATTACCCAGGATTTATTTTGTACATACCTGTATAAGTAAATGGACCTCTATGGATAGCTATTTTCCCACCCCACACGTAACTCCCAAAGAATGTAACCTCTTGTTTCCCTTCCATCTTTGTATTTCCATCTTGGATCACAACAACTGGCACTAGGTAGTCATTTAAATGTTTGTTGATTGATTGATCTTCCAAGGCCTAGAGCCACCAGTCTTTTCAGACACCAGGAATTCCAAATGGCTGCCCCTCAGGTGACCTTGCCTCCAGAGCTTACTCCACCTAGGTCCCAGGATCTCAACTTTCACTTTTTTCCAAAGGCCCTACTAATTGCTTCAGGGTCTCCCAGACTTGTAGGTTTCTAATTCCAACAGACCAGAGGGGAGTGTGTAGGATTCAGGACTGAGGTGCATTAGCAGCCTTACAGAAGTTCTCCTAACCTAAATACCCCTGCATATTCATTCCAAAAGATGGAGGAAGGAATCTTAAAAAGGCAGAGCAGGGGTCACAAATCCAGCAGAAGAGAAAATACAGGGACAGTTTAGGAAATGTGACCCAGATCAAGCATGTTCCCACCCTTCCCCCAGGCCCTGGAGAAGGGACAGAGGACTCAATTATTCTTTGGTTTCTCTGGCTGAAGTTGATGGCTTCAATAGGACTTCTGTTTCTGGTGGGGTAGGGAGGAGGTGAAGAAGAGGGAGACAAGCAGAGCCCTGAAGGCTGAGGCCAGCCATTAGATTGAGAGTGGGAATGTTTGGGGCAATCCCAGCCCCCCAACTACCACAACACTTGAGTGCTCTCCCGACTGCAAGCAGCTGGGAGGGACACAAGAGAAGTCAGGCTGTAGACAGAAGGGCACAGATGCTGCTGTCCTACACAGAATCTCGGGTGGAGCAGGAGCTTTTGAGCCAAGAATTTCCAGTGCAGCTGGTTAGAGTTGGGCCAATGTTGCTTCCTCCTTAAAGGATTCCTACTATGAGAACTAAGATCTATAATTCCAATCCCCACATCACTTCCTCCCCAACCTGAGGTTAGGTTCTAATTTACCTACAAGTGAGGGATACTGTCCTTGCAACAGCAGGAACAAGGACAGGAAATCCTTCTAATTCAACATTTGTTAATAAAAATGTCTACTCCGTGTAAGGCACTTGGAATAGGGACTGAGGTTATAAAAGAGAAGGGGAAAATCCAGACCAAGTTGTAGTAAGAAATGACTTTCAGCAGGGGAAGCTAGGCTGCAGCAGGTATGGATTCATGGAAGAGAAGGCTCTTAAGCTGTGGCCGTGAAAGGAAAATAGTTTCAACAAAGATGCTGAGGGGTATGTTCCTGGGCATACATAAAATGGCCTACATAAATGTATGGCAGTGGGAAAAGAATTTTAAGATTGGAATTTAATTAATTAATTGGCTAGAATAAAAAGTACATGAAGGTGAGTAGACTGAAATAAGGCTGGAAAGATATGTTGGAGCCATTTTGTCAAGTGTCTTTAAGTCAGGCTAAAGATTGTGTATCTTGTTTCATAGGCAATGGGAAGCCACTGAGAGTTTTTGAGCAGGAAAGTGACATAGTCAGACCTATGTCTTAGGAGACCATTTTGGGCAGCTGTGTGGAGGAGAGATTGAGTGAAAAAAGAATGGAGGTGGGGAGACCAAGTAGGAGACTATTAAAACAGACCAGGTGAGAGGTAGTAGGGGACCAAATGAGGAGAGCTTGATCACGTGAATGAAGCTCTCTTCACTGATCTCCTCTTGATAGCTACATGAGATGCTGGGAATGTGGAGCAGACCGGATGTAAGGGGTGAGGGAAAGGGAGAATTAGAGATAACTTCAAGGTTTCAAGCCTGGATAACAGCAGAATCAACAAAACAGAGAAGTTAGGAGAAGGCGCATTTGGGCTAAGATAATGGGGAGAAGATACATTGAATTTTAGACATGCTAAGTTTGAGGTACCAGTAGAAATATACAGCCAGGCAGCTGGAAATGTGAGATTGAATCTTAGGGGAGTGACTGGGGCTGTATATGTGAACTTAGAAGTTAATCAGGTAGCAATTGAAGTCAAATTTGCTAAGGACAGAGCTTCTGGGATATAGTCATACTGAAGGGGGTAGCAAAAAGATGAACCAGTGAAAGAAGATGACAAGGTAAAAGAAAGGTCAGACAGTAGAACCAAAAGATCAGTGTCAAGGAGGTAGAGTGAAAAGAAAAGAAAAAAGAAAAAGAAAAAGACAACGTCAAATGTTAAAGAAAGGTCCAAAAGGTTAATGGCTAAAAAGTCTATTGGATTGGCCAATAAGGCTAGAGAAGGACAACACCTTGCTCATTTCCCCAGACTACAGTCTACCTGCTCTTCTCAGTCTTCCCCTCCTTATCATCTGTCTAGGGCCCAATTCCCTCACAGTCTAATGTCTCTAAAAGTCCAGAGCCAATATTATTGTATAGTAAGAAAAATGAATAAGAGGGTCAGAAAACATGAGGGAAATTCAAATGAGTTTCGGAAAAACCAAGAAAGGTTCCAGAAAACAGATGAAACATACTTTGCTCCTCAAACCAAAGAGACAGGAACTAGTAGGACAGAATATTACATACGCTGTTAGATGTGGTCAGTGTCAGATGTTTTTACTTAACTGTTTTGCTTCATCGTAAGGGAAGATTCAAACTGGGGTGAAAGGGGCACTGAAATGACTGTGATGTAAAGACAAATGGCATCAATAAAATACATTAAGAAACAGAAATAACAGAGAACGCGAAACCTTTCTTGGTTTCTTACTTCCATCCCATACACAGCTTTTCCAAGAGAATATGAAAATGTATGTGTGTGTGTGTGTGTGTGTGTGTGTGTGTGTGTGTGTGTGTGTATAAAGGGTTAGGGACATTAGTTGTGATGAAATGGAGAGTTGTTTTCTTTCTGTCCTTTGGGAGGTGCAAAGATGAGCCCAGGATTTCTACAACATAGTATGTTGTAGCACTTAGAATGTAAAGGTGCATAGTGGAAGGGTGGTGGGTACGCTTTATGGCCCACTAAGTCTAAAATGGGTGAATACAAAATGGCCTTTTCCTAAAAGGCCTGTTCCCCAATCCCTTTTTGTGCTAAGTCCATCCCTGGATCCCCAACTAAATTCCCCCCCTTCCCCCTGAACTCTACTCTTTTTAAGAATGGACCAGTCCCTGGAGCAAGTGTGCTGGATCTATAATAAACTGCTAATATTAGTGAGAAGTAAGGAGTCATAGCCTGAGTTTTTAAGGGTCATTGACACTGGATGTTCTGACCCGTGTCCCTGAGGCAGAACTTTTAGTCATTTTGCCATTAGGGAATCCATCTCTTTTACTCTGGCCTGTGTTCAAGTATTTGAAATGTAGTCACATGAAGGACGGATCAGACATGTATTGGGCTCCAGAGGCCAGAACCAGAAGCCACGGATGGAAGCTGCAAAGGGGCAAATTCAGGCTTGATTTGAGCAAAGCTTCCGAACAACTAAGCTGTCTCCAAGTAGAATAAGCAGCTCAGAAAGGCAGTGGGCTCCCCCTCCTCGGAAGTCTAGAGGCTGCATGACCACTTGTTGGGCAGGTTACAGTGGGGGTTCCTTCACGTATAGATTAAGCTAGATGGCTCCTGAGGTCTCTTCTACCTCTCAAATTCTGGGAGACTCTGTGAGTCCATCACCTAAGGTTCTTCTGCTGCCTTCTCTCTGCATGCTCCTTCTACTACTCACCCTCTGTCTACCTTTTCCATTTCACTCTCCCTGCACCCCAACTCTTTTCAAATTCCTGATTTGAAACGTATGTTTTCCTGCCAAGTGAAACCAAACAGGGCCTTTCTGAGCTCTTATGATTCTTCCTGCATTCCTGCCAGGGGTGAGCTGAGGCTACCACCTACCTCATGACTCAGAGTTACTTTGCAAAACCTTGGAGGGACCTTAGGGGGTAGCCATAGACTGACAGCCTGTTGGTACTCCATTTTTGATTCCACCAATCTTCCCCCTCTTTCTCTACTCCTTTTTTCCTTCCAAATTAATGCTTCTCTGGCGAGAGAAGTTCTTGATCAGCAGGCTCCAAGCCTACAACTAACTAGGAGTCTCTAATTTTGTCTAACCTCCTCAAATGCCCTCCAGCCAGCAGAAAAACAATAGATAGATCCAGAGGCTAGTTTTCCCATTCAAGACAATAGGGTGAGAAATTTTTCCACTGTGGTTCCCAGTTTTGGGAAGATATTGGAAAAAAAAGACTCATGGACTGGGCTTCAAAAATCAGCCCCCCAGCCCTGTTTCCTCAGAAGAGCATAATGAAGGTTTGTGATTTCTGGGGGAGGAGCAAAACTGAGATTCAAGAAGGAATGGGAAAGAGGCAAAGAACTATAGTGCTTCAGGGTAAGGATATCTGGCAGGAAGCAGAAATTCTCCCATATCTCACTGCCCATGGGAGCCTGCCCACACGGTGCCCTGACTTACGGCTGACAGAGCTTGACTAGGTCCTGGTCCGTGGTGCCCGGTTGTAGCCCTCGGATGTAGAGATTGGTTTTGCTCAGTTGGTCACCTCCACCACCCCCACCGCTGCCACTGATGTTGTTGCTGCTTGGACTAGGTGGTGCCATCTGCTGAGCCACGGACACATAAGGCTGTGGGGAGACACAAAACACAGAGGATCAGAAAGGTTATGCTGGCAGAGGTTGGGGGGTCACTCAGGGTAGTGGAGCCTAGTCCCCAGGAAAGGTGATCTTGAATTTCAGAAGAAACTGTAACCCCAGAAATCAACAGGAAAGAAAAATCTAGATGTATTCTCTATTAAGAGGGAAAAAAGCACAACTGCTCTACCTGCTTCTTACTATTTCTAGGAAGATAAAGATAAGGCATAAGGTTTTTTCTTCGCCTGTAAAAAAAATACCACTTCTAAAACCTACCTCACAGGGCTGTTATGAGTAAAGAAGCCTTGTAAATAAATAAATATATATATGTGTGTGTGTGTATATTATATATATAGTGTGTGTACATAGGTATGTATATGTGTATGTATTTATAAAAATATATGTGTTATATAAATGTGAACTGTTATTACTGTTATAAAAGATTTTGGAAAAGATATTTTGCATGAACACCAATACTGAGGGAGGAGGACTAATGCCTACTTCATAGGTTAACTGCATTCATCGTGAAAACAAACTAATTTTTTCAGCCCAGAAAATAAAAGGAGAGAACAGATAGGATATAAATTTGTAAAATCATAAAAAGCATGAACAGGCTGAATATGGCTTTGTTAACCAAATCTAGAATATTAGAAACTAGGAGGTACCCTCTACACTTAATTGTTTATAGCACAGGCAGTGGATATTATTCGATTTGTTAGCCCCAAGAAGGTGTACAAGGTTCAAAAAAGGCTTTGATAAACTCACAGATAATAGAGTAATATAACATTAAAGGAAAGTAAGACTTGAAAGGTACATTCCTAACCTTTAAAGGCTGTCCTCAGGAAGTTCAGCCACAAAACTTGGTGCTATAATTAGAGACAAAATTTAAAGCAAGCTGTATATTTTCCTTATCATGATTTTATTGCATATACTTACATTTCAAGGGATATCATTTGACCAACCATACTGTATAAATGATTCTGTGCAATTTAACACTATGATATGACTCTATTCTTGTTGAGAGTACTTAAAGATGTTAATCCCAATTCAGTGTTATTCCTGACACTAGACAGTTTTTATATCCAATTTATGAAAGGTATTCATTCATGAAGTCATATGATTTAGAGCTGAAAAGAAGCTTGGTGACCAACTAGCCCAACTCCTTCATTTTACAGCAGAGGCAACAGCAGCAGAGCCAGAGGGTTGAGGAAAAAGAGAGGAACTTGCCAAGGTCACACAGGTTGGGAAGTAGCAAAACTGGGATTCCAACTCAGGCATTTGACTATAAACTCAGTCTTCTTTTCACTAAAACTAGAGTGTAAGCACAAAGCAGGAATTCCCTAATCACCTCCAATAACTGGTGTAGGGAGCCTGATTTATCAAGGATTAGTCTTTTCGGTCACGTGTGTATGGCATTGTACTAGGCACTGGGGACACATATAAAAAAAGGTCATCGTGTCCTCAAGGATCTTATAGTTTGACAAGTATGCAATGAGCACAATGATGACTAAAAAAGAGATCCAGATGAAGTGCTGTAAGAAAATTTGAAAAGAATGGGATCTCTTTTAGTAAAGTGGGGAGGGGCAGGGATCGAGATCAAGAAAAAAGATGGCAACTCTGCTAGGTCTTGAAGTAAGAAGGATCTCGGTAGGCACTGGTGGAAATGCATTCCAGACATGGGGGATGACCTATTTGAACAGACTGAGGTAGGAGTTACCAGAACAAGACTGAGAAACTGGTAGGTCCAGTTTGGCTGGAACGTAGAGTGAGCAAAGTGAAATAGTATGAAATAAGGCTAGAAAAGTACTATGAGGCCAAATTAAGGAGAAACTTCAATGCCAGTTGTACAAGTTTGCACTTTATGGGGAGCCACTGAAGGCTTTTAAGCAGGGCAGCGACATAAGCAGACCTATGTATTAAATGTATATCGGAAGGCCAAGTATTCCCCTGCCCACGCATTACTCTGTTGTTCTCATGTTTTGGCAAAGAAGAAAGAAGATCCAGCGCCACATTGTGGGATAACCCAAAGGCTTCTGTGGCTCTAGCAAGAATCCTGATCTCTCTCTCTCTGTCTTCATTCCTGTCTCTTTTTTCCCTGGCTCTGAGATTGGGATTTCCCAGTTATAGGGCTGTATGTGCCAGAGAGGTATTTATTACTCCTCAATGACGACAGTGAAAGTCACATGATGCAGTCAACAAGGGCAGGGGCAAAGTGAATGTTTGCGGTTTTCTGACAACAGGACAACAGCCATGTACACAACACCTCTCTGGGTAGGCCCTAGAAATGGGCATTGATATATTATTCTAGCCACCCTAACTGAATACCGATTTAATCCTTATAACTAAGCTACTAGCTACACTACTAATTCTCGTCTTATCCTTTTAACTAAAACAATTCAAAATCTAGTAGGGCTAGCCTAAATTTTTACTCACATCAGTATTTTATCATTCAATTTGACACAGGAAGAGGCCAGAGAGGTCTCTACAAAGATTCACAGTTGCTGTTGTTCAGTCATATCCAACTCTTTGTGACCCTATTTGAGGTTTTCTTTGCAAGGATAATTGGAGTGGTTTGCCATTGCCTTCTGAGGTTAAGTTAACAGGGTAGTATTTGCCCAGGGTCACACAGCTAGCAAATGTCTGAGGCCAGATTTGATCTCATGAAGATGAGTCTTCCTGACTCCATGCCCAGTGCTCTATCCACTCACTGCACCATCTAGCTGTTCCAAAGATTTATAACCTACATTGTAATCAGAACAATAGAGTTCAGAAGATTATTTCAGATTATTCACTCACCTTAGCTAGGTGGTGCTGGGCCTGGAGTCAGGAAGACTCATCTTTCTGAGTTCCAATCTGGCCTCAGATACTTAATAGCCGTGTGACCCTAGACAAGTCACTTAACCCTGTTAGCCTCAGTTTCCTCATCTGTAAAATGAGCTGGAGAAGGAAATAGCAAACCACTCCCATATCCTTGCCAAGAAAACTCTGAAATGGGTCATGAAGAGTCAGACACCACTGAAAGATGACTCAACAACAACTCAGTACCTCCTCTTCCATCCCAGGGGAGTCACGACTATGGATCAATTGGGAAGCTGAGCAACTAGAGCTGAGAAAAAACATATTTAAGTGTACTCGTCAGCTTTCCCAATAGGGAGTACTTCTCAAATGGCAGAACTTTTAGAACAAATGCAAGAAGGTCAAGGTAGAAGAAAGCAAATTGGGGTAATAATAATATTAACAAAAACAACTGTAATAATAATGATAGCTAAGGTTTATATAGGACTTGCTATGTGACAGGCACTGTGCTAACAAACACCTTGAGAAGCAGGTGCTATTATTTTCTCCACTTTACAGATGAGGAAACAGGCATATAGAAGACTTACGTGACTTGCCATGGTCACACAACAAAATAAGTGTTTGAGACCAGATCTGAACCCAGGTCTTCCTGATTCCAGGCCTGGTGCTCTACCTACTGAGATCTGGACTTAAACTTTAGTTTTGACACTGTGAGCTTTAGCTACATTCCAAAAATCAGACTTTATGAAGAACAGCCTTAGTGTAAGGCCAAGAAGAGTCCTGGGAAGAAAAGATGCAGCCCAGAAATGAAGGTATCATTCTACTGTTGTTCCCAAGAGCTTTCTAAAACTGTAGTATAACAGGGGCTTGAACAGTAAAGAGAAATGGCACACTCACTGCAGGAAGAAAGGAAGAAGTTACTCCTCCCACACTGGAGAGAGTGCCTACGTAAGAGATCTTCTGGTTTCCCAACGGTTCAGTAAGAGGGAGACTCTGAATTGTTAATCCATGTATATGAGAATGTGGCAGCATGACGTAGTGCAGAGACCTGGGCCAGAATTTTGTTTCTGGTACTTCCAGGCTCTGGGACCACAGACAAGTGTCATATCCTTTCTGAACTTCTTTTTCTTCATCTGTAAAATTGGAATAATTATCTCTGCAGTCCACACCTCAAAGTGTTGTTGTAAGGATCAAATGACATGAATATGTGAAATGCTTTGCAAATCTTAAAATACCATAGAGATATTAGCCATTACTACTATGCAAGACAGGAAAAGGAGTCAGGGTTTTTAGGAAAAGAGAGATTATTATTCCTCATATGTTCTACATTTTTGTCCTATATATCCTTTTCTCAGATTTCCTAGCCTTCCATACTCTAAAGCTAATTATGGCTGTTTGTTTTTTAAAGACTCAACAAAACTTTCCTCTATTCAAATTCACTGAGGAGGGAAGATCAGAGCAGCATAGTATGAACCATTTACAAAATCAAACAGTAACTGGCCAGAAGAGCCATACGACACTCTTTAAGGTCACTTCCAACTGTGAAATTCTATTAAATTGCTGCCTTTACTCTGAAGGTATCAATCTGAGTATTTCTTACTCTCACCATTGTTATTATGCTCTGCTGATCAACTGACAAGGTTGCTAAGGGACCACCAGCTCTAGCACTACTTTCTCTTCACATACATTATTGTTGGCCTCGGGTATAGGCTACAGTGGCCAAGACATCCTGCAGTTACATACTACACAACACCATAGGCTTGGTCCTCAGAACAACACCAATTTGATCGCAAAAAAGAGGTTAGTAGCTCTTCTCGGCTAGCAACCTTGTCAGTGAATCAGCAGAGCGTAAAAACAATGCGTTAGTGGTAATTACAAGTAACTCCATACCTCGCATTTGTATCATGTCTTTGATTTAAAAACTCAAATCCTGTGATCCTTTGAATCAGAAGGACTGACCATCTTTGATCAGAGTAGTTGTTAAACTGAGGGTCTTAACCTGGGGAACTTAAAAAAAATTTTTTTTGATAACTATACTTCAGTATCACTGGCTTCTTTTGTAATACCATGTTCTTTATTTAATGCATTTAAAAACATTCTTTTAATATAGGCCTCACCAGACTGCCAAAGAGATTCGCAGTACAAAAAAGTTCAAGAATCCCTGCTTTAAATGAATCCTCCTCTCCACCTCCAACCTCCTTGGATTTCATGTTCCTTGGAAACAGAACTTCAAAGTCCATTACTACCACATGGAATAGAAACAGGTAATTGTTCTGCTGTTCATGGGAGACCTATTTGTATACAAACTGATAGATCCCCAGGATAGTGTCTCTCCCTCTGCCTCTCTCCTGGAATTCCCAAGTCAATGCTGCTAGGCCCTGGCTGCTTGCTCTGTCAGTGGACAGTGGATGTACCCTTCTAGACAATAGCAAAGTTTTGCTCACGCAGGCCTGAGCTTGCTGCGTTCCTTGTGTAGCCTTCCAAGGAAATAATAGTATGCTAGTTTTCCAATCAGTGCCAGAGAACCCATTCCTCCCACCTCACCGTCTCAACCCCCGTTCTATATCTGCTTTTAATGAACTTGTATTTAAAACCACCAGTTTTAAAAAAAAATATCAAATACAGGTTCCATTAGCAGTCTTCCAGTTACCATCTCTGAGGCTATTTTTGTTCACTTCTCACCTTCAGGAATCACAACTGAAATCTCATCCTCCTCTCCACCTCTCTCACAGTTAGTCAAACAGTCAATAAGGATTTAAATACCTACTATGTGCCAGGTACAGTGCTAAGTGGCTAAGTGCTAGGGATACAAAGACAGGCCAGAGACAATCCCTGCTCTCAAGGAGCTCTGTCTAATGGAGGATATTCAAGATAATCATCAGAGGGAAAGCACTACCATTAAGGGGCATCAGTTAAGGCTTCTTGAAGACAGAAGGTAGGATTTTAGCTGGGACTTGAAGAACTCTTAAAAGCCAGGAGGAGATGACCTATTAATTGTTTGTATCCTCTGTGTACAATCACTTGTATATAAGGAGTTTTACTATCTTCTGTTTAATAAGTCAAATTTGGGAGATGTTCATATCACGCCTTGCCTCCCATCCTCTGATCATCTCTTCCCTAGTTCTGACCAGGTCACTGACCCTTAGGGACCTAACTGAGGAGCTATGTCAATTCTGGCTCATGCCTTTGTTCTAAACAGCTCAAAGTAGGCAAGCCCCAGTGACACCTTCATGGTGCTATGTGGTACATGTTCTCCCCACCGCTCCTTCTGACTGTTAATTCTCCCAAATCCTACAAATCTGGCCTTTCAAAACTGCAGAGCCTCTTGAGTTCCAAGTACATAGTCAAAACTTGGGCCACTTTGTGACCATTAAGTCTGCACCTCTGAAGCGCACAAAGAGGCCAGACCTGAACTCCCCTCAAAGGAGTGAGATGCACTGTTAGAAGTGACAGAAGAAACTGAGTCCATCCCTATGTTATGGGCTGGTGGCGGGGAAAAGGAATCATTCCTGAAGTGGCCAATCCAGCTCTTCTAACCTGAATCAAATTTGTTTTTTTCACAAAGAAATGATACTGTTTTGGGAACATCACCTTGAAACAGCAAACTGTCTTCAAAATTGCCTGCTGCAGCTTATGAACTTTAACATACACACGTAAACACCCCACCCCCACCCCCCTATACAATGATGCAGGAGCATCCTTCCCTGCTGAGTTTTTGGCTCAACACTGGGACACAAGATCTCTGCCTCTCAAGGCACTATAACAGACACTAAAACTGAATGGGGCCAGCAGGAGAAAGACTTCATTTTCCACTCCCAGCTACACATTAATTCTGGGGCAGATTCACAGAATGGGACATAGAGGGAGGAGGGATTCAACTCCCATCTGACCCCCTTTTCCGGTAGCAGGAACTTCATGTCCTGCTGACTCACAGGAAGCCAAAAGGCAGGAAAGGATCAGCTTCTCTTCCCATTCTTTAGAAGAGACCATCTCGGTGGTGATAGAGCTACTGTCTCTCATATAATCACAGATTCACAGTTTTTCCGTATTCTGCTTCTGATTTGATTTGGTAGCCTCATGGACACCTAAGCACAGTACAAATAACATTACATTATAGTAAGAGACCTTGCTTCCAAAAAATGAGTCTCAATTACTCAAATTTTATAAACACACCCTCCGTAACCATCAGATAAACATTTATGTGTTAAATTACATAATTTTAATAAAACAGAATAATGTTTACTTCTAGATGATGAAGTCCTTGCTTATTCAAAATCAACCCCCCAGATGGCCACAGCCTGGCATGTTACTAAGGCTCCCAATGTCTTTTGGTGCCTCGTTCTCCAGCTCACAGACAGATTTTCAGAACTGTGTGATTTTGGGCAAGTCAATGTATAACTCTGTGCTTCAATTTTCTCATCTGTAAAACAAAAATATTAAATTAAATGATCCCTAAGGTCCTTTTCAGGTGGTGGTGTAATGGATGGAATGTTGGGCCTGGAGTTAGGAATACTCATCTTCCTGAATTCAAATCCAGTCTCAGACACTTAATAACTGTATGACCCTGGGCAAGTCACTTAATCCTATTAGCCTCAGTTTCCTTATCTGTAAAAGGAGCTGGAGAAGGAAATGGCAAAACACTCCAGTATGTTAGCCAAGAAAACCCCAAATGGGGTCATGAAAAGTTGGATACTGAAAAACAACAAGGTCCTTTCAAGTCTTAAATCTATGAATTTCAAATACTCAAATGGACTAGTAATCTTATCATCTTATATATTCTAACAATGCAAAGCACAGACAATCCACATCTGCTCAATTTGAAGGACTCTTCTCTATTCTCAACAAATATGCCTTCCTTGAGTCATCCCAACAACGTGAGAAAGCAATATGTGCATGTGTTAACTCTTGCTCCTGACATGTAACCAGCTCATCATCTACTGGGTTCAGACTATTTTAAGTCAGAGCACTTCCTGGGTTCTCTTTCTTAAAGCCATAGGGTTACTTATACTCATTCACTTTTTGTACCAAAGAAACACTTCAGATGCTGCCACAAGTTAGTCTGACCTGGCACAGGCTTAAAAGAAAGCACCTATACACATTCCATCTATGGATCTGGAGTTCAGTATCAAAATATAGCTTTCCTTAGAAACCTGTAACCTATGCCAGATTTCTAAAGAAAGCTATAGCCCAGGTTTCTAAGGAAACTATAGGATTAATATGTTTTCCTGGGTCCCAAATATAAATATGAACCCAAAATATATCCAGGACAAAAAAAAATTTCCCTCTGTCCTAAAACTCACTACAAATGCTTTCATTTACCACAACTTCCTCTGTAGCAATTACTTGCTGCCAGACTGGGTTTTAAATGATGAATCTCATCACCTTTTAGCTAGTCTCTCTAGCACCAAGCAAATCTGGCACCAGGTCCCTAACACCCCCTTCCTCTAAGAACAAACAAACAAGCTCCCATAATTTCCTTGAATATCAATGCTGTCCATATATCTTCCAGGGATAAGTCCCTGAGCCATTTGCTGAGACTCGAATATTCTAAACCAAAAGAATGCCAGAATCCTTAGTCAAGCACAAACCACCACTATGTTATCTAACTAGAAACCTATTCACTGCAGCCTCCTGGCTTCAGATCTAGAAGAGTCTCAGGCAGAAAAATTCAGCAGTTCCCCATCTTCCCCCTCAGGCTGGATGAAGGTCTTCCAGACTGTGAGCAAAGATCCTCAGAGGAAAATACAAAATTCTGGCAGCATCCAAAGTGCTAGGCAGACTGAAAAACAACTATCTATTGTCCTGTATCCTAAGTTTCTCTCACTTCTAGAAAGAAAATGGCCCTTCAGTGGGAGAACTTAGGAGCTACCAATAACAGTGTCTAGAAGGTAGATCACCAATTTTTAGAACTGGAAGGAACCTTAAATATTACATTCTTGAAACCCATTATCTCTTAAGATAATCATTCAAGGAATAAAGACAGCAGTGTACACTGGAAGGAGAAACAGAGTCCTAGTTCTTTTACTTTACTAGCCTTAGGCAAATCACTTAACCTCATTTTTCCTTCCTTGTAATTGCTGCTGTTTCAGTTGGGGTTCAGTCATGTTTGACTCTCTGTGACCCCATATGGGGTTTTCTAGGCAAAGATACTGGAGGGGTTTGCCATTTCCTTTTCCAGTGGATTAAGGCAAACAGGATAAGTGACTTCCCCAGGATCACACAGCTAGTGAGTGTCTGAGGCTACATTTGAACTCAGGTCTTCCTGATTCCAGGCCTGACACTCTATCCATTGGGCCACCTGTGCTGCCTCCTTCCTCTGTAAAAACAGGGATTAAAAATATTAGCAATAATATCACTTTTAGGGCTGTATCTGAAAGAGATCATGCAAATGGGAAAAGGACCTACAGGTACAAAAATATTTATAGCAGCTCTTTTTGCAGTGGCCAAGAACTGGAAACTGAGGGGATGCCCATCAACTGGGGAATGGCTGAACAAGTTGTGGTATATGAATGTAATGGAATACTATTGTGCTATAAGAAATGGGGAAGATACAGACTTCATAATAATCTGGAAAGACCTACATGATCTGATGCTGAGTGAGAGGAGCAGAACCAGGAGAACATGGTACATAGTTACAGCCACACTGTGCAATGACTAACTTAAACAGACTTGGCTCCTGTCAGCAATGCAAGGTTCTAAGACAGCTCCAAAAGGCTCATGATGGAAAACACTGTCCACATCCAGAGAAAGAACTACGGAGTCTGAATGCAGAGTGAAGCAGACTATTTGCTCTCTCTGTTTTTGTTTTGTTTCTTCTTTCTCGGGCTTCATTCCATTGGTTATAATTCTTCTCTGCAACATGACTAATGTGAAAATACACTTAATGTGAATATATATGTAGAGCCTATGTCAGATTGCATGCTGTCTTGGGGAGGAGGTGAGAAAAAATTTGGAACTCAAGAGCTTGTGGAACTGAATGTTGTAAACTAAGAATAAATAAATAAATTTTAAAAAATACCAGCAGTACCTATTTACCAGAGCTATTTATTGTGAGGGTAAATAATAATAACTAACATTTGCATAGTACCTCATTATATAATTTCAGCCTCATAAAGGCCTACGAGGTAAGTGCTACAGATATTATTCCCATTTTATAGCTATAGAAAAAAAGTGAGAATGGGAGGTTAAGTGATTTGCCCAAGCCTAGTAGCCATATGGCCAGTAAAGTATCAGATCCTCAAATGAAGTAATGCATGACAATGCTTCGCAAAACTTAAAACAAAATGTGAATGTAAGTTGTAATTATTATTATACAATTGTTCTTGTATAATAATACTGCAAAGGCAGCAATAAAAATTACACGTCTGAAGACTGCACACCCTGAGGGTCCAAATGATTGGCCAAACTCCTTTTCGATCTTAAATAAAATCCATATTACATATCACTATTTTCTCTTCATAATACCAAAGCATTGGTTGGGGACAGTAGTATCTAGTTTCAAACTGCCTCAAAAGACTCTTAAAGCATTTTGAGTATATCACTCAAGAAAGCCTGACCTATAACCGTCTCCACAAAGCGGGTTAGAGAATTGAAGCACTTAAGGCCATGGGGTCCCCAATTCCTGGACCTAAGTTCTAATTCCTAGCAGGCTTGGAAGAGCCTGTGATGGAGGCGTACAGAGAACTGCCCCTTAGAAAAGCATTACAGAGTTTATAAGAACTTCATGCCCCAAATTATGTTTAGGAGGAGTGGAGATGTATATATCAAAGGAGAGGGAAGCCTGGCTATGCAAGGGGGATGCTAAAGCCTGTTACAAATAAAGAAACGGCCAGAGGTTTGACTCTTGGAACTGAAAGTGTAAGAAAATGAATTTTTTGCTGTTCCAGCATTTGCAGATTCCTATGTGAGCACTTCCCTATGGCCATGGGGTCCTCAGCCAGATAAAGAGGTAATGGATTTAATATTTATAGAGAAACCACAATGTGTTAGGGGGCTACAAATTTTTTTTTCAAGATACAATCCTTATTCTCTTGAGACTTATAGTTTAAGATGCTAAGACAGACATTTTCTTTCTTTCTATTCTTTTAATAAGGACTTTTTGAAGAACTGGGCCAATTTCTTACCTATCTCATAGAATCACAGATTTAGAGCTGGAAGGAAACTTTGAGACCATTAAGTCCAATTCCCTCATTTTACAGATGAGGAAACTAAGGCACAGAAAGGTAAAGGGACTTTGAACTAGTCTTATTGACTCTAAGTTTAGGGCTCTATCTGCCATGCCACACTGCCTCTTTAGACTCAGAGGTTTCGGAACAGAAGAGGATTTAGAGATCATTTCCTTCAACCTCCCCATTTTACGGGTAAGGAAAATAAGCCCCATCAAGGTGAAGCAATTTGCCCAGTACCCTGTAAGTTAAAAAGAAATGTCTGGGCTATGAACATAGGTCCTCTGACTCTATATCTCACTGCCCCTGAAATGAGAGGCAGATTTATTAGAGGAGGCAGACCTAGTCTATGGTACAGGTTAGAGCATGGCACTGTTAGCAACATTCCATCACAGTGTATATATGGATACAGATATATAGATATGTATATATCTCTAGCTAGATAGCTTTGGGTAAGTAGCTTCACCTGCAGAGGCCTAGGGTTCCTCATTTGGAATGTCTCTTCTAGTTCTAGAAACTTCAAGGACCAGAGTCACCTTCATGCTACCAGTGGAGGAGGCCAAAAGAACTTGGACATATTAACACTATAAACAGAATAAAGTGCTTTCAGGCAATCCCAAAACTATTTAGGGAGTTTCACAAACAAATAGTAATAAGTTTATAAATCAAAACACAGCAAAAGCCATCAGCAAGGAAAAGACAAATGATCTACAATTTTACTACCTTTCCCCTAGCATACTAGAGACCATAGACAAGGACCATCAAAGGCAGTCACTGACTAAAACCAGGGTCAACAGATGTCCCTAGTAAGAACATATAATTACATTTCTAAAATTTATTTGAACCAGCAGCTTAAAAAGAAATCAGAAACCCAAATAAGTTTTTAAATATGTAAAATAGCTTTAGTCTACTGATGTGTGGAAATAAGACCAAATCAAGAGAACCAATTCTTTGCAATATAGCAAATGATTGCATCATAGTAGTATCATAGGATAATAGTTTAGAAATAACAAGAGACCCTGAGGTCATTTAAGGCAATCCCTTCATTTTATATTTGAGGAACATGGGAATGGTTAAGAGAGGTTAAGTGAATTTTCCCAAAGTCACACAGATACTAAGTGGCAGGACTTAAACCCAAATCCTCACTCCATAGCCATCACATTTCACCATACTCAGTTTAAACAACTTTTTAATAGAATGGATCTTGTGTTCTTCATTTTCAAAGGAGAGTCAAAACCATCCTTATTACCTGAAATGGCAAGGTAAGGGTTAGTGCTCTTGGAGATAGCCTTAATGCAAATTATCTAACATTAATAAGGTTCACAAAATAAATCATTTCTTTTCCCACTGTTCTATCGTTGTTTGTCAAATGGGGCAAATGGGGCAGAAGCAAAGATACTCTTGTTTACTTCAACATCCCTCTAGCCTTTAGGTACAAAATTCCAGCATACTTTATTTGATATAACATATTGCTTGTAAGAAATTTTACAGGATCACAGAATTGGAATTCAATAGCTCTGAAATTAGAGAACCTGGGTTCAAATCTTACCCTTCACAAAAACTACCTATAGCTGACACTGAACAAGTCACAACCTCCCGGGGCCTCTGTTTCTTCATCTGTGAGGTTCCTTCTAGTTCCAGATGTAGTTCACCCCATCCTTCTATAATATCCCAAAGAAGTAATGACCTATCACCTGCCAGAAGACCAGTAATGGGGAAATTAATGCTTCCTTAAGCAGTTTTTCCTTAAGCAGCTCTAATGGTTAGGGATCTTAAATCCGCTTCTTTGGCACTGAATCCATTGCTCTTTAAGTTCTTCCTTCTGAGGCCAAGCAGAGAAAGACTAACCCCTCTTCCACAGGATAGTTCTCAAATAAGAATGTACTGTTGTAAATGTTTAACAATTGGTTTTCTGGGGGAAAAATTGGGTGGATGACAAACTTTTAAAGTTAATCTAGATTAGTATTTTTCATTACATTCTTAATTATAAACAATAAATCAGGCCCTGATTTGTAGCATTGGTGATTTCCAAGATGTAAATGCTCATTCTAGAAACTTATCAGCCAGATGAAGCCAGCAAAAGCCTGCTCCATCACATCCCTTCCCTAAAAATACTTGAACATACTTGTCAAGTCCGCTCCCCTCTCCCCTCAAGTCTTTTCCAAATCAAATACTCAGTTCCTTGAACCTGTCCTTCATATGCCATTGTCTACAATCCTCTCATAATCATGGAGGCCCTGCTTGTCTTGCCCAGAAATGAACAAAGATCTCCAGATGCTGCGTGACCAGGGCAAAGTATGAAGAAATGACTGCCTCCTCGATTCTAGACGCGATGCTTCTATCCATACAATCTAATGTCATGCAGGGTAGGTCTTTTGGGTATCATGTTACTCTGTTGATTCATACTGAGCTTGTGATCCACTAAACCCCCTATGTTTTTATCACAAGAACCACTGCACTTAAAGCTCTTTACATCTTGTCCCTTTCCTACTTCTCCAAGCTTCTTACACTTTCCTCCCACTTACATACATGCCATGATCCAGCCATAATAGCCTACTTGCTTGTCTTAAAAGACCCCCTTTCCTGTTTTGGTGCCTGATCTTATGGCTAGAACACTCTTTCTCCTCCTCCTCACCTCCACCTCTTAGAATACCCCACTCCCTTCAAGGCTCAGCTCAAATGCCACTTTCTGCAGGAGGACTTTCCTGATTCCCCTACGTATTAGGGCTCTCCTAAGATCACTTCCATCTTCTCTATGTATCTTAACTGTATCTGATTATTTACCTGTTGTCTCTCCCACTAGAATGTGAGCTTCTTGAAAGCAGGGACTATTTTTGCCTTTCTTTGGCTCCCCATCTTAACATAACACCCAGCACAAAGTATTTAATAAATGCTTATTGACTGAGTGAATGATGACTCCCTCAGCCTGTATAGCTGATTTTTTTTTGGAAGCCAAATATAGGACTTCACTTTTATTCCTTTTAAATTTTATCTCAGAAGATTCAGCCATAGTTACAACCTGTCAAGATCTTTTTCTGTCATCTAGGTGTGTTTTGCCAATGAATAACTGTAAATGCAGTGGGGAGCTTGATATTCAAAGGAACTCGGAGATTACTTTATAAAAGGAATAATCCTTTGAGAATAATCACCTTCAAATTTATCAATCTTATTTTTGCCTTTCTTTGTATTTTCTATTCTTAGCACAGTTCCTGGAAAATAGCAAGCACTAAATAAATGCTTCTTGAATTAACTTGACATATTCCTCCTTCAAAGAATTAAAAATGAGTATCATAAGGGCAGTCAAGACATGGCAACTGAATAAGTTGCAAGATGAGGAACTATAAAGATGAGGAGGAGTAAAAAACGTGATATCAAGGGGTCATATTATAGGAAGGATGACAGGCATACTCCGCTGTTACCACAGTAACGTTCAGAAAAAATGAGGAAGCCCTCTAACATGTTGGGTGAATCTGTTGTGTTGAACTTGGGGTAGAACATGGACAAGTGCTGCACAGAACGGGCAGGCATGCATGGATTCTAATCTGCATTGTTGGAGGGACTTTCTAAAATCAATGAGAACACAGGTCCATTTGAATATGTGGGTATTCCTCCCCTAAAAACCTATTGAACATGGAGCGGAACACCTGGGTTCTTAAAGTCTGAATACAAGTTCTTCCAAATATTACTACATTGGAAAGGACCAGCCATGATCTGCATGTCTGTCATCCAAAGACTTTCTTAGCTAAGTTTAGAGAAGCTTATCACAAAAAGGTTAACCACCAGGTGACATTTTTTTTTTTGTCACAAAGACCAGGCTGTGGTAAAGTATAGTAGAAAAAGTACTAGAGAACTATTCTCATTAGACAAATGGTCAAAGAACATGAAGAGGAAGTTCTCAAAGGGAGAAATCCATGTTAACAAGAGCCATATGAAAAACAGGCTCAAATCATTAATAATTTTAAAAACTCAAATTGAAACAACTCTGGGGCTCTACCTCACATCCATCAGATTGGCAAAAATAACAAAGGAAAATAACAATCATTTGGAGGGGCCATGGGAAAGTTGGCACATTGACACACAGTTAGTGGAGTTGTGAATTAATTGGTCCAGCCATTTTGGAAAGCAATTTGGAACTAAACCCCAAAGTTGTCAAACTGTGCATACCTTTTTCACCCAGTGATATTGCTATTAAGCCTATATCCCAAAGAGATCAAAGAAAGAGAAAAAGGATCTGTATGTACAAAAATATTTATATCAGCTCTTCCTGTAGTGGCAAAGAATTAGAACTAAAGGAAGTACCCAGCAACTGGGGAATGGCTGGACAAATTATGGTTTGTAAATGTAATAAAATATTATTGCACTGTAAGAAATGACAAAAGATTATTTTAGACAAATCCAGGAAGGTTTACGTGGACTGATGCAAAGTGAAGTGAACAGAAACATTGTAAAGAAAAACAACTTTGAAACACATAAAAACTCTAATCAGTGCAATGACCAACCACAATTCCAAAGGACTGGTAATGAAACACAGTATCTACCTCCAGATGGAAAGGCAATGAACTCAAGATGTTGAATGAGACATACATTTTCAGATATGGCCAACATGGGTGTATATTTATTTAACTTTATCTGATAAAATGATTTTATTTCATTTTTTGACATGGAGGGTAGTTGGAGGGGGTAGAAGTAATGATGGAGGTCACCAACATTTAAAAAAAAAGAAAAAGGAAAGTAAGAAAAGAGGGTCACTGAAGCATTTTAGAAATGCATATAAGAAAACCATGGATGACCAACAGGAAATATGGACAAGCAGGACAGCTATGAAAATAACATGTTGATTTTATTATATTTTTTAAAAGAAAGACTTCATAAACAAATTTGCTACCCCTTTTTCTGCTCTCGTACACACAAACTCCCAATAGACACTACTTCCCATATACTCCCCCAAAGGACCCCCCCACACACACACAAAAGTGCTGGATTTGAAGGTAGAGGCCCTCGGTTCAAATCCTGGCTCTGCCACCTATGCTGTATGATCTTGGACAAGTCACTTAATTACTCTCTGTAGGGTTTCTTCATCCGTAAAATGAAGAAGTGAACTACTTGACAGTTAAAGTCTCTTGCAGTTCTAAATTTACGGTGTCTAAAACACAAAGAGGCTGTGTTTTATTTTAGCACAAAAAGTAATAACAACTTGTTCATATAGCACTAAAATTTACAAATTCCTTTCCCTACAACTCTCTGAAGAAGGGGGTACTAATGAAATCTTCCTACACTGAAGTGTCCCAGCTCAGGACTACAATAGGAATAAAATCCACTATCCCTCAAATGAGAGGCACATCTACATGCATTTAAGTATTACTTCCCTAGTCCAACCTCTTCTGCCTGGTTTTTCAAAGCCTCTAAAACTACTGATCATGTGTACAAAGGTGAGGCAGGTGTAGTTGACATCAATGACATCACAGGTGATACCTTGACTCATGGGTGAATTGGATTTAAGTGAGGGGATACAGCGGATGAACTTGGCTTCTTCCATGCCTGACCAAGCTCTAAGCACTCCACAGCACCTGCTTCAGCTGCCTTCATGGCTGTGGGAACAAAGTGTTCTCATCCACCCATTATACTGGGGAAAGTCTTCCCTTGCTAGGGGTAGCCATCCCCCTAACTCAGCAGCAGGTTCAAGGCCTGTCAGTTACCCTCTACCTGCTTTGGCCTCTCTGCTGAGATGGTTCACCTGGGTGTGGCCACTAAGCATGGTACAGCTCCTTGGAGCCACAGGTGAGAGAGCTGGGTGACTCAGACAGACACTAAAGGTGGATGAGTAGCCCTGAAAAGGGCTTGGAAAGCCCTCACAACAGAGATGCTAGTCCTCCTGAACATGTCATATACTCCACTTAGGCAGCTAGGTGGCCCAGTGGATAGAGCCCTGGGCTTGGAATCAGGAAGACTCAGCTTCATGACTTCAAATCCAGTCTCAGATACTTGCTAGCTAGGCAAGTCACTTAACCCTGCTTGCCTCATTTCCTCATCTCTAAAATAAGCTAGAGAAGAAAATGGCAAACCTCTCTAGAAAACCGCAAAACAACACTCTGACCCTGGTCCCCTGATTTCAAGTCCAGGGCTCTTGCTGCCACACTATGCATGTTATTTGATTTTATGCTACCTATTCAGCCTTAATACAGAAGCATCCTTCCATTCCAACAGATCCAGTCACTAGCCTGTACCGTTTCCTCCAAACATGCCAAGCCAAGGTCTTCCCAATATTTAAATGCTTTCCTTCCACCCGAAGACTTAACTATATACTACTTACCCTTCAGAGCCAAGGTTATATTCTAACATGTGTATGAAACTTTCTCTACTCCAGCATTTACTACGTTCTCTCTTTAATTTTTTAAAACACTAGACAAGCATGTTATAGCCAACAGAAGTCAGGCCTTGAAGTCACGAAAACCCAAGGTCAAGTCCTATCTCTGTAACTCACTAGCTGAAAGGCAGCAGAGTACAAAGGACTTAGAGTCAGGAAGATCTGGTTCCAAACCTACCTGACACTTCACTTGTTCACTGTGTGACTCCTGGCAAGTCACTCAGCCTCTCTGTACCTTTAGGTCCTTCTCTGTAGGAGGAGGTTGGATGGGTGGCCTCTAAAGTTCTTTCTAGTTCTACAGCTAAGATCTTATGATCCCATGTGACCATGGGCAAGTCACCTACATCTTTCAGTGCCCCAAGCAACTCTCTAAGGCTATAAATTGCAGGAGTTGCTGATCTACATGAAGTCACAGGTTCAGACTCCAAAAATATCCCAGGACAAAAACAAACAAAACTCTTGTGTTTATAATCGGAACCATAAGTTTTGCCTAGCCCCGAACTGTTTTTGAATTGTTCCAAATAGATCAGTTCTGTCCCACAGGCTGACTGCAAGCTCCTTGAGTATAGGAATCATACTTGATCACCAATCAACAAGCCTTTACTGAGGGCCTATTATCTGTGTGAGGCACTACGCTACATGATAAGGATACAAACATAAAGAATAAAACAATGTCTACCTTGGAGGAGCTTATTTATGTTCTAAGTAGATACAGAATAAAGAAACTATAAATAACTATAAGAGAGTTCAATATAAGGTATTTATTAAGGGAGGGCATTAGGAGTTGGGGGCTGAAGAAAGTTTCATGTAGAAAATGGTACTTAAGCTTCATTTTGAAGGAAGACAGGAGTCGTATGCATATGAGAACTAGCATAGTATTGGGCACATAATGAGTGTTCAGTAAAAATACTTGTTAACCACTAGCTCAAGATTAGATTGCAAGGTCAAGAACAGGTGTCTACATTTATTTTTGGCATAAAACTATAGCACCTAATAACAATGAGATAGCTTTTTTCCTACAAAAATCTGTAATTCTGACTTATTCTTAATACATAAGCTCTAATCTGCATTATTACTATTATTATTATTATACCAATAACAAAACTGCAAAGATGCATCCATAGTCTTGCCTCACCACTGTCGTGAATAATACTGTACATTTTCAAAACAGTTTATCAGAATTAAGAATAGGATTTTGTGGCTATGAAGTTAACTGGACCGTTATGAGGTCCTACAACTTCACCTTATTTATTCATTTATTGAGCATCTACT
Source organism: Trichosurus vulpecula (assembly GCF_011100635.1). Lineage (NCBI taxonomy): Eukaryota > Metazoa > Chordata > Mammalia > Diprotodontia > Phalangeridae > Trichosurus > Trichosurus vulpecula. Next base: position 266,044,675 of record NC_050577.1, read on the forward strand.
GTATACAAGAAATTGCACTGGGTCCTACAGGGGAAATAAAGATAAATAAGGCATAGATCCCGCCTTCAAGAAGCTCATATTCTAGGAGAAATAAGGCATATATAAAAAGAACTATAATACAAGGCAGATGATATGAGTCAAAAGAAAAAGACATGAAGGAGAAATCGGAGAAGTCTTCACAGAGGAGACAGTATTTGAACTGGGCCTTGAAGGATGGATAAAAATCTTAACAAAAAGGCACATTCCAAAGGGAATACACTCAGAGACCAAAAAGCACTGAGTTGGTCTGAGGGTATTCCTGCATATGCAAGAATGTATGTTGGAGCTAAATCATGGAGGGCCTTGAATGCCAAGCTAATGAGTTTGGATTTTATTCTGTAGACAGCGGGGAGCTACTGAAGGCTTTTTAAAAATTTTTAACAGAGAAGAGATATGATCAGAGTTACACATTAGGAAAATTAATCTGACAAAACAGAATGGAAAAAACTGGAAGCAAGGAGATCAGTAAGAAAGCTATTGTAATAGCTGGTAGTAACTGACATTTCTAGACCACTGGTAATATATAAATTTATATGTTAAAATGTACTTTAAATACATGATATCATTTTAACCTTACAACAACCCTGCAAGCTAAGTACTACAGATATTTTCATCACCATTTTACAGATGTGAATAATAGTGCACAGATGATGAAACATACTTGAAGAAGTTAAGTGGATTATCCATAGTCACACAGCAAGTAAATGCCCAGAAGCAGAGTTCGAACCCAGGTCTGTTTTGATTTAAAGAGAGGATTTTCTACTACACTGTCTTATTAAGGTCCACTGAACCAGACTAACGTCTAACTCTGGGTAGTCCCTAAGTACACAGGCAAGAGATGGTATAAGGGATCAAGAGTACTGAGCTCTTGGTTGGGTTTGGTGTGATGATGGCAACTAGAAGAAAAAGTGAAAAAACAAAAACAGGAAATAACTTCTCTCTGTTTTAAAAGAAAAAAATTATTACAATTATGCCTCTTTCCCCTTCAACAACATCCCCATTCCGACCTCTTTTGAAAGATTTCTCTAACACAGCAAGGATCTGCGGAACATCCACAAGTCAGCTCCAACTTTCCTTCCCCATTAGATATTCTTACATATTAGTATTAAGAAGGAAACTGAAAATTAAGCAAGATACCAGATGAAAGGCATGTCTTCTCCAGTTAAACTGAGTTAGTTTTCATTTCTCCTAAGGAAATGGTTGTTGATGCCACAATGAGTTAAATTACAATAACACATGCCAGGGAAATGATGTCAGTGAGGGTGTGGCTAGACCCTTTACAAGTTTGAAATTCCTTTAGTCCTGAACATTTCCTCTTTCAGTCTCACCTATTCTTAAACCACCAAAGAAGCAGCTCCTTTAAACACTTGGGAAGAAAGTTTTTACATCCTGGAACCCTGGTCTGCTTACCTCAGCCATTCTTTTTGAAGAAGCCATGGATAATTTGAAGGCCATTAAAACGGACCTGGGAAAATGCACCACATTAAATTATTTTGCTAAGTTCCACTTGGAAAAACCTATATATTTTTTTCCTTTGGTCAGGGGCTAATTTACTTCCAAAGAAAGGAAAGCTCAACATAACATATAAAAAGAGGATTTTTTTCCCCTCCAACCTCCCACACAAATAAGCTGTCAGAAAAATGAAGGAACTGTATTCATTTAATTCTAGCATTTAGTATGTTTTAAACATCTGATAAATATTAAACACCAGCCAAAAAAGAGAATGGAACTACATGGTGGTTAGGTGCTTATAAGTATGCACATTCCTATATGTAAACTTTCTTATATTTAAAATGCAAATATTTTCCTAACTTATACAAATTTGTCTTCCTTTGCATCACTAGGATTTAGCATAGTGCCTGACACATAGAAAGTACTTAATAAATACTTGTTGACTTGACCTTTAATTTTAAATAATACAGAAACACCTTTCTAAATACAAGTTTTCCACAAACTCCACTAAGGTATAAAATAGCAGCCTTCCAAGCAGAGGACAGTAGCAATTTTTTTTTTAAATTTCCACAAACTAAAGATGACTCATACAGATGGTAAATAACTTTGTAAAAATTTTGCTTATTTAAGTAAAGCAGAAGATACTTACAATCATTCTGCAAGGGGTTGGAATTTGAAGTTTGCTTTTTTGTTTTAATATTTTAAACATCTTGGAAGGGTCACAGGACCTTTGTAACATGTGGTACTTGAGAATCATTGAGATTTTACTGGAACTGACATGTGGCTTACTGACACCATTAAAACTTTGGGTATAAAAATGCACAGATAAAATGAAACAAATGCATTCCTAAACATTCATACACTTCCCAACACACAGACTTGAGTACTAATCCCCACACATCTATTAATCCCTGCATAAATACAGAAACAAAGTAATGTACATATATCATTTAAGTATAAATGTACTTAAACAATGATAGCCACAGACCTATACACACACGAATAAATGGTCATAGATACCGACAAAGTGATTCACTTGTGTATAGTAGGTGCATCATGATGACAGCATATAAGAACATAAAAGAGATTTTGACTACTATTAAAAGTTACTCTATTTCCATTCTATAGTTACAACATTTCCATTCTAAACTTTTCTGGTCAGTATATTCCTTGAATTTTTACTCAGGCTCTTCAAATTATAGGGATGCATTTCCGGGTTTAAATCTAGTCACCTAGGACACCTCCTAGGCCAACTTGCAGCACCAGGAAAGGAACTTATCTGCATATTTCTGAGAAAGGCTAGACAAGGGGCAAGGAAATAATTTTAGGTGGATTCTAACATAAGAGCCCCCAAATATGAGCATCAACCAATTTTAAAAATCCATTACAATAGTGGTTTTGGTGTAACCTGAAACTTGGATAAACCACAAAAGATACTGTCAACGAGCTTATATGAACTGAAAAAGAAAGAAGGATGCCCTCTTATCAAGACAATCTTCAATAAATCAACAAATATTTCCTAATATAACTGCACAATAATGTTTCCTCTCAAGAAGGTAAATAGGGAATGGCACATCATCCAACCCTAACATCTACTGAGCAATTCATTCTAGTCTGGAAACCAAGTAACCAGGCACAAATACTCACGCCCCCTACTATGGCCCAATCTTGAATGTCAAACCTATAAAAATAACTCTTAACTTTCAAAATTCACTTAAATCCTATTTCACCAATATCTAATTCTCTATAGGGAATCTCTTTATAGGCCTGGGAGGGATCTAAGGCACAAACACCTCTATTCTCTACCAAGACAGTGAAAGGCATCCTAGTACATCCCTCTCTTTGGAGGGCAGTGTCAAAGTGCTGACCCAGAGTATATATCGTATTCCCATTGCAGTATAGAGTCCCTTCTAGACAAATTGTGTGCCCTATAGTACCAAGAAATTGCATATAAGGACATCCGCCTGGCATGTGGGCATGCGCATCCACCCCTCTTTGACTGCCCATGTGCCCAGGCACAGTACCACTGACAGCACAGAGTTAACCACAAGGTTGCCAGGGATCCCTGCTGAGCCTGGCTATCTGCTGAGCTCACTGCCCAGGCTTCTGGGACCCAGAGAAGCTAGAAGAGCTCCTTGCTTTAACTGGAGATGTGTCATCACTCCAAACCTTCCTTATAGGATAAAGTAGTTATCTAAGTCTGAAAGACAATGTTGAGCTAACACTAGAACTGTCCTAATTTTACTGAATATTTTCAGTCATTCAATAAATTGGTGGCTAGGATAAGAAAGCCTGGAGAATGGGGGTTGGGGAGGGGGGTGGAATGAGAGGCGGCAGAGAAGAAATGGTTAAGCAAAAGGAGAGAATAACCTTCCCAGTCAGTGGGGGACAGGGCCTGGGATGACAGATCATCTCAATAGGGTGCTGGCACATCAGGAAGTCAAAGTTACTTCATTTCACAAAGAAACAAACTTACAAGCCTGATTTCTGATTTCAATTTCTCCTCCTCCCTCTGACCTTACTTACATACAGGGACGGAAGATCCCTGGAAATCCTAAACCAGGTGACAAGAGGGGACAATACGCAAGGAAAAGGGGCAAACAGAAATCTCTTTCCCTTTTCAGAGCAAAACGCTAAAGCCAAGGACATTGCCAGATCCCAAAAAAGGAAGTAGCTTGGTTCTGGGGGGAAAAAAAGCTTTTCCCTACCTTCTTGTTGCTCTTGTTATAGCCAAAAGTCGTAATCCCAGGCCTGGAAGGCACAGATAGCAGCATTTTGTCTTTAATGTTAGAAAGCAGGAAGGGAGAGAAAAAGGGAGGGAGGGAGAGAGAGAGGGAGGGAGAGAGAGGAAGAGAGGGAGAGAGAGAAGAGGGGAGGGAGGAGGGGGAGGGGGAAGAGAGAGAGAGAAGGATGGGGGAGAGGAGGAGGAAAGGAAGGGGAGGAGAGAGGAGGGAGAGAAGAGGGGACAGAGGGGGAGAGAAGAGAGAGAGGAGAGAGAAGAGAGAGGGGGGAGAGAGAGAGAGAGAGAGAGAGAGAGAGAGAGAAAAGAAGAAGGAGGAGGAGGAGGAGGAGGGGGGAGGAAAAGGGGGGGGATGGTAAGCTAGGGCAGCTGGTTTACGTCACCAAGGGAAGTAAACCCAGAGCCTGGCTGGGATACTTCCACTGGGTCCTAATGCCCAGAATTTTTTTTTAAAGGAAAAACAGAGAGGAAAGAGGTAATTTTAGGAAGAAGGGGTTATACTAATCTCTTCTATACCTAGACCCCACTATTTCATGGTACTTTTCCTTTTAAGGCTTTCCTCAGGGACCAAGTTCTTATTCTGAAAGGGAAAAGGGCAGAATGAGTAGATTATGTTTGAAGCACTCAGCTACAAGGAAGGATTTCACTAGAGTTGCTTCTTGACTTTATAGGTGACAACTGGGACACAACTCTGGGGAACAAGCTGCCAGCAGCTATCTTGAGAAAAGTAAGGTGGCTGAGGGCTTCTCCTATGCCTTATATTCAAAGTGACCCCAATAACTTACTAACTCTTCCTGTAAGAAAACAGAAACTGAGAGCAGGTAAAGGGGCAGACATACAGAGAGAGTGGCCAGGATCTAAACATGAAAAAAGGCTTCACTTCCCACTTAATAACTAAAAATCCTCAGGCAGATACATTTTTCTAATGTATAATGTAGCTATATTAATGCCCATCATTGCTACTTCATGCTCAGCTATGGTTTTATCAGGAATTTCCATATCAGGTTAGTCTCTATCACAAAAACTTGGTGTCTCTTTCTGGCAACAAAAAACTGACACTTTCTTCTCTGACACTTCCCCTAACCCAGAGTTTTAAAACTGTAGTTGAAATAGGAATAAATATCTCACCAAGTAAACACTCACCAAAGTTGGAGCCAAAATTGACTTTCATAAGTTTGAGGTGTCTCCTCCAACAGGTCAGCAGAACTGTAAGGAAAAATCGCTATTTTGAAATTACATAGTACAGAGTAAGAAAACCTCTGTTAAGGTCAGCAGAATATGAACTTTGTGAGTCAAGGATCCAAGAAGGTTAAAGCGGCACTCACCTCTTACAGTTCCCAAACCTCACAGGAATGTCCTTGTAAGTAATTGACAAAAGAAAATTGCAGTTTCACTTGTAGACTAGACAGGGGAAGTGCGAGAATTATAGATTAATGCCCAGGACCTTCCTACTTGGGCCAACTGAACAGAGGCCACTTCAAATACTTTCATAAGGCCATCCCAGAGCCATCATAACTGTTCTCTTGGAACATACCCTAACCTAATCCCTGTCTTTTCTTTCCTGGGAAGATGCCCAAGCCCAAGTTGCATAGGTGGTTGCCTGCCTTTTGACTTCGTCCATGTTCTAGTTTTCTTCTTACCTCTTTGTCATGATTTGTGGGATAGACAGCACTAGTGAACGGAAGAAAATATCCACATATACCCCACCCCCAATCTCCAACTTTCAGCTTGAAATGAACAGGAAGTGCCTGCTCAGTTCAGGGGACACAGGAAGGGTGGGAGCAGGCTAACTGTGGGAATATCAACTAGGATTGGAACCAGAGCAGCAATAAAGGACAGAAACATCTCTTAGACTTACTGCATTAAAAAATAAGCTCATTTTTTCCTCTTTTACTTAAAACAAAAAGCATTTAGTAAGAGCTAGGGGCAAGAGATACAAATATATGAAGACTCATTCCCAATCATCCTAGAGACAGCTATCGTCACAGGGAACTAGTCAGAAGAGTTTATTTTAATCCTCTCAGCAAGGATGTACAGAGGTCTACCTCCTTGGGAGATGTCCCTTTTCTAACTAACAAAGATACATACCCCACCCCACCCCCAATCTCATTAAGGTGATTCATCAATTTGATAAGAGACTCTTCTGATCAACTCCCATTATACTTATGTGCCAGTCCAATTATTTTTTGGATCCATTACTCAGTCATGAAATATTACAGATGCTTTCTCAGAAACATCACCATTCACCCAAATCTTTTCAGATTCCAAAGTTTTTCTTAACTTTAAAAACTCTGGTATCTTTAGTGCTATGGCCCTTAACAATGTGAAGCAGAAACTCTACCACTGAAACACCTGTTACCACACAGCAAGCAATCTCTCTAATTTAATTTTAACTTGATGTACTAGAAATTATTCTGTTCAACTGCACTTTAGGTCCTACTGATTTCTCAAGATTTATATATGGTTGTATACCATTTTCCATCCAGACCTAGAAGCCCTAAATACAGTTTTCATCTAAATATGTTGTGCTTGGGGCTGGGGGTGGAGGGGAGGGAAGCAGAAGGAAAGGGGAGGAGGCAGGGAGTGTTAGGGTGAGCAAAATAAGAATCCATTCTAAAAAAGAGTCTCCAGGTTAGTATTATAATGTTGAAAAACAGTGAAGAGTCTTATTCCAAGCCATCACCACCACTACTCACTAGAAAATGCCTTTTAAAAAATCAAGGCAAACTCAAGAACAGACATACTCCTGTTGAAAAAGCAAATACACTTTTCTTATGTGGGCCTAACTCTGTTCCCCTGGGAATGAGTAGGATTGAGCTAACAAGATCTATTCTCTATGTGCATATTATAACCCAGATCTGGTGCTTTGGAAGTGAAAGTTTCCAAAGACTATATCCTAAGCACAATCAAAAGTTTGCACTGCAGGAAAATCTTGACTATTTCACAAAAGTGGAAGATATAATCCGTCCTGCACAGTAGCCAAAACAATCTTTTTAAAGCATAGGTCTAACAATGTCATTTACCTGCTCAAGAATCTTTAGGGGTTCCCCACTGCATTTAGGATAGAACTCCTCACTTTAGAATTTATGGACTTTCACAATCTGGCTCCAGAGTAGCCCTCCAAACTTGTTTCAGGTTATTCTCCCTTCGTGAACTTCAGGCCAAACTGGTCTACTCAGCTTTCTCCTCCTTCTATATTTCTGCATATGCGGTCCCCTACTTCTCTTAGAATCCTTAAGTTTCGTCAAGATTCTATTAAGGAACAAACTGTAAAGGAAACTTTTTCTGATCCCCTAAATTGTTGTTGTTTTTTCAGTTGTTTCAGTCATGTCTTTATCTTCTTGACTCCATTTGGGGTTTTCTTGGCAAAGATACTGCAGAGGTTGCCATTTCCTTTTCCTGTTCATTTCACAGATGAAGAAACTGAAGCAAAGAAGATTAAGTGACTTGCCCAGGTTCACACATCTAGTAAGTGACTGAGACCAGATTTGAATTCATGAAGATGAGTCTTCCTGATTTCAAGCCCAGCATGCCACTTTGCCACCTAGCAGCCCACCCTAAATTGACAGTATTCTCTTCTCTCCCTTCGCAAATCATCTCGCATTTATTTTGCTGTGTAGAGATTATGTCTTCTCTTCCCCAGCCCCCTCCCAGCAAAATGCAAACTCCCTGAAAGCAAGAATTATTGTTTTTTGTTATCTTTGAACCTAACTTAGTACCTCATACTACCCCCCACCCCCATCTGCATGTGACTTTTTGGTTGTGGGGACATCTCCTGATGTGAAAACTCTTTCTACAACTACAGAAGGATGTAGATTGGCTACCCCTCCATAACTCATAATTTTAGAGAATCTCCTGAGGCCCTGAAAGATTAACTGACTTGCCCATAGTATGTGTCAGACTCAGGGTTTGAGTCTTCTCAAGTCTTCCTGAATCCAAGGCTGTCCCTCTCTCATTAGCCAGCTATCATAGTAGGTCTTTAATAATGCTTGTTAAATTTAACTGAATACAGAAATCCAGGGATCACATCGGCTTAATTACTCTACTGCCTCATAATCAACAATGTCGATTATTTGGAAATTCTTTGCATAATTTTCAGCTTTCTGGGAGTAGGAGGAAAATCTCTTATCACTAGCAGAGGAAACAGGATCGATATAGAATACAAGAGCTCTGAATCTCAAATCTAATTCTCATGGTTCTTTAGAGGGCTATAATGTTCATCTACCCGGGGGGGGGAACAAACCTCTCTCCTGTAACCTCTGATTTGCCTCTGAGCTTTACATGTAAAGGACTTTTTGGCTACTTTCTGACTTACAGCTGCCCCAACGATGTCAGATGGAGAGAAAAAGAAGAAACATGCATAAAATACACTAGCTTTGCAGTCTATACCCATTAAATAGGTCTGGGGTCCCAAAGTACACCGGAGCTAGATATTTGGATTGCCTAGCCAAAAATTAACTATGTCAAAGTCTAAAAGTTATATCTTTGAATTAATTTTTTTTAAAAAAGATAAAGCATGTGACATTATGTGATTAGACTGAAAAATCAAGCTAGAGAACAATCCCATTTCCTTATACATGTATACCTTAACCACCCTTCTGCCTTGACAACAACATGTCCACGTGCCCCAAAACCTGACCAGTTTCCCTCATTCATGGCTCACAGGAATAAGGGTTATCAATGATTATAAAGGAAGTTTGTTTGTTTTGTTTTTAACGGTATCTGAGGCATATCTCCTGTGAAAATGAAGAGTTTGTTTCAGATAAAATGAGGGGATTTCCCAAGGAGAGCAATATTCTTAGGAGTGAGACTCTGGATGAAACAGGTTTCCAAAGTCTGGTTGAGTGTGTTGGGGGCTAGGTAAAAACTTTTTTTCTGTGAAATGATTTCTGCCACCCCACCATTGGCCCCTAGGTTTTCCATCTGGGCTGAGAAGTCAGCGTGTATTACCTGCAGATGTGCTGGACTCTAGCCAGCCATTCAACAGAGCCCAGACTGATGTGGAACATGTGTCAGGGAGCAGTCAGATGCAGCCAGTTTGCATTGGCCCACTGACAGCATTAGTGAGGCAATTTGGATATATAGCTCATGAACCTGAAGAAGGGTGCTGACTGTACTGGGAGGTCAAACACATATAGGAAATAAGATGACGGCTTTTCACGACATTCCATATAGATTATCTTTCTTACTGTTGATTGGTTTATAGGGCAAAAAAGTTGAGGGGAGTCCAAAACATAGGATTCAAATAAAATTATTTTGGCTTTGGACAGACGCATTGAGAAATTTACATATCAACCTCATGCAATTAACATTTTAAAATCCTACAGTAAAACAAAGCTCTGTCCTGCCCTCTTCTGGCCGCCAAAATAATGGCCAAAATAATCTAAACAAAATAAAGTACAGAAACTGGAGGAGTTGGACTCTATCAGCATTTATAAAACACCTACTATAGGCCAAATACTGCAGTGGACCTACAAACACAGACCCGAAGAGTAAAAGAATCCTTATTTTCAAAGAGCTTACATTCTATGGGGGAAGATACTGACTTTTATATAGCTATATCTCCAATGGGGACTGAGAGTCTATAAAACCAATACTGTATATCCACTCTGTTGATGTGTTTTCCAATTCCTCGGAACCAGAGATTTCTATACAAAGAACCAAACAGATTCCTAAACAAAACTCCAGGCCAGGATTTCTCTGTACCAGGCAAAGGCAGAGAATGTCTACTAAAGCAAATCTATCATGGATGCAGGAAACTTCTCCAACTCATTCCAGAATTTGGTATTAAGTGGAAAAGAAGGCCCACACCCTCTGCATAACTGGAATGCACTCCAGTGAATGCAGTGTTATTCTTGGCCATACCCTAAATCCATAGTCCTTTGAGTCACTGTTTCTGTTTGGCCACAGCTATTAGAATTATCTAGTTAGTTCCAATGAGATCCCCAAACTGAGTTCAGTTAGGGTATCAACTCTTTAAAGAGAGAGGACACCGAAGAAGGGCAAGATACTTATTTGCTTCTTTTCTTCAAAGAATCACATAATGATTCCCCTTTGACTGCCATATCCTACACATATTTCCTCTAAACTTCTGTCAAGACTGAGGAGGATGAGGAGCAAGAGTAAAATTATTCTGTAATTCTAAGGAGGCAAGTTCACCTATTTATTCCAAAGATGACTCTGTTTAGCTTCAAATTCCATATGAGGTGACTGGACTGGACAATATCTATAGAGCAAAGGGCAGGATCATGTCTAGAAGCTGTAGTTGAAGAGAATATCAACTGCTGTCTTAGAGGAAGTGTAATATGATGTTCTAGACTCGAAATTAGAGGAAAGTTTAAGTCCCAGTTTTGTCAATGACTTGATCAGGGATAGCTCATAATCGAATCTCTGTGAACCTCAGTTTCCTCAACTATAAAATGGGAATAAGAGTAAGAAGAGTTAACATTTATAGAATGCTTTAAAGTTTGCAAAGTACTTTACGTATATTATTACTATCTTATTTGCTTTTCATCACATCCCTATGAGGCAGGTATTATCATTAACCCTCTTTCACAAATGAGGACGTTAAGTGACATGCCTGGCTTACCCAGCTAGTATGTGTCTGAGGCGAGGTCTGAACTCAGCTCTTCCTGACTCCAAGTCCATTGCTCTATTTACTCTGCCATGATGCTTCTCTCAATAATAATACTTCTGTACAGATCAAATAAGAAAACTTACATAAAACACTTTCTAATTATAATGTACTATAAAAGGCAAACAATCACACAGCTAGGGACTGGACTTGTGATTTTACTGATACTGAATTCCCAGGTGAGAAAACTACCTCTACCAATGCAGGTCAGCACCTTCTCTGCAATTTATAGTCAGAGAGAGTTGCCTAGAATATCAAGAGGTTAAACATCTTGTTCATCATCAAAGACCCAGTCAATATGTATTGGGTGTACTGGACTTGAATCCAGGTCTTCTTGTCTTTGAGGCTCTAACCTACACCTTAGCTTCTCAAAACAACCATACTTTTACACAATAGTATTCAATATTCTAGACTGATTTTTGCCCCCCCTATGCCTCAGTGTATAGTTTGGAGACAAGAAAAAAATTGGGAATATTTATTTTTCTTCCTTTAAAGACTTTTAGCCAGGTCCTGTAACCTAAACTGAAAGAAAGGTTTAAGGTGAAGAAAATACTATCAATAACAATGATAGACTTAGCTCTTCTCAACAATACAACGATCCAAGACAATTCCAAAAGACTTATGATGGAAAATGCTCTCCACATACAGATAAAGAACTGTGGAGTCTGAATACAGATGGAAGCATTCTATTTTCACTTTGTTTTTTCTTTTTTGTCATTTTTCCCTTTTGTTGTGATTCTTCTTTCACAACATGACTAATGTGAAAATATGTTTAACATGATTGTACATGTATAATATATATCAGATTGCTTGCTATCTTGGGGAGGGGGGAGGGGAGGAAGGGAGAAAAATTTGGGACTCAAAATCTTACAAAAACGAATGCTAAAAAGTATCTTTACATATAATCGTAAAAAAAATAAAAATACTATTAAGTACAAAAAGGAAAAGAAAATACTACCAAAATGTCAACATTCTCTTCCATATCATAATGCTGGTAGTCCTTTAGTAGTGTAACAGACATGGAATGGTCTCAAAGCACTGAATTATATCTCATAAAGATGCAGCTTCACAGACAAATATTAATGGGAGTTCAGTGATAGGTCACAAATAGAAACATCTAGAATTTTTCTTCCTTTATCTACTTAAGGATTACTTGAGAGAGCTATGCCTTATGCTGAAAGAGGATCTGACTCTCATTTTTATTACTTTAATGTGTCTCCAAGGAAGTCAATTCCCAAGGAAACTTTAGAGAAATACTGCCACCTCCTGGGCAGAAACAAATCTTGTCCCCTCAGAATACCGTTTCCCAAAGTGATTTTATCATATAACACTTTAGGGTTTGAAATATGTTGATAGAAACCCACAAAATGCTACAAAACTACACATGCTCATTCTGGAGACAGGGAAATGAAATAAGGATGTAGTTAGTAATAGTTGCAGAGAAGGTGCTGGTAATGAGATGTGGTAATGGTGATGGTGGTAAATTTGAGAAGAAATTAAAGTCTACTTCCATAAAAAAAAATTATGCCAACCAAGTCCAACATTAAAATGGGCTACCTCAGGAGAAAGGTTCTACATCACAAGAAGTATTTAGAGACTACACAATAACTTGTCTGGGATATACAATGTGTGTATAGACAAACATACATATATGTGAATATATATTGGACTAGAAAACCTTGGAAGCCCCTTTCAGCTCTAAAATTCTATGATTCTGTAAATATTTTGGCATGAATGTAATACAGTTAATATTTTAGAGAAGAATATCTAAATTCTCAAGGAACCCTCATAACTTGGGGCACTGTGCCTTAAAAAACTGACCTACATACAATAGGATTTTGAAATCCAATTGTTTATATATTTCTTCTCTTCTCAAGACTCTCCAGGAATATAAGACTGAAGCCATCTGTTTCAACTCTTTTTTTTCACTTTTCTTAATCTTAAAGTCCTTCCTTGCTCTCTAGTCTCAAAGGACTACATGTCCCTCTTTTGTGAGGGTAATCCTAACCATACCATTGATCCCACCTATTCCCATCTCCTTTAAACTTTGTTTTATTAGTCTGTCCCCCTCAAAAAGCTCCTTTTCCTTATCCTAGACAAATGCTCTAGTTTCCCCATCTCTTCCCCTCAAAAAACCAACAAATAGACAAAAACCTTTTTGCTTCACCCTGCTACTCCCTCTTTACTTCTTTCATACATGGTTCCACTCTCATATCATCTTAGAGAGGCAGCTATTTCCAAAATGAATGGCCTCCTTATACTATATCAAATATCTTATTTGCTGTCTTAATCCTCTTTGAACTCCCTTTGGTGTCTGACATTGCAGACTACCCCATACTTTGAAATACCCTCCCCTCCTATGATGATTCCTGTATCTCTTCCTTTCTGTTTTACTGGTTCAGTTTAATCCAATAAATAACATCTTTGCAACCCTTAAAGGTACCTCAAGGTTCTATTCTTGTGCCTCTTTTATCACTCTCTGTTGGTGATCTCATCCTCTCATATGACATGCAGGTGACTCCCAAATCTATTTACCAACTACCAATTTCTACCTGAAGCTCCAGTCCCATATTTCTGATGCCTGATGGCAATTTCCATACAGAGTGAGGCACTTCAAACTCAACAAAGGCACTATAGTGGAAAGAGCAAGGAATCTGGAGGAAGAAGCCCTAGTTTCAAATATCAGCTCTGCTACTCACTATATGAGTTTCTTTGGGCAAGTCACTTAATCTTCTCTGGATCTAAGCCCTCTCATGTACAAAATGGGAGGGTGGGATTGGATTGGACGATCTCTAAGGTCTCCTCCAACTCAAATTGAACCTATCTGTCTGTCTTTCTCCCTAGATTCTCTATTACTGTGTTTCTTGGTAAGTTATTTTTATTGTGAATGTCATAGTCATAAAAAACGAACATTTCTATATAAAAAGAATGATTAAATAAGAGGACTTAGTTGTGTCTGAAAATGTGTCTCATTCTGAATTATCACCTCTCTGCTGAGAGATGGAAAACATACTTCATAGTCTTTTGGAGTCATGACTGGTCATTGGATTGATCAATTATATGTCCTTCAAAGTTGTCATGAAAACATTAGTTCATACAAGGGGGAAGGAATAAGCGTTTATATAGAGTCTCCTGTGTGCCAGACACTGTGTGCTAAGCTCTTTGCAAATATTTTATCATTTGATCCTCACAGCAATCCTGCAAGGTAAAGGCTGTTATTATCCCTTTTTTTACAGTTGAGAAAACTGAGGCAAACTGTTTAAGTGACTTGCCCAGAGTAAAAAAAAACAAACTAGTAAATGTCTGAGGTTGGATTTAAACTCAGATATTCCTGACTCCAGACTCAGCACTATCTACTACACCACTTAGCAATCTTATATTCCCATTTATCTGAATCAGGGGTGGGGAACCTGTGGCCTCGAGGCCACATGTGGCCCTCTAGATCCTCAACTGCAGCCCTTTGACTGAATCCAAACTTCACAGAACAAATCTCCTTCATAGAAGGATTTGTTCTATAAAACTTGCACTCAGTCAAAAGGCCTTACCCAAAGACCTAGAAGGCCCCATGTGGCCTTGAGACCCCTGATTTTCTGAATCCTTTCCTTTTTTCATTTCTTACAGGGCAATAATATTCCACATTATCTATTACTATTGTTTGTCTAACTAACCTCATGGTCACTTAGATTTGTAACACGAGAATCATTTTAACTCCTCCTCTCTCACCTCACATGTACCACATTTCCCATATTTAGAAGTCCCTCATGTCCTTTAGATCCCAATTCAGATGTCACTTCTTCCATAAAGCGTTCCCTGACACCCTGTATTTCTCCACGATGAAAGTGAGTTCTAACATTTTTTTCTATACCAGTGCTGCCCATTCTTATCTTCATATTATTATTAACTCCAGGGCCTAGGGTGATGGTAAGCTGGGATAGTAAGAGAGAGTTCATCATGCTCATCCTCTTTCACTGAATTTCAGGGGAACATGAAACTTACAATAAGCAAGAAGCTCCCTAGGAGAACAGAATAGCATTGCTACTTGTTCTCCAATGAGAGAAGAACAGAAAAAACCTGTCCTTGTTCAATCACAACAGCCCAGTGCACGACACATATCTCTTGGTAGTCATTCCATGCAAGAGTATCTGACTTATTTCTTTTCCATTTCTTTTCTACATACAATAAAAACAAGTGACCATAGAACACTGTCTACCTGAGACTTTTAAATAGGGGGTAGGGATGATGGTAGATGGGGTTGATAAAGAGGACCAATTTTGAATCTGGCCAGTAAGGTTCTTTCCAAACCTGCTTAACCATTCAGCTTGTCATGGAAGTGGTGTGAGGGTATTCAAGGTCACTGGGCTGGTGGACTGAATATGTATCCCTTTGTGGGCAAATTGTATATTTTAATCTCAATGGTTAATAAACAAAATGACTCTTTCTGATAGTCTTTAAAGAAGGTGGCACATGAACCAGAAAGGCTATTTGTATTACTGAAATGCTTCATGTGATTCCCACCAAATCCACACAGAGCCTATATCCATGCCACATTTCCTAATAATTTACATGGATCTATCTTTGGCATTTAATCTTACTCTCACATCACAATCATTTGTACACATGTCTTTTCTTCCAGCAAGTCCCATGAAGGCCAGCCCTGTGTCATGTACAGTATCCTCAGTACTTAACACAGTGCTATGTATAGGTTCAATTAACATTTGTTGAATGAATAAATGTTAAACAAATGGGACAAATTAGTCTAGAAATCCAAGTCCTGAAATCCAACCTGCAAACTGCTGAGCAGAATAGGCATAGCTCAAGATTTGTCTTGTTTAACTTTGAAAAATTAATAATTACATAGGCATTAGTACTCCTTTCATGGATGTAGATCTAAACCTCTCCACATCTTATCCTGTAGAATTATTGTATATAGTTTTCCAAAAATCTACAGAAAAAGACACCCCCCCCAATGTACTTTGAATGTCTCAGAATCCCAATGCAGCACTGAGGCTGCCTACCTATCTTTAATTTTTGTTATATGACTAGCCCATTCATTTTCCCATCATAAATGTTGGCAATGATACCTTTTATATCATTTCTCAAATGCAAGCTCTCTAAATCCAGTCTCAATAGGGTATTTATGTGTTAGGGCAAAACATGAGCCACTGAGTCCAGCTCCATGCCAATAATTCAAAATAGGGGAAGGAACATACTGATCCTAAAAGGTCAATGTTTTAGGAAGACAGATTATATCAAACACTAATTTTGCTGACACCACTATTAATTTGCCTTCTGATCTCATAGAGAACTCTTCTTTGCATGAAATACTCTCATCCAGCCCCTGCCTTTCCTGTTTTTGTCTCAGCCTCAAACCCATAGATTTTGATATTCCTAAGAAGCCCTGACCCCCTAATCAAGCCTGACCTTTCATTTATAATACCCTTGGCTCACAATCTGAATTTCATCTCTCTCCCAGAAGGGATAGCTAGGGGGTCCTCTTAGCCATAATTACTGATTATGTTATTACTGATAATAATGGAAGACCATGGCCATATTGGCTGAGCCCTTCTACTATAAAACTGACTGGCCTCCCATCTCTGCCACCTAGAGAGTCTCAGAGACTTCAAAGTTCAACAAAAGGAGCAGACCTCTGCTGACTTGGTTATATGTTGCAAAGGGCATTCAACTGTACAAGGAAGGAATTCTTAGTTCTGAAAGTGACCACAAGCCATTCAGATTCTTCTGGATAAACAGAAGACCCCCCAGGAGTTTTAGGTTCAGAGCACGCAGCGTATAGGCCTTTATCTCCAGTATTTCCCATAGCCTGAGCCGAGGCAACCATCATGATGTTCAGCATAGTGGGAACGCATACTTAGCTACCTGGTACCTCCTAGTATGAAATAGCCCCCTAACGGACAAAGGGGGAAAGTTCCTTCAGGAGCTCAAAGTCTAACATTCCTTTTAGAGCCAAGATTGCCAGACAATGGGTTTGTTAGCTCTAGGAGGAACAAGAGAGGGTATAGTATATAGAATGCTGGACTTGTAATCAGGAGCACCTCAGCTAGAATCTATTCTCAGTTACTAGCTTGTGACTCCAAGTAAATCACTTAACCTCTCTGGTGCTCAGTTTTCTCATCTGTAAAACGAAGGGGTTGAATTCATGGAACTCTGAAGTCCCTTCCAGCTCTAGATGTGTGATCCTGTCAAGTCAAGTCAAGAAGTGCTTACTATGTGCCAGGCTCTGTACTAAGTGCTGAGGATACAAGGAAGGTGAATGATGAGGGTCTCTACTACTTCTAGACTTCTCCTTTCCTTCCATCACTTAGCAACTTCTCCTCTTTTGAGATTCACTATCCACACATATCACCCCATCTAGATCTTAGTGGCTTTTACCTACTAACTCCCAGAATACTCCCCCTACTTTGATCCTTTCAAAATTATTTCAGTGACTTATTCAGAAGATCCTTTTTTTTTCCTCAACTCCAACCCTCCTACTAGGAGGCTTAGAAATAAATATTAATGTTCCCTCAAATACCCCAACCTCCCAGTTGTTCAATGTGCTCACCTCCCATGATGACTCCTTCATTCCATCTTTGCCACACACACAGATCATTATATCTTTGATCCTTCCATCATTCACAAGTGTTCCATTTCCATGATAAAGAAACTGGAAGGTCTTTTATGTGGTCGCAATCTCTTATCATTCCTTGTCTTCTGACTCCCAAACCTATGCTTTGTCCCAACCATGACCTAAAATCTCTGCATCCCTCAGAATTTTGCCAGGTTATACCCCTACTTTGGCTATATTCTCTTCCCTTCCCAAACTCAATCCCTTAAGAGAACCAGTTCAACTCTTCTCTCACCTTCATTCAAGAATTCATTGCCTCCTTATTACCAATCACTCCTCACCAAAACCCAACCCTGGATAACCAAACACATTCTTTGTTCTTAATGCTACTGACTGAGCTGGAAAACACCAAATCCATGCTGATTTGACTCACTACAAATGTGCTAGCTAATCTTAACTGGGCTCTTATTATAATGAAGCAATATTTTTCTTACTCTCTAAGTGATTTTCTATACAAATTCTTGTAATTTTTTAAAATTCTGAATTTAAACACCAAAAAAGCACATCCAGACATACAGCAGAACACAAAAAGAAATCTATGTGATAATGAATCTCTATTAAATACCAACTGCTTTTTAAAAAGTATAATAAATTCTACATATTACTTTCAAAACTGTCCTGCTTATCTGTGCTTCCTTCTGAATTTCTCTTATGTGCATCTTAAGCATCATTAGTTGCCCTCTTTTTTATCATCACGATTGCTACCCCATCTCTGTCCCTCTCCCCCCACCCCTGCCAATTAAAAAGTGAGAGAAAGAAACAAGGGGAAAAACTGTTGTAGCAAATAAGCATGGTCAAAATGAATCCCAAAGTCCATCAATTGAGGAATAGCTGAACAATTTGTGGCATATCACTGCAATGAAACATTATTGTGCTATAAGAAATGATGAGCAGGATGATTTCAGAAAAACTTGGAAAGTTCTACATGAACTGATGCAGAGTGAAGTGAGCAGAACCAGGAGAACATCATACACAAATTGTACAATGAACAACTATTAGCTATTTTCAGCAATATGATGATCCAAGACAATCCAAAAAGAATCATCAAAAATGCTATCAATCTCCAAAGAAAGAACTGATGGCATCTGAACACAAACAGAGGCAAACTGTTTTTCACTTTCTTTCCCTCTTTCATTTTTTTGTTCAAGTTTTCTTCCACAAAATTACTAATATGGAAGTATGTTTTACACGATTACACATGTATAACACATTAGATTGCTTATCATTTCAGAGAGTTCAGAGGGGAAGGAGGGAAGTATAGAATTTGGAACTCAAAATTTAAAGAAAAACCTACTGTTTACATGTAATTGGGGGAAAATTATTTAAAACAAAAACAGAACAACAAAAAATCAATTCCCACAGTAGCCATGTCTAAAAATGCCCGTCTCTTTCTGTACTTTATATCAATTATCCCTCTGCCAGGTGGTAGATAGGTAATATCTTTCATCACAGATCCTCTGGAGACATGGTTGAGCATTCAGTTCTTAAGTCTTTTAAAGTTGTTTTTCTTTTCAACAATGCTGTCTTTGTATAAACTGTTCTCCTGGTTCTGCTCAATTCTCTATGCCTCAGTTCATTATACCCAGAATTCTTTGAAATAATTTATTTCATAATATCATAGAGGGCAATAATATTCCATTATATTTTTATACTATAATTTGTTCAGCCATTCTTCAATTGTCTTAGAAGCAACGTAGGTGGCTCCTTTAGATTCTAAAGATTCTTCTCTACCCCTCCCCCTTTTAAAATTCTCCCTCCCTTTCCTTCAGAAGGAAGAAGTGTGTTTTGCTTGGAACTATTCTCTCTGAAGTATTATCCTCCCTCTAAACTGGGCCCCCCTTTCCTATTTCTGCTTGCTTCCTTGTTGAGTTTGTTATATTTCTACCCCAAACTGTATACGTATGTGTGTGAACATGTTCAACCCTTCTCCCTCCATTTTAAATAAAAGTGAGGTTCATCTGGTGCTCATTCTCCCTATTCCTTCCTCCATGTTTGTATAGTTTTCTTCTCATTCACCCCAATTATGAGAAATAGGCAAGTACCACCCTCTTCCTCTGTTCTATATGAGTGTATTCCTTTTGAATCTACCCCCAGGTCCTCTTATCTTTTGAAGATATTAAGGTTCTGAAGGGAAACTTGTTTCTTCTCCCCCTATTAGAAGGGCAGGGCTATATCATCACCTACCCCCTTTTCCAGTTGCTCAAATAAATTTACCATTAAAGTTTTCTCTGCACTCTTGTATTTCTATTTAAAAATTAACCCTAATCGTTTCATCAGAAACATCTGAAAGTCCTCTATTCCATTAAAAATCCATTTTTTTTAAAAATGTGGGAGTTCTGGATTTTGGCTATGACATTCCCGGTACTTTTCCTTTTGGAGTTCTCTTCAGGTGATCAATGTATTCTTTATCTGCTTTTCCCCTCTGGTTCTAATAGATCTAGGAAGTTTCTATTTGTGATTTCTTGAAATGTAACATCAAGCCTTTTTAAAATCTTAATTTCCAGGGAGTTCAATTACTCTTAAAATCTCTCCTTAACCTGTTTTCTAGGTCAGTTGTTTCTGACATCTGATATCTTATATTTTCTTCAATTTTTTTCAGTCTCTTGATTTTGTTCCAATATTTCTCATGAAGTCATTGATTTATTTGTTATATTCTAGTCTTCAGGGTATCTGTTACTTTGGTAAGGTTTACAATTTACTCTTCTAAGCTGTTTATTATCTTTCTATTTATTTCTTTTGGAGCTTTTACTTCATGTTTGTAATCTTTTGCTCCATTTCTTCTAGGTATTCAGGCAGTCCTTGTGGAAAATAATTTTTTTTCCCTTTGAATTTCTGCTTGAAGTTGTTATGGTATTACTCTTTCTTTTGGGGGTATTTTTAGATTTGTAATAATTTTTGACACTAGTTAGTGTTTTCTTTGATTATTCATCTACCTAGCTTTAGTTCCTAAATTAGGGGTTTGTACTAGTGCTGCCAGGCCCCCTGTTATACTCTTAGATGGGGTGGTCTGCTCTTCTGGATCTTACCTTGGCTTCTCATGATGACTCTATCTCCTGAGGTTAATGCCCCCTGGATCTTCAAGACCTTCTATGATATCTTAGGATACCATGTTAAGGACCTCAGAGCTCTTGATCCTAAGCTATCCCATGCTTAGCACCATGGAAACAGTGGTTGGGGGGTGTCCCCAAATCACTACCCTAGAGGTTTCTGAAGACCCTAGGGCTTTCTTAGGAGAACCTTCCACTCTTGCTGCCTCTAGGTACAGAAGGTTGAGGATTACATGTGAACAGTATGGTTGTAATGGAGCTCACTTTACTGGAGGGGACCCCTTTCCTAATGTCCATGAACTTCTAGCTAACATTTTGGGCAGTTCTGGGTGGAAGAAGTCATTTACTGAAGTTTCTCAATGGATTTCTTGATTATTATTCTGTCTGGTACGAAATTCTGGGTTTTGCTGGAATCAGTATATGGGAGTTGGATGGTCTGCTTCCCTCTTAGGCAGCCATCTTGGCAGGAACATCTATCCCACTCTCCATAATAGCTGTTCCAAACCTTTTCTTCTCCCCTCAAGCCAGCAACTATACTTCGATCCCAAGACCTCTCAGCTAAGCTCCCTACCTCATACTTAGAAAAAAAATCAAAGTTTTCTGCCAACATCTCCTTTTTCCTTCCTCCTTACCTGACAACCTATCCTTCTCATCTCATAATTCCCTGATATCACCCACCATTTCCTCCTTTAGCCTTAGATGAAGAGGTAGCTTTAGTAAAAATCAAATGCCACCTGATTTCTTTCCCTTTTGCATTCTCCAGATTGGACCCACTATCATCATGATCTTTCTTCCTAATCTTTAATTTCTCCCTCTCTACTAGTTCTTTCCCTGGTACCTACAAATAGGCCCAAGTTTTCCCCACCCTAAAACAAGCAAAAAAACCCCAAACCTTCAGTAGACTTAACTATCCCCATTATTGTCCTATATCTCTCCCTGCCTTTTCAGTCAGTCAATAAGCATTTATTAAGCACCTACTATGTGCTAGGCACTGTGAAAATACTGAGGATACAAAGAAAAACAAAAAACAGTCTCTAATCTCAAGGAGATCAGAGACTAATGCGGGAGACAACAAGAAAACAATTACGTTCAAACAAGATGTATATAGGATAAATAGGAGATAATTAACAGAAGGAAAGCACTATTATTAAAGAGGATCAGGAAAAGCTCCTCATAGAAAAGGGGATTTTAGTTGGGCCTCAAAGGAAGCCAGTGAAACCAGGAGGAAGAGATGAGGGAGAGCTTTCCAAGCATGGGGAGCAGATAGTGAAAATGCCTGGAGACAGGGTGTCTTATTTGAGTAACAGCAAGGAGGCCACTGCCCCTGGATCGCAGAGTGGGACAGGCATTTCTGGAAAGGTGGGGAAGGAAGGTATATGAAGACTAAAATGGTAGGAGGGGGCCAGGTTGTGAAGGGCTTTGACTGCCAAACAGATGATTTCATATTTGATCCTGGAGGTGTCAGGGAGCTACTAGAGTTTATTTGAATAGGGGGTGATGTGGTCAGATCAATGTTTTAGGAAGATTAATTTGACAGATAAATGGAGGATGAACTAGAATGGGGAGACCTATGGTAGGGAGACCAACCAGCAACCTATTGCAATACTCCAAGAATGAGGTGATAAGGGCCTGCACAAAGGTGGCAGCCATGTTGGAGGAGAGAAGACACAGTGAAGGTATAATCTACAGGACTTGGTAAGAAACTGGCTATGAGGAGAGTGAGGCATCAAGAATGACACTTAGGTTTCGAGCCTGAGTGACTGGCAGGATGGTGATGCACTCCATGATATTAGGGAAGTTTGGAAGAGGAGAAAATTTTGGGAAAAAAGATAAGGAGTTCAATTTTGGACATGATGAATTTAAGATGTAAGTAGGCCATCCTGTTTGAGATGTCCATTCAAACAAAAGTAGTATACAACTGGTGCTTCAGCTTCCTCTCCTCTCACTTTCTTCTTAACTATTTAAAAACCTGGCTTCCAACCTCATCACTAAACTAAACTCTCCAAAGTTACAAGTGGTATCCTAAGAACCAAACCTCCTTACAATAACTGGCACATAAGTAAGAGCTTACTAAATTCTTTAATTACCTATGTATCTTTCTCTCAATCCTCATGTTCTTTGATCTAACACACCTGACACTGGTAACCACCTTCTCCTAGATTCTCTTTCTCTTCTCCCTGGGGTTTTAAGACACTACTCTCTCCTTGTTCTCCTCCCACCTGCCCAACCACTCCTCAGGCATCTCTGCTGGTTCTTCATTCATGTCATGACCAGTAACTGTGGGCACACAGCAAGGCTGGGTCTTCTTCCCTTTTCTCTATACACTCTTGGTGACCTCATCAGTTCCCATGGACTCAATCATTAGCTCTGTGCAGATGAAACCTAGACCTATTTCTAGTCCTAGTCTCTTTCCTGAGCTCCATTCCCTCATCATCAACTGTATATTGAACACTTCAAACTGGGATGTCCTGCAGGCATCTCAAGCTCAATATGCCCAGAACAGAACTCATCCTCTTTCCCTCCCCCCAACCTATCTCTCTCCTCTTCCAAACTCCTTTCTACTGTCAAGGGTGCTACCACCTTCTCAGTCACTCAGGTTCATAATCTGTGTCATCCTAATGAATCACACAGTCACCACCCTCCTTACTTCTCATATGGATTACTGCATTTACTTCCTATTTGGTCTTTCTGCCTCAAGCCTCTTCCCACTCCAATCAATCCTCTGCAGAGCCACCAGAATAATTTTCCTAAAGAACAGGACTGATTATATCAACTCCCATCCCTCACTCTCAACCAATGAGTTCCAGTGGCTCCCTACTGACTTGAGGATCAAGTAGAAACTCCTTTGATTGGCATTTGAAGCTCTTCACAACATGGTCTCTCTCTACCTTTTCAATCTTTTTACACCTTACTCTCCTCTATACTTTGCATTCCAGCTCCCCTAACCTACTTGATGCTTCACACACATGCTTTTCCATCTCTATGCCTTTGCACTGGCTTCCCCCCTTGACTGGAATGACCTCTCCCCATTTTTGTTTCTAAGAATCCTTCCATTTCCAGCTTGTGTCCCTTTGTTAAGCCTTTCTTGGTTCCCTCAGCTACTAGGGCTCCCCCTCCCCAAATCACCTTGTACTCATTTTGTATCTACTCAGATATCTGTATATTGTCTCCTCCATTAGAATGTAAACTATTTCAGGACAGAGATTTTCACTTTAGTTTTATAAGTTTAGCACAGTGTTGATCACATTATAGCTGCTTAAAAATGGTTGTTGATTACAATGACTCATCCAAGAGGTCTCACTATTACGCACCCTTTAAATCAAACTTTCAGGTCCAGCTTTGATGGACTCAGAGACCTCTGAAAACTTTGTGGACTATTTTCTGGGGCAGAAATCCTGTCAAAATCATTGATGGGGACCCACTTTAGTCCAGGCCAGTGACCCAGGAGATCATCAGTAGATCTAAGTGGGGAAATACCGTAAGGTTCTTGGCTTTGAAAGTGGCTTGCTTTCCTTCTTTCCCTAGTAATTCTGGAAACCAGCTGGACACTGCTCTGTAATTCAGCGATCATGTGATAGCAGAGTTACAGTCTTCACCCAGAACTGCTTATACACATTAATTAGACCAAATGTATACCACACCTAGCTAGAACCTAACCCAAAGTTCCTACCCTTGTACCAGAACAACTGAAATATGTTTAGTGAAGGCAGATAAATTATTCCATGAAGATGAGGTGATCACTTGTTTGATCAACCTAGTTCTAGGAACATTGATCCTGGCCAAAGGTACTTGTTGACTATGTCAGAGATGGTGATCCTACACATATTACCAAAAAATGGTTCATCTGGCCCCTTGACCCCTAACCTCCACCAGAGCCCTTATACAATTTATTAAAATCAAAAGCATAACAACAAAAATTTGCCACATCTTTAGAGTTCTGTACAATATCGCCAACAGAAACTAATATCCCACTGCATCCTATCCTTCATATGTGGCCTGATAGAATAGTTGACAGGAGCAAAGAGAGTAACCAAACTGGATCTTCAAGGAACATACAACCTGGTCTTTATAAGGAAAATAAACAAATGAAGGACAGCCTTCTATATTGCATAAGTTTTACAGCCACAAAATTTCAACCATACCTAACAGAGCTCATCCTCCAGTACAATGCATAGAATACCTTTATTCAAGACCAGCTGGCTGCCCTCCAAGTTGATATAACATCCATGCATAAGAAAGGGTCAGTCCTTGATGTACTTGGCACTTCTCTATCCCTCCTGGCAAAGCTCAGTGGACAATACTCTGTCTTTGCTACAAGGGCCTTAAACATGTGTGGTCCACAAGGGCACACACACCCCTAAGATTTTTGGTGACTTCAACAGCACTATGCCCTCAATTAGTATGCTAAGTCATATACATACATATATATGGAAAGGGTGAATATGACATAATTTGCCTTTAAATATATATAATATACAATAATACATAATCAATTCAAAACATTAAAAAATGACATGCTTGTCTGTGTTTTCTTCTAAATTTCCCCTTCTGATCATGTCGGTGCAGTTTTATATAGATTTCTTTGTTTTCTTATTTTTTCCTTGGCAATCCTACCATCTCTTCTCTCTACCCCTTCGACCCCCCCAAAAATAAACCCATAATTTTTGTAATAAATAAGCATGGTCAAGCAAAATAATCCACAATTTTCTATGTCTAAAAATATATTTCTAATTCTGTACCTTGAGTCCATCATCATATATATAGTTTAGTGACTTTAGGGACATAGTTATAAATTTATACAAAGTCTTCTGAAATATGTGTTTATGCCAATGCCCCTGTAGAGAAGACTTATTGAGATCCATGATAACTCTCTTCCAGCAAATTTCCTGATAAAGGTCTGATATCCAAGGCATATAGGGAATTGATGCAAATGTTAAAAAAAACAAGAGTCATTAACAAGCAGTTCTTCACCATGCAAAATAGAAAAAAAAATCAATGAAAAACGAACAATGCCCAAACAACAGTAGGGATGGGCAGCCTTTGAGTTTTTATATACAATGCTTCAGACA
Organism: Trichosurus vulpecula; assembly: GCF_011100635.1. NCBI lineage: Eukaryota > Metazoa > Chordata > Mammalia > Diprotodontia > Phalangeridae > Trichosurus > Trichosurus vulpecula. The sequence goes on from NC_050577.1 coordinate 266,070,281, forward strand.
GACAATAAAATGAGTCAAGAACTGGGAAGGAGGAAATCATATTGGACTGCACTTGGGAAATTAAGTAGTGCTTTCTTTGAAAAAAAGTGTTAATTGAAAAAATTTTAACATTAATGATCGCCAACTAAAACAGGCATTTCTACATGCACCATAAAACAGAGGACTGACTGTACAAGAAACTGAGAGTCTCTACTATATAAACATTTTAAAGTCTAATCTTGCTGTCCATGTGACAATCCTTCAAAGATTTAAAGATAGCTACTATTGATGCCTAAAACTTCCCCAGTTCTATCAATGAATCCTCATATAGCATGACCGTATTTTCCCCACAGTTACATAGCTAAACCAATGTCAGAGTCTGGATCCAAACACACATTTCTCCCAACTCCAAATCTAGCACTCTTTCTATTATATCATATTGCCTCTCTGCTCTTGTAAAAGCCACCAAATGAATATCAATATTCTTCTGGCAATACAAAGAGGCTGAGAGTAATGGGACACCAAGATTCATTTCTTTTTTTTTTTCTGGATGGGGGAAGGCAGGGCAATTGGGGTTAAGTGACTTGCCCAAGGTCACACAGCTAGTAAGTGTGTCAAGTGTCTGAGGCTGGATTTGAACTCAGGTCCTCCAGGGCCAGTGCTCTACTCACTGCACCACCAAGATTCATTTCAACAACAAACATTTAATGAACATCTGCTATGCATACATGTAGATGTCTGTCTATTTATCTGTCTATCTATCTATCTATCCAATTACAGAGTAAATAAAAAATAATTTTGGTGTGAAGGAGAGCAGAAAAGGGAGCACTAATGAGGGAATTTAGTAAAGTCTCCTATAGTAAGTGTCATCTGAGGTGTGCTTGAAAGAAGTTAAGGATTCTGCAAAGCAGAAGTGAAGAGGGAAAATATTCCAAAGGTATCCAGGTAGAAAATGGAACATCTTACAATTTAATTCAACTCAACATGAAGCTATTATTTGCTATGTTCTAGGCACTGTGTTAGGTACTAGGGATAAAAACACAGCAACAAAACAGTCCCTGTTCATAGGAAACTCACCTTCTACTGAAGGTAAACAACATGTATACAAATAAGTAGATACAAAATAAATATAAATATATACAAAATAATTTGGGGGAAATTATATAACTAAGGGAATCAGGAAAGGTCTTCTGAAGAAGGTGGTACTTGAGTTATACCATGAAGAGAGCCTAGGGATTCCAAGAGGTATAAGTGATGAGGGAGAGCATTCCATGCAGGGAAGACAGACAGCCTGTGCAAATGAATGAATAAAAAGGCATTTATTAAGTACTAATTATGTGCCAGGTATTGTGCTAAGCACTTGTACTAGCAATTTTGATTTGAAGATCTTTCCCACCCATTAATAGGCTACGTGACCTGCTTATGTCACAGGAAGCGTAAGTTACATGGTAGAAGGAGCTTCCTAATAGGAAAAGGAAGTTATGTGCCAGAAAATGCAGAAAGAGACACAGAGAAAGATGCTATGGCTGCTGGTGGCTGCTAATGGCTGCCCTTGTGATTGTTAGAACTGAACAGGCTGACTAAGCTGTACTGCAAATTTGTTTTGGGGAGACCCCAGCAGGGGATCAGAGAGGTTCTGGGATGGCAAGTTTCCAGGCTGTGATATGGTGTTTTAAGTTCCTTGCTGTTAAGATAAAGTGGGCTGACTGGCTGTGGGAGCTGAACATTTGGTTATGGGATATGATTTTCTGGTGTCTGAATAAATGTTATACTTCTTTTACCTTCTTTATGGAGAGTCTCTCATACTTTGTGACACAGAATTACATAAGCATTTTGATAATTATCATCTACATTGTTATTATTGCCTTACTGTTTCATTTGGCAAATAGGAGGATGGGATCGCAAGGTATAAGATCTCTATTGAGAGGTAGAAGGGCTATAGAAGAAGAAATGGTCCCAGGATGGGAGGATGTAACTTATTGCTCCCTTGCAAAGGAATGGTCTAAAGGCACTGGTCTCTGTGAGGACTGGAAGCAGAAGCTACAAGGTGGAAGATGCAGAGATTTGAAGCAATGTCTCAGGGAAGTTACTGTTGAGCTAGGAATGGGGATCCCAAGAGCAATCTCTAGATGAGGTTGGATTTTACTCACAGCCTATCGCACTGTATCTGAACACAGAGACAGATGATTAGGAGAAAGATCTCAGGCTCAGACAGTTGCTGAAACATCTGAAAATACTCAGTCCAAAGCAAGATGGAGAAACTCAGGTGGCAGAACAGCAGGAAGCTAACAACCTTACTGTAAATTCAGCTAGAAGGCAGAGGGAGCCAAGGAGGTCAAGAGTGTACCTCAGTTCAGCTGAGGTCAAGCCTAGCAGTCAGTCAGGTTACCATGGTAACAGAGGGAGAGCATCTAGACAGGAGGATACAATGTCAAAACTTCCAGCATGAAGCAAAACTTTGTTGCAAGCTACTTCTCATAGAGACAGTAAGATAGGAACATACCAGACTTCTCAAAGAGAAGTGCGCCCTATAGAGCAGAGGAGGCAGGAAACAAAAGTTGATACTATTCAGTTTAGGTTGGTTTTAGAGGATTTGACATAGCAGGAAATCACATATATCTTGAGTAGGTTCACCCAGAGAATGGGAGAATCGTTAATATCTTGGATGGTGAGAACCAGTGATGAAGGGGCTGCAGGAATGTCTGTAGATTCTGTGGATTGTATGAGATTCATAAGTATTAGTCAGAACTCTTTTGTACAGCAAGCTTTTAGGGATTATCACTAGAAAAGAACTAATCAAGCAACCAATTTGTTGGCTTTGGATGCAACGGACTGAAAAGACGAATATCCTGCTGATTCCATGTGGCCTACTCCAAATAGACCTTGATATTCAATTAGGGACTGTATGAGACAGTTAAAGGAGGAGGTGATGAAGACTGCTATTATGTTGGGGAATGCCGAAGTTTATTATGAAACTCCCCTGGGAGTCTCTCATAGGAATAAGATAGTTAAGACAGCACCCCCCACTTATAAACATGTGATTCTAACTCAGCTGACTGCAGAAATAGGGAACCCTTTTTCAGAGGTGCTGGATAAGATTTCACAGTTAAGTGACTTAGGAGACTGGGGAAGAGACAAGTTTCCTCAGGAAAGAAGGGTACATACCCAATGGATCCAACCTCCAATGAATAGAGTGACAAGGAAAGAGATGTTTACTGCTCTGTTGAAAACAGGGGTGGATTTTAGAAGAATACATGGTATTGCAACTAATGAGCTATACAAAATGTACCAAGATAAGGGGCTTAATAGCAAAAGGAACAGAGAAGTGAGAACTGCCCCTACAAATCCTACAGATCTTTAACCCTTGTATCCAAGTGAGTCACACTTTCAAGGAGACTGGGGAATAGGCCGAACCCCAGCTCAGATTAAAGAAACACACAGACGGGATTAGAGACCCCATATTAATCTGACTATATACTGGAAGAATGGATCAAATACTGTAACTAGGGCATTGACAGACACTGGGGCAGAGGCCACCTTGATTTATGGAAATCCTGACAAATTTAAGCATGGAACTCCTATTACAATTACAGGACTAGGAGGGGCAGAAATATCAGCCAAACAAGTTAAACTGATGATGAAAATTGGACAAACGCCTAAGAGGGACTATACCATGATCACTGTACCCATTCCTGAATACATCATTGGAACAGATATATTGAAAGGCATAACTCTGAATGTGCCTGAGGGGAGATATCAATTTGCAGTAAGAAAGATAGGAATTAATACAGTTTGGGTGGGAAAAGTAAAGATAGAACCAATCACTTTACCTGAACCTTCTAAAATAATTACTTTGAAGCAGTATTATGTGCCAGGTGGGCAAGATGAAATTGCCAATACTATAAAGGAATATGTTGAAGCAGGAGTGTTAGTCCCTACAACCACTCAATGGAATAATCCTGTATGGCCAGTATGAAAGTCAGATGGAACGTGGAGAATGACAGTGGACTATAGACAACTGAATAAAGTGACTCTGTTCCAGATACTGTTACCTTAAGAGAAAGGATCCAGAAATATGGTGGTACTTGGTACACAGTTATTGATTTGGCCAATGCTTTCTTTATGATCCCAATAGACTCCAAACAATGAGACCAGTTTGCTTTCATGAGGCAGGGCCAACAATATACTTTTACACGATTGCCACAAGGATATCTCCATAGCCCAACTATTTGTCATAAGATATGGCTGAACATTTGGATGAATTAATGTTACCTGATGTACAGCTTACCCACTACATAGATGTCATTATGATACAGAGAGAAACTGTAAAAGAAGTGGAGAAGAGTTAGATACTTTTAATTGAGCATATGAAAAGCAAAGGATGGGAAAATAACCCTGCAAAGATTCAAGGACCAGCTCAAACCATAAAGTTTTGGGGTATACAATGGAATAAAGGACTGCAAGAAATTCTCCTACAAGTTTGACAGAAGATTCGACATTTTCCTATCCCCACCAATAAGAAGGAGGCACAAAAGTTCATAGGAGTGTTTGGATATTGGAGACACCACATTCCACATCTTGGACAGATTTTGAAACTTTTATATAAAGTTACCAGGAAAAAATATGAATTTGATTGGGGACTTAAACAGAGGAAAGCTTTTTTTTTTTTTTTGTAATTTAAATTTATTTATTTAACATATTTAGTTTTCAACATTGATTTTCACAACAGTTTGAATTACAAATTTTCTCCCCATTTCTACCCTCCCCCCACTCCAAGATGGCATATATTTTGGTTGCCCTGTTCCCCAGTCAGCCCTCCCCTCTATCACCTCCCTCCCCTCTCATCCCCTTTTCCCTTCTTTTCTTGTAGGGCCAGATAAATTTCTATCTTATTTTTTAGTTGCATGCCAAAATTTTTTTTTTTGTTTTTGAACATCTGTTTTTAAAACTTTTAGTTTCAAATTCTCTCCCCTCTTCCCTTCCCACCCACCCTCCCTAAGAAGTCGAGCAATTCAACCTAGGCCACATGTGTATCATTATGTATAACCCTTCCACACTACTCATGTTGTGAAAGACTAACTTAATTTTGCTCCTTCCCAACCCATCCCGCTTTATTGAATTTTCTCCCTTGACCCTGTCCCCTTTCCAAAGTGTTTGTTTTGATTACCTCCACCCCCATCTGCCCTCCCCTCCATCATCCCCCCCCCTTTTATTTTTTTTTATCTCCCTCTTCTTTCCTGTGGGGTAAGATACCCAACAGAGTATGTATGGTATTCCCTCCTCAGGCCAAATCTGATGAGAGCAAGGTTCACTCATTCCCCCCTCACCTGCCCTCTCCCCTCCTCCCACAGAACTGCTTCCTCTTGCCATCTTTATGCGAGATGATCCACCCCCTTCTATCTCTCCCTATCTCCCTCTCTCAGTATGTTGCTCTCTCATCCCTTAATTTCATTTTATTTCTTTTAGATATCTTCCCTTCATCTTCAACTCACCCTGATATATATACATACACATATACATATATATATATATACACACATACATACATATACACATAGATATATACATACATACACATTCACTTATATATATACATAAACATATATATACGCATATTCCCTTCAACTACCCTAATACTGAGGTCTCATGAATCATACATGTCATCTTTCCATGTAGGAATGTAAACAAAACAGTTCAACTTTAGTAAGTCCCTTGCAATTTCTGTTTCTTGATTACCTTTTCATGCTTCTCTTGATTCTTGTGTTTGAAAGTCAAATTTTCTATTCAGTTCTGGTCTTTTCACTGAGTAAGCTTGAAAGTCCTCTATTTTATTGAAAATCCATATTTTGCCTTGGAGCATGATACTCAGTTTTGCTGGGTAGGTGATTCTAGGTTTTAATCCTAGCTCCATTGACCTCTGGAATATCGCATTCCAAGCCCATCGATCTCTTAATGTAGAAGCTGCCAGATCTTGGATTATTCTGATTATGTTTCCACAATACTCAAATTGTTTCTTTCTGGCTGCTTGCAGTATTTTCTCCTTGATCTGGGAGCTCTGGAATTTGGCGACAATATTCTTAGGAGATTTCTTTTTGGGATCTATTTGAGGAGGCAATCGATGGATTCTTTCAATTTCTATTTTGCCCTGTGGCTCTAGAATATCAGGGCAGTTCTCCTTGATAATTTCTTGAAAGATGATATCTAGGCTCTTTTTTTGATCATGGCTTTCAGGTAGTCCAATAATTTTTTAAATTATCTCTCCTGGATCTATTTTCCAGGTCAGTGGTTTTTCCAATGAGATATTTCACATTGTCTTCCATTTTTTCATTCCTTTGGTTCTGTTTTATAATATCTTGATTTCTCATAAAGTCACTAGCTTCCACTTGCTCCAATCTAATTTTTAAAGTACTATTTTCTTCAGTGGTCTTTTGGACCTCCTTTTCCATTTGGCTAATTCTGCCTTTCAAGGCATTCTTCTCCTCATTGGCTTTTTGGAGCTCTTTTGCCATTTGAGTTAGTCTATTTTTTAAGCTGTTGTTTTCTTCAGTATATTTTTCAGTATTTTTTGGGTCTCCTTTACCAAGTCATTGACTTGCTTTTCATGGTTTTCTCGCATCCTTCTCATTTCTCTTCCCAATTTTTCCTCTACTTCTCTAACTTGCTTTTCCAAATCCTTTTTGAGCTCTTCCATGGCCCGAGACCCATTCATGTTTTTCTTGAAGGCTTTTATTGTAGGCTTTTTGACTTTGTTGACTTCTTCTGGCTATATGTTTTGGTCTTCTTTGTCACCAAAGAAAGAATGCAAAGTCTGAGACTGAATCTGGGTGCGTTTTCGTTGCCTGACCATATTCCCAGCCAACTAACTTGACCCTTGAGTTTTTCAGTGGGGTATGACTGCTTGTAGAGTTAAGAGAACTATGTTCCAAGCTTGGGGCGATGCGCCAGCTCTGCCACACCAGCACTCCTCCTTCCCCAAGAACCCCCGACCTGGACTGGACTTAGATCTTCAGCAGGCTGTGCACTCCTGCTCTGATCCGCCGCTTAATTCCTCCCACCAGGTGGGCCTGGGGCCGGAAGCAACTGCAGCTGTGCTTCTGTAGCTGCCCCACCTCCGCTGCCCCTGGGGCGGTAGCCGAACCTCGAACTCCTTTTTTCACTCTGTGCCTAGCAGCTTTTCCCACTAACCTTCTCTGTTGTCTTTGGTGTTTGTGGGTTGAGAAGTCTGGTAACTGCTGCAGCTCACTGATTCAGGGTGCTAGGGCACACTCCACCCGGCTCCTGGTCTGGTTGTTCTGCGCCACCCACGCTGGGCTCTGCTCCGCTCTGCTCCCAGCTCTGTGCGGGATAGACCTCATCTAGAGACCATCCAGGCTGTCCTGGGCTGGAGCCCTGCTTATCTCTGCTATTTTGTGGGTTCTGCAGTTCTAGAATTGGTTCAGAGCCATTTTTTATAGGTTTTTGGAGGGACCCGGCAGGGAGCTCACACTGTTCCCTGCTTTCCAGCCGCCATCTTGGATCTCAATCCTTTTATGTTGCAGCAGCCCTTTATTTTAACTCTCTGTGTATCTCTCATTTTTAAATGTTTTTATTGTGAAAATATAGTTTTGGATTCTGGTTTTTAATCAATTTAGATTTGAAGATCTTTCCCACCCATTATTATTATTAGTCAGAATTCTTTTGTACAGCAAGCTTTTAGGGATTATCATTTGCAAGGAGGTCAAGAGGGCACCTCATTTCAGCCTAGATTGAGTCTAGCAGCCAGTCTGGTTATGATGGTAACAGGGGGAGAGAACCTAGACAGGAGGATACAACATCAGAACCTGAGGCACAAGATGATACTTTGTTGCATGGTGCTTCTCACATAGAGAATGAAACATTGTTACACTCTCAGCCAGAAGTGCACCCCATAGAGCATAAGGGGCAGGAAACACAGGATCACAATATTATGTTCAGAGAAGTTTTGGAAGATTTTACACAGCAGGAAATCACAGATAATCTTGAGTAAGTTCACTTAGAGAATGAGAGAATCGTTAATATCTTGGATGGCGAGAATTAGTGATGAAGGGGCCACAGGAGTGTCTGTAGATACTGTGGATTATATGAGATTCGTAAGTATTAGTCAGAATTCTTTTGTACAGCAAGCTTTTAGGGATTATCATTTGCAAGGAGGTAATCAAACGTCTGTTAGTTTTGGCTGCAACAGGTTGAAATAGAGAATACCCTGCTGATTCTATGTGGTCCACCGCAGATAGACCCTGGTATTCAATTAGGGACCGTATGAGAAAGTTAAAGGAGGAGTTAATGAAGATTGCTATTATGATAGGGAATGCCAAAGTTTATTGTGAAACTCCTTTGGGAGTCTCTCATAGGAATTTCAGAGTTAAAATGGCACCCCCTCACTTATAAACATGTAATTTTGACTCTGCTGATTGCAGAACTAGGAAACCCTCTTTTAGAGGTGCTGGAAAAGATTTCACAGTTAAGTGACTTAGGAGAATGGGGAAAAGATAAATTTCCTCAAGAGAGAAGGCATTGATAGACACTGGGGCAGAGGCCATCTTGATTAATGGAAACCCTCATAAACTTAAGCATGGAACTCCTATTACCATTACAGGACTAGGAGGGGCAGAAATATCAGCCAAATAAGTCAAACTGATGATGAAAATTGGACAATTGCCTAGGAAAGAATATACTATGGTCATTGTACGCATTCCTGAATACATCTTTGGAATAGATATATTGAAAGGCATAACTCTGAATGTGCCTGAGGGGAGATACCAATTTGCAGTAAGAAAGATAGGAATTAATACAGTTTGGGTGGGAAAAGTAAAGATGGAACCAATCACTTTACCTGAACCTTCTAAAATAATTACTTTGAAGCAGTATCATGTGCCAGGTGGGCAAGATGAAATTGCCAATACTATAAAGGAATATGTTGAAGCAGGAGTGTTAGTCCCTACAACCACTCAATGGAATAATCCTGTATGGCCAGTATGAAAGTCAGATGGAACGTGGAGAATGGCAGTGGATTATAGACAATTGAATAAAGTGACTCCTCCTTTGTATGCCACTGTACCAGATACTGTTACCTTAAGAGAAAGGATCCAGAAATATGATGGGACTTGGTACACAGTTATTGATTTGGCCAATGCTTTCTTTATGATCCCAATAGACTCCAAACAATGGGACTAGTTTGCTCTCATTTGGCAGGGCCAACAATATACTTTTACACGATTGCCACAAGGATATCTCCATACCCCAACTATTTGTCATAGAATTGTGGCTGGACATTTGGATGAATTAATGTTACCTGGTGTACAGCTTACCCACTACATAGATGTCATTATGATACAGAGAGAAACTGTAAAAGAAGTGGAGAAGAGTTAGATACTTTTAATTGAGCATATGAAAAGCAAAGGATGGGAAAATAACCCTGCAAAAATTCAAGGACCAGCTCAAACCATAAAATTTTGGGGTATACAGTGGAATAAAGGACTGCGAGAAATTCTCCTACAAGTTTGACAGAAGATTTGACATTTTCCTATTCCCACCAATAAGAAGGAGGCACAAAAGTTCATAGGAGTGTTTGGATATTGGAGACACCACATTCCACATCTTGGACAGATTTTGAAACTTTTATATAAAGTTACCAGGAAAAAATATGAATTTGATTGGGGACGTAAAAAGAGCAAAGCTTTTGAAAAAGCTGAAGCTGCTAACATTAGCTCTGGATTTATGGCTTATGCAAAGTGGACCGATGGAATTATAAGTGACTGTACAGGATGATCATGTGAATTGGAGTTTATGGCAGAAACAACAAAGCAGAAATGTACCCTTAGTATTTTGGTCAAGGAAACTACCTTCATCTGGATTACAATACACACCTTTTGAAAAGCAGTTGTTAGCTGCATATTGGACTTTGGTAGAGACTGAGCGACTGACTCTGGGCCATGAAGTGATATTAAGGATGGGAATCCTGATTATGACTTGGGAAATGAGTTCCTCAGCATCTCACAGAATTGGATATGTGCAAGAGGCTACCATAATTAAATGGAAATTGTATATTCAGAATAGACTGAAAACAGGCAAAAGTGGAGTTTCTGCTCTGCATGAATCTATGGCAAGCATCAACATTGATGGAAAGGACAAATTCCCTGAACCAAGGCAACAGTTGGTACAATCCTTGGTAAGATGTAATGATGGATATGATGGACTGACTGAAGAACAGAAGAAACATGCATGGTTTACTGATGGGACAGCAAAATATCTGGACCATAAAAGACATTGGAAAGCAGTAGCCTATAACCCATGTACTAAGAGAACTTTGGAAAGTAGTAGGATAGGTGGAAGTAGTCAATATGCTGAACTTATGGCAGTACATCAAGCTGTTAAGACAGAGAAAGGAGGACAGTGTCATATATTCACTGATTAGTGGGCAGTAGCTAATGGGTTAGCTTCATGGAAAAATCAAAATTGGGAAATTCATGGTAAACAAGTTTGGGGCAAAGAACTATGGGAAGATATATGGGACACATCTTTGGCTACTTATTTGTCAGGTTTTCATGTAGACGCTGACGTTTCCCTCACTACACCAGAATGTGAGTACAATGCACCTGCTGATCAACTAGCAAAGATTGCTACTGTACATAATGTCCCTACTCTGACACCAGTTGATGATCTGGTACTAGCAAAATTGGTCCATCAAACGGCTGGCCATTTAGCAGTCCAGGCCACACACCAGTGGGCACAAGATCAAGGTATTAGTATCTCTTATTCATTGTTAAAGCAAGTACAGAGGAATGTCATATATGTCAATTGGAAAAGGAACAAACTGTTCCTTGGGTAGTAACTGGAGAAGTAGCAAGGGGAAAAGTTCCAATGCAGATTTGGCAGATAGATTATGTTGGACCACTACCCCAAGATAAAGGATGCAAATTTATATGTACTTGTGTTGACACCTATTCAGGTGTACTAGTGGCTTGTCCTTATAAGAATGCAACCCAGAAGAACACCTATAAAACCCTAGATATTATAAGTCTATATTTTGGAACCCCAATGCAGATTCACAGTGACAGTGTGTCACATTTCAAAGGTAATGAGATGAAGAGATATTGTGTATTGAACAATATAGAGTGGATATATCATATTCCATATTATCCACAAGCATCTGGGTTGATAGAAAGAATGAATGGGTTGTTGAAAGAACAGTTAAGAAAGTTAAGTTCTAATACTTTGTATCATCATTGGAAGGAAAATTTGTTCACTGCCTTATGTAATTTGAATAATAAAGCATTGGGAAGAAGTACACCTCTAGTCAGAATGATGACCCCGAATCTGCAAATTAGAAAACAGCAAACACATAAGATTCAAATATTGAGTATTGGACTGTCAGGAAAGATGTCTCACCACCGTATCCGAGAATACCTGGTTTGGCAAGATATGATTTATACTGTTTAAAGAAATTTTGATTTGATAGAAAAGAGATGAGAATCTCTGTGAGACTCCCTAAGACAGATATTAGCTAAACCAGGATTAGCAGCTCAAGGAATACATGTATTGGCTGGACTGATAGATTCTAGTTATCAAGGAGAAATTATTGTGACACTCCAGAATTTAGGTGAAGAAACTATACAGTTGTGTAAAAATGATAGACTAGTTCAATTGATTATTATGCCTTGTAAAACAATACCCCTTGTGAAAACTGACCCTCCTTCCAAAATAACTATCAGAGGAAAGGTCCTACTGATAGAATAAAATTGGGAGCTCAAGTATGGGCAAAATGGAAGCCGGATGATGTTCCAAAGGCTACAGAAATTATAGCACATGGGAAAGACAATACTGTAATGGTGGTTTACTCAGGAGAAAATAATTATGTAATTGTACCCTTGACTCATGTATTCCGTCATGAATGAGGCTGTGATAGTCTCTTTGTTTCTTTTTGGCTTTTGTCTATTAAATTTGTTTGTGAGATTTGTTTCCTGCAGGCTTAGTACCATCCACCTGCAGATGCCTGATCCCTTAAGCCACATGTCACCCTCTGATGTGTTCGGATGTCACCCCTGGACCTGTCCACGACTGGGATGTGTCATCTCTGGACCTGACCACGACTGTGATGTGTCTTCCCTGGACCTGGTGTCAACCGAGTTCCAGATGCCAGCTTGCTAAAGAACTGATCTCTTGAATAGGACTCTTAGGGCAGAGACAGCTCTACATCCAGTTTCAGCAGGAAGGAGCTTTGGAGGACTAGATCTTTGCCCCTTACTCCAAGATTTTGAGCCCCATTCATTCGAGGGGGGAATGAAGACGCTGGTTTTTTTTTCCAGTTTCCTTTTCTTTTATTATTTAGTATTTTTAGTTTTCAACATTGATTTCCACAAGATTTTGAGTTACAAATTTTCTCCCCATTTCTCTCCTCCCCTACCCCAAGATGGCATTTTTTCTGATTGTCCCTTTCCCCAGTCTGCCCTCTCTTCTGTCACCCCACTGCCCCACCTTATCCCTTTTCCCCTTTATTGTACAGCAAGATAGATTTCTATACCCCATTGCCTGTTTATCTTATTTCCCAGTTGCATGTAAAAACAACTTTTTTTTTGAGCATTTGTTTTTAGAACTTTGAGTTCCAAATTCTCTCCCTTCTTCCCTACCCACCCACCCTCCTTGAGAAGGCAAGCAATTCAACATAGGCCACACATGTATCATTATGCAAAACACTTACATAATAGTCATGTTGTGAAAGACTAACTATATTTCCCTCCATCCTATCCTGGCCCTTTTTATGCAGTTTTTCTCCCTTGACCCTGCGTTTTTTCAAAAGTATTCACTTTTGATTACCTCCTCCCCTGATCTGCCCTCCTTTCTATCATCACACCTCTCTTATGCCCTTCCCCCCTACTTTCCTGTAGGATAAGATACCCAATTGAGTGTGTATGTTATTCCCTCCTTCAGTCAAATCCGATGAGAGCAAGAGTCACCCATTCCCTTTCACCTGCCCCCGCTTCCCTTCCTACCAAACTGCTTTTTATTGCCACTTTTATGTGAGATAATTTACCCCATTCTATCTCTCCCTCTCTCCTTCTCCAAATATATTCCTGTCTCACCCCTTAATTTTATTTTACTTTTTAGATATCATCCCTTCATATTCAACTCACCCTGTGCTCTCTGTCTATATATATATATATATATATATATATATATATATATATATATATATTCCCTTCAACTATCCTAATACTGAGAAAGGTCTCATGAGTTAGAAATACCATCTTTCAGGGGGCGGAGCCAAGGTGGCAGCTGGAAAGCAGGGAACAGCGTGAGCTCCCTGCCGAGTCCCTCCAAAAACCTACAAAAAATGGCTCTGAACCAGTTCTAGAACTGCAGAACCCACAAAATAGCAGAGGGAAGCAGGGCTCCAGCCCAGGACAGCCTGGATGGTCTCTGGGTGAGGTCTATCCCACATGGAGCTGGGAGCTGGGAGCGGAGTGGAGCAGAGCCCAGCTTGAGCAGTGCGAACCAACCAGACCAGGAGCCAGGTGGAGCGGGCCCTAGCACCCCGAATCAGTGAGCTGCGACAGTTACCAGACTTCTCAACCCACAAACACCAAAGACAGCGGAGAAGGTTAGTGGGAAAAGCTGTGGGAGTGGAAGGAGTTCACGGTTCAACTTCCAGCCCCGGGGGCAGCGGAGGTGGGGCAGCTACAGCTGTTGTTGCTTCCAGCCCACCTGGTGGGAGGAATTAAGTGGCGGATCAGAGCAGGAGTGCACAGCCTGCTGAAGATTTAAGCCCAGTCTGGGTTGGGGGTTCTTGGGGAAGGAGTAGTGCTGGTGTGACAGAGCTGGCACCTCCCCCCCAAACGTGGAACATAGAACTCTTTAGTCTACAAGCAGTCATACCCCACTGAAAAACTCAAGGGTCAAGTTAGTTGGCTGGGAATATGGTCAGGCAGTGAAAACGCACCCAGATTCAGTCTCAGACTTTGCATTCTTTCTTTGGTGACAAAGAAGACCAAAACATATAGCCAGAAGAAGTCAACAAAGTCAAAGAGCCTACAACAGAAACCTCCAAGAAAAATATGAACTGGTCCCAGGCCATGGAAGAGCTAAAAAAGGATTTGGAAAAGCAAGTTAGAGAAGTAGAGGAAAAATTGGGAAGAGAAATGAGAAGGATGCGAGAAAACCATGAAAAGCAAGTCAATGACTTGGTAAAGGAAACCCAAAAAATACTGAAAAATACACTGAAGAAAACAACAGCTTAAAAAATAGACTAACTCAAATGGCAAAAGAGCTCCAAAAAGCCAATGAGGAGAAGAATGCCTTGAAAGGCAGAATTAGCCAAATGGAAAAGGAGGTCCAAAAGACCACTGAAGAAAATACTACTTTAAAAATTAGATTGGAGCAAGTGGAAGCTAGTGACTTTATGAGAAAGCAAGATATTATAAAACAGAACCAAAGGAATGAAAAAATGGAAGACAATGTGAAATATCTCATTGGAAAAACCACTGACCTGGAAAATAGATCCAGGAGAGATAATTTAAAAATTATTGGACTATCTGAAAGCCATGGTCAAAAAAAGAGCCTAGATATCATCTTTCAAGAAATTATCAAGGAGAACTTCCCTGATATTCTAGAGCCACAGGGCAAAATAGAAATTGAAAGAATCCATCGATTGCCTCCTCAAATAGATCCCAAAAAGAAATCTCCTAAGAATATTGTCGCCAAATTCCAGAGCTCCCAGATCAAGGAGAAAATACTGCAAGCAGCCAGAAAGAAACAATTTGAGTATTGTGGAAACATAATCAGAATAATCCAAGATCTGGCAGCTTCTACATTAAGAGATCGATGGGCTTGGAATGCGATATTCCAGAGGTCAATGGAGCTAGGATTAAAACCTAGAATCACCTACCCAGCAAAATTGAGTATCATGCTCCAAGGCAAAATATGGATTTTCAATAAAATAGAGGACTTTCAAGCTTTCTCAGTGAAAAGACCAGAACTGAATAGAAAATTTGACTTTCAAACACAAGAATCAAGAGAAGCATGAAAAGGTAATCAAGAAACAGAAATTGCAAGGGACTTATTAAAGTTGAACTGTTTTGTTTACATTCCTACATGGAAAAATGACATGTATGATTCATGAGACCTCAGTATTAGGGTAGCTGAAGGGAATATGCGTATATATATGTTTATGTATATATATAAGTGAATGTGTATGTATGTATATATCTATATGTGTGTGTGTATATATATACATATACATACACACACACACACACACACACATATATATATATACATATACATATACATATATATACACACACACATATATATAAGAGAGAGCAGACACAGGGGGAGTTGAAGATGAAGGGAAGATATCTAAAAGAAATAAAATCAAATTAAGGGATGAGAGAGCAACATACTGAGAGAGGGAGATAGGGAGAGATAGAAGGGGGTGGATTATCTTGCATAAAGGTGGCAAGAGGAAGCAGTTCTGTGGGAGGAGGGGAGAGGGCAGGTGAGGGGGGAATGAGTGAACCTTGCTCTCATCAGATTTGGCCTGAGGAGGGAATACCATACATACCCAATGGGGTATCTTACCCAACAGGAAAGAAGAGGGGGGAAGATAAAAAAGGGGGGGATGATGGAGGGGAGGGCAGATGGGGGTGGAGGTAATCAAAATCAAACACTTTGGAAAGGGGACAGGGTCAAGGGAGAAAATTCAATAAAGCGGGATGGGTTGGGAAGGCGCAAAATATAGTTAGTCTTTCACAACATGAGTATACATAATGATACACATGTGGCCTATGTTGAATTGCTTGACTTCTTAGGGAGGGTGGGTGGGAAGGGAAGAGGGGAGAGAATTTGGAACTCAAAGTTTTAAAAATAGATGTTCAAAAACAACAAAAAAAAAGTTTTTGCATGCAACTAGAAAATAAGATACACAGGCAATGGGGTATAGAAATTTATCTTGCCCTACAAGAAAGGAAAGGAAAAGGGAATGGGAGGGGAGTGGGGTGA
Source organism: Trichosurus vulpecula (assembly GCF_011100635.1). Classification (NCBI taxonomy): domain Eukaryota; kingdom Metazoa; phylum Chordata; class Mammalia; order Diprotodontia; family Phalangeridae; genus Trichosurus; species Trichosurus vulpecula. The sequence goes on from NC_050577.1 coordinate 266,086,274, forward strand.
CAGAAGGGAGGGCTGACTGGGGAACAGGGCAACCAGAATATATGCCATCTTGGAGTGGGGGGGAGGGTAGAAATGGGGAGAAAATTTGTAATTCAAACTCTTATGAAAATCAATGCTGAAAACTAAATATATTAAATAAAAAAAAGAAAACATAAAAGAAGAGAAAAAAATAAATAAAGGGCTGCGCTAGAATTTACTGTGCTGATGCAAAAAAAGCAGGGGTAGCAATCATGACCTCAGTTAAAATTAAAGCTAAAAGAGATTTAATTAAAAGATATAAACAAACAAAAGATGTAAAAAAGATATAATTTTGGTCTAACAATTAACACCATGAAAACATAGGTGCTCCATCAGCCACCACAATACCATCCATACATGGAATCATCAGTTATGGAGAAGTTTTGATTGATGTGGATAAATCCACTTACCTTGGTAGCATTCTTTCCAGGGATGTACACATTGATAATGAGGATGGCGCATGCATTGCCAGAGCTAGCTCAGTGTTTGGGAGGCTCCAAAGGAAAGTATGGGAGAAAAGAGGTATTAGACTGATTACCAAACTGAAGGTCTATAGGGCCATGGTGCTGACCTCATTGTTGTATGTCTGTGAAACCTGGACAGTCTATCAGCACCATGCCAGGAAAATGAATCACTTCCATTTGAATTATATTAGGAAGATTCTGAAGATCACCTGGCAGGATAAGATACCAGATACTGAGGTCCTTACTTGAACTAAACTGCCAAGCATTCAAACTCTGCTTCAGAGAGTGCAACTCCAATGGGCTGGCCACACTGTTTGAATGCAAAAACTATGCTTGCCAAAAAGACTATTTTATGGACAACTTATATAGGGCAAGCATTCACATGGTGGTCAGAATAAGCAATGCAGGGACACTCTCAAGGTCTCTCTTAAGAACTTTGGATTTGATTGTGTGACATGGGAGACAGTGGCACAGGATTGCTCAGCATGGCATGCCCACATCAGAGAAGGTGCTTGCTCTATGAGCAAAGCAGAATTGAAACAACTCAAAGGAAACACACGATGCGCAAGTTTGGAGTATCTACCCCAAATGTGCACATGGACTATTTGTACCCAACCTGTGGCAGAGCATTCCAAGCTCTTTTGGCCTGATCAGCCACAGTCAGACACATTGAATCTTGGCTCAAGTATAGTGATGCCATTTTGGTCCTCTTTGAGAACAAAGGACAACAACCAACCAACTAACCAACCATAAACAGGGAAACTGCATTATGTTAAAAGGTGCCATAGATAACGAAATAATATCAATATAAACTTATATGCACCAAAAGCTATCACATCCAAATTTTTAAAGGAAAAGCTAAATGAATTGTGGGTGGAAATAGATAGCAAAACTATAATAGTGGGGGACTTCAACCTTCCCTTCTTAGAACTAAATAAATCTAACAAAAAAAAAAAACCCAAGAAAGAAGTCAAAGAAATGTATAGAATCTTAGATAAGCTTGATATGATAGTGATCTGGAGAAAACTGAATGGGAATAAAAAGGAATATACTTTTTTCTTAGCAGTACATGATAACTTTACAAAAGCTGACCATATATTACGACATAAAAACTTTATAGTTAAATGCAGAAAATCATGCATCCTTTTCAGATAATAATGCAATAAAAATTATGTTTAGTACGGGACCATGGAAACAAAAATTAAAATTAAATGAAGACTAAATAACTTAATCTTAAAGAATGAGTGCTTAAAGAATAAGTCATAGATACAATAAATAATTTTATTAAAGAGAATGATAATAATGAGACAACATACCAGAACCTAAGAAATGCAGCAAAAGCAGTAATCAGAGAAAAATTTATATCTCTAAATGCTTATATCAGTAAAATAGAGAAAGAGCAGACCAATGAACTGGGTATACAATTTTAAAAAAAAACTAGAAAAAGAGCAAATTCAAAATTCCCAATTAAACAATAAATTAGAAATCCTAAAAATTAAAGGTGAGATTAATAAAATTGAGTGTAAGGAAACCACTGAATTAATAAATAAAACTAGGAATTAGTTTCATAAAAAAACAACAAAATACATAAACCCCTGGTTAATATGATTAAAAGAGAGAAGAAAACCAAATCGCTAGTATCACAAATAAAAAGTGAGTATATTGCTAATGAAGACGAAATCAAAGTATTTATTAGGAGTTATTTTGCCAAATTATATGCCAATAAATTTAACAATTTAAGTGAAATGGAAGAATACTTACAAAAATACAAATTACCTAGACTAACAAAAGAAAGAGAATATCTAAATAAACCTATTTTAGAAAAAGAAAATGAACAGGCCATAAATGAGCTTCCTAAGAAAAAAGGCAGCAGGACCAGATAGATTTACAAGTGAATTCTACCAAACATTTAAAGATCAACTCCTTCCAATATTAAATAAATTATTTGGCATAACAGGCAAAGAAAGAGTTCTACCAAACTCCTTTTATGAAACAAATAGGATGCTGATACATAAACCAAAAATATCAAAAACAGAGAAAGAAAATTATAGACCAATTTCACTAATGAATATGGACACAAAAATCCTAAATAAAATATTAGCAAACTACAAGAATATATCACAAAGATTACACAATGTGACCAAATGGGATTTATACCAGGAATGCAGAGATGGTTTAACATAAGGAAAATTATTCACATAATTGATTACATCAATAACAAAAGTAACAAAAATCATGATTATGTCAAGAGATGCAGAAAAAACTTTTGATAAAATACAACACTCATTCCTATTAAAAAACACAACACTTGAAAGCACAGGTATAAATGGATTTTTCTTTAAAATAATAAGAAACATCTACTTAAAACTATCAGCAGGCATTATTGGGGATAAGCTAGAAGCCTTCCCAATAAGATAAGGAGTGAGACAAGGATGCCCATTATCATTAACATTATTCAATACTGTATTAGAAATGCTAGCAATAGCAATGCGAAGAAGAAATGGAAGGAATCACAATGGCAATGAGGTAATAAAACTATCTTTTTTGCAGATGATATGATGATATACTTGAAAAACCTAAAGACTCAACTAAAAAGCTAGTTGAAACAATAATTTTAGCAAAATAGCAAGATATAAAATAAATCATCAGCATTTCTATACATCACCAACAAAACCCTGCAAAAAAAGTAAGAGATACAGCATTTAAAATCATTATAGACAGCATAAAATATCTGGGAATATACCAGCCAGGACAAACCCAGGAACTATAAAACATTTTTTATACAAATAAAGCCAGATTTAAATAATTGGAGAAATATTAATTGTTCAAGGGTAGGCAGAGACAATACAATAAAAAAACCATCCCAATTAAGTTGCCAAAAATTATTTTATTAAGCTAGAAAAATAATAGCAAAATTTATATGGAAGAATAAAAGGTCAAAAATATCAAAGGAATTATTTTTTTTAAAGTAAAGGATTGGGGATGGAGCCAAGATGGCAGCTTAAAAACAGGGACTTGCTTAAGTTCTCCCCCAAATCCTTCCAAACACCTGTAAAAATGACTCTAAACAAATTTTAGAGCTACAGAACCCATGAAATAACAGAGGGAAACAAGTCTCCAGCCCAAGATGGCCTGGATGGTCACTGGGAAGAGTCTATTGCATGATGCTGCAAGTGGAGCAGAGTATATTGGGCAGAGTGGGCCTCAGGGCCATGAATCACTGAACTGTGGCAGTTACCAGACTTCTCAACCCACAAATGCCAAAGACAACAGAGCAGGTCAGTGGGAAAATTGCTGGATCTAGGTGAGGGAAGTTCGAGGTCTGGCCCCAGCCCCCAGGCTGGTGGAGGTGGCTGCAGAGGCATTGGCAGCAGCAGCAGCAACAGCGTAGTGGCTGCTTCTGGCCCCAGGGCCACATGGTAGAAGGAATCAAATGGCAGATCAGAGTGGGAGTGCAGAGATTGCTTTGCTGGTACTGAGGCAAGGTTGAAGAGAACCTTTGCTCTGCTTGCATCTGGGTCGCGGTCCTGGTTGGTGGTTCTTGGGGGAGGAGAAGCACTGGTGTGGCAGAGCTTTGTAGTGCGTCATACCACCTCAGAATACAAGTAGCTCTGAAAACAGCAGCCTAAAACCCCCGAAGCTTGGGACAAAGCACTCTATACTCTCAAAGTAGTCATACTCTGAGAAAAAGCTCAAAAAGCAAGTAATTGGCTGGGAACATGAGCAAGCAGCAAAAAAGGACTCAGACTATGGAATCTTTCTTTGGTGACAAAGAAGATTAAAACATACAGCCAGAAGAAGTCAACAAAGTCAAAGATCCTAGATCAAAAGCCTCCAAGAAAAATATGAATTGGTCTCAGACCATGGAAGAGCTCAAAAAGGATTTGGAAAAGCAAGTAAGAGAAGTAGAGGAAAAACTGGGAAGAGAAATGAGAGTGATACAAGAAAATCGTGAAAAAGAAAAGGAATGAGCTTTAGTAGTACCAGAACTATCTGGTACTGGCTAAGAAATAGAAAGGTGGATGGGTGGAACAGAATAGACATACAATATACAGTAGTAAATGATTATAGCAACCTTGTCTTTTGACAATGTAAAGATTTGGGCTTTTGAGACAAGAATTCACATTTGGTAAAAAATAACTGTTGGGAAAAATAGAAAGCATTCTGGCAGAAATTAGGTACAGACTAATATCTTACACCATTTATCAAGAAAAGGTCAAAATGGATATATGAGCAAGATATAAAGGGAGATACCATAAGTAAATTAGAAGAACATAGAACATATTATCTATCAGACTTATGGACAGGAGAAGAATTTATGAATAAACAAAAGATAGAAAGCACTGTAAGATATAAAATGGATAATTTTGATTAAATTAAAAAGATTCTGTACAAATAAAATCAATGTAGCCAAGATTAAAAGGAAAGCAGAAAATTGGGGGGGGGGAATTTTATAAAAAAGTTTCTCAGAAAAGGCCTCATATCTCAAATATATAGAGAATGCTGTCAGACTTACAAGAATGAGTTATTCCCCAATGATAAATGGTGAAAGAATAAAATCAGACAGCTTTTGGATGAAGAAATCAAAGCTATATATAGTCATATGAAAAAATGCTCTAAATCATTACTGATTAGAGAAATACAAATTAAAACAACTTTGAAATATCATCTCACACCTATTGGATTCTCTAAAATGAAAGAAAGGGAAAATGACAAATGTTGGAGGGGATATAGAAAAATGACACTAATACATTGTTGGTAGAATTGTAAACTAATCCAACCATTCTGGAGAACAACCTGGAACTATGCCCAGAGAGTCATAAAACTGTACCCTTTGACCCAACAATACCACTATTAAGTCTCTTTGCCAAAAGGTTATCAGGGAAAAAGGAAAAGAACCTGTATGTTCTAAAATATTTATAGCAGCTCTTTGTGACAGCAAAGAACTGGACATTGAGGAGGTGTCCATCAACTGGGGAATAGCTAAACAAGTTGTGGTATATGATTGTGATGGAGTATGGCTGTGCTGTGAGAAATGATGAGCAGGCTGATTTTAGAAAAACATAGAAAGACTTGCATGAAATAATGAAGAATGAAATGAGCAGAACCAAAATTACAGTAACATCACTATTATTAAAGAATAACTGAATGACTAAGCTATTCTGAGTATTATAAATATTCAAATCAACTACAAAGGACCTATGAAGGAAGATGTTATCCACCTCCAGAGAAAGAAGTAATAGAAATATTCATAGTATGGATTTACACACACACACACACACACACATAAACACACACCCAAGTATCTGTGTCAAATGGTGGCCTTCTCTAGTGCTGGGTGGGGAAGGAGGGAGGGAGACAGTTCAACACTTGAAAGAGGGAAAATTTAAAAAAAAAATACACACACACACACACACACACACACACACATAAACACACACCCAAGTATCTGTGTCAAATGGTGGCCTTCTCTAGTGCTGGGTGGGGAAGGAGGGAGGGAGACAGTTCAACACTTGAAAGAGGGAAAATTTAAAAAAAAAATACACACACACACACACACACACACACACACACACATATATATATATATATATATATATATAATAAAAAACTATAGTGAGTGACTTCTTTCACCCCAGAATTGCAAAAGCCTGAAGACAACAGAAAAAGAGTCCACTAGCAAACAAAAGCACCGGCTCCTAGCTAGCCTCCAAGCATGAACAGAGACTGGTCAGAGTTAACAATGTGGAGAGAGGGGAAAGCAAAGATGGTGGAGTACTAAGAAGAAGTACAGCAAAGCTCTCCCTACAACACCTCCAAACAAATCTAGAAAATGTATCAGCCCTGATAAGAAAATATAAGAAAAAAAATCAGTGAGTTATTTTTCCAGGTCAAATCTGCATAGGGAGATACAGCTGTTCGTGGACACTGGGGAAGAGGGTCTAAACAGGAGGGGCCCCGAAGGGCATTCCAGTGTAGGAACTGAAAGAGGAATGAGGTTGTGCCCTGGGGTAAAAAGAGGTGCCAGATGAATATAGGGAGTGCCCAACCTTGTGGAGAATTCAAAAACAGGTATCAAATGAAAGCTCTTTCACTCACTACCTAGTTCTGGGTCATTCTAATACCTCTTCTCTCCCATACTTTCCTTTGGAGTCTCCCAAACACTGAGCTAGCTCTGGCAATGCGTATGTCAACCTCATCATCAATGTGTACATCTGTATCAACAATCCAGGTAGCAGCTTCTGTGGGGGTGTAAGATCCACCAACAACCAGCACCCAGAAAGCTGCCAACACAGGTCCTTTTGATCTGCTTTACTTAAGGAAAGCAACGTTAAGGGGTTAACAATCTTACTTTAATCCAGCATACAAATAACATTCACCTAGTTCGGGGAAAAAAGCCAGCACCCTGAATTACAGACCAAATAAAATTCGTAGTTTTCAACATCTGGGTGTACAGCTGGGGAGCTCATTAGAATGGCTGGCCCACAGTCACACGCCACTTCTGCTTGGCTCAGAGCTCCAAGAGAGAACGCTAACCTCTGTGCTTATATAGCCTGTTCAGGGTCGCGACCTCACCAGGCTGAGTGTGGAGAAGTTCCCCACCCCCAATAGCACATCAGATACAAATCAATGGCTCCCAATTGTCTCAGTGCTGAGAAATACAAAAACATCCCACTTTATCTGCTCCATTCAAACAAAGGCCAGAATCATTAAAGGTCGACAGCAAAAAATCCCACCTTAATTACTATTACAACATCCCTAGAAAGTACACTACCAATATAAGTGAACTTATCCTCAGCATTCAAAACTTCTCCATTTGCTGTAACTGATGGTTCCACGTATGGATGGTGTGGTAGTGTGGCTCATGGAGCACCTGGGTTTTCTTGGTGTTAATTGTTAGGCCAATCGTTAGGCCAAAATTAGCATGAGCAGCAGAGAACTGATCCATGCTTTGTTGCATTTCAGCTTCAAAGGCTGCATTGAGTGCACAATCATCTGCAAACAGAAAATCATGCACCAACACTCCCTCTACTTTGGTCTTGGCTTGTAGCCTTTTCAAGTTGAAGAATTTACCATCAGTGTGGTAGCTGACCTTGATGCCATGATCATCCTCATTGAAAGCACTTGACAACATGGCTGAAAACACCATGCTAAAAAGCATGGGAGCCAGCACGCAGCCTTGTTTCACTCCACTGGTGACGGGGAAGGCATGAAAGCATTGTCCATTGTCCAGAACCTGGATGAGCATGCCATCATAAAATTGATGTACAATGCTGAACTTCTCTGGGCAACCAAATTTTGACATAATTTTCCATAAGCCCTCATGACTAATAGTATCAAAGGCCCTGGTCAGATCTACAAATGTTGTGTACAGACGACGTCTGTTCTGCTCCTGGCATTTATCCTGGAGTTGTTGGGCAGCAAACACCGTATTGACTGTTCCTTGGCCCTTTCTGAAGCCACACTGGCTCTCAGATAGATGACCATCTTCCAGGTGAAGGATCAGACTATTAGGGAGGGCTCTGGCAAGAATTTTGCCAGCAGTGACTAAGAGAAAGACCCCACTGTGATTGTCACAGGACAATCTATTTCCTTTACCTTTACAGAGATGGACAATGGAGGTATCCTTGAACTCCTGGGGGATAACTTCCTCTTGCCACATAACCTGGAAAATTTCAGTCAACTTTTGTATGAGCAGTGGACCCTCTACCTTGTAAATCTCAGCAGGAATAGAATCAGCACCAGCTGCTTTGCCACACAAAAGGAGCCTAATGGTATTCAAAACCTCTCCTTCAGTTGGAGCTTCAGCTAGGGAGCCATTGTGCTGACCTCATTGTTGCATGCCTGTGAAACCTTGACAGTCTATCAGCACCATGCCAGGAAAATGAATTGCTTCCATTTGAATGGTCTTAGGAAGATTCTGAAGATCACCTGGCAGGATAAGATACCAGACACTGAGGTCCTTACTTGAACTAAACTGCCAAGCATTCAAACTCTGCTTCAGAGAGTGCAATTCCAATGCGCTAGTCACATTGTTTGAATGCAAAATGTATGCTTCCCAAAAAGACTATTTTGTGGACAGCTCATACAGGGCAAGTGTTCACATGGTGATCAGAAGAAACAATACAGAGACATTCTCAAGGTCTCTCTCAAGAACTGTGGAATTAGAAGCACTGTCAAGGGCAGAACCAAGATGGTGGCTGGAAAGCAGGGACTTGCCTAAAGCTCTCCCCCAGGACCCTCCAAACACCTATAAAAATGGCTCTGAACAAATGCTAGAACTGCAGAACCCACGAAATAGCAGAAGGAAGCAGGGCTCCAGCCCAGGACAGCCTGAATGGTCGCTGGGTAAGGTCTATCGCACAGATCTGGGAGCAGAGCAGAGTCCAACATGGGCCGCACCAGGACCAACCAGACCAAGGGCCAGGTGGAACAGGCCCTAGCACCCTGAATCAGTGAGCTGTGGCAGTTACCAAACTTCTCAACCCACAAACACCAAAGACAACAGAGAAGGTTAGTGGGAAAAACTGTGGGGACAGAGTGAAAAGAGTTCCCGGCTTGGCCGCCACCCCAGAGGAAGCAGAGGTGGTGCATCTCTGAGGCAGCTTCCAGAGCTACAGCTGCAGTTGCTTCTGGACCCAGGCCCACCTGGTGGGAGGAATTAAGTGGCAGATCAGAGCAGGAGTGCAGAGCCTGCTTGGATCTGAGTCACAGTCCAGGTTGGTGGTTCTTGGGGGAGGAGGAATGCTGGTGTGGCAGAGCTTGCTGTGCAGAAATAGCTCTGAAAACACCAGTGCAACCCCTCAAGCTTGGAACAAAGTACTCTCTACTCTACAAGCAGTAGACGAAAACCTCAAGGGTCAAGTAGTTAGCTGGAAACATTGCCAGGCAGCAAAAACAGACTCAGACTCTGGAATCTTTCTTTGGTGACAAAGAAGACCAAAACATACAGCCAGAAGAAGTCAACAAAGTCAAAGAGCCTACATCTAAAGCCTCCAAGGAAAGCAAGAACTGGTTTCAGGCCATGGAAGAGCTCAAAAAGGGTTTGGAAAAGCAAGTTAGAGAAGTAGAGGAAAAATTGGGAACAGAAATGAGAGTGATGCAAGAAAACCGTGAAAAACAAGTCAATGACTTGCTAAAGGAGACCCAAAAAATATTGAAGAAAATAACACCTTAAAAAATAGAGTAATCCAAATGGCAAAAGAGCTCCAAAAAGCCAATGGGGAGAAGAATGCCTTGAAAGGCAGAATTAGCCAAATGGAAAGGAAGGTCCAAAAGACCACTGAAGAAAATACTACCTTAAAAATTAGATTGGAGCAAGTAGAAGCTAGTGACTTTATGAGAAATTGAGATATTATAAAACAGAACCAAAGGAATGAAAAAATGGAAGACAATGTGAAATATCTCATTAGAAAAACCACTGACCTGGAAAATAGATCCAGGACAGATAATTTTAAAATTATTAGACTACCTGAAAGCCATGATCAAAAAAAGAGCCTAGACATCATCTTTCAAGAAATTATCAAGAACTGTCCTGATATTCTAGAGCCAGAGGGTAAAACAGAAATTGAAAGAATCCACCGATTGCCACCTGAAGGGGATCCCAAAAAGAAATCTCCTAGGAATGTTGTCAAATTCCAGAGCTCCCAGATCAAGGAGAAGGTGCTGCAAGCAGCCAGAAAGAAACAATTTGAGTATTGTGGAAGCACAATCAGGATAACACAGGATCTAGCAGCTTCTACATTAAGGGATCGAGGGGCTTGAAATATGATATTCCAGAGGTCAATGCAGCTAGGATTAAAACCAAGAACCACCTACTCAGCAAAACTGAGTATCATGCTCCAAGGCAAAATATGGATTTTCAATAAAATAGAGGACTTTCAAGCTTTCTCAGTGAAAAGACAAGAGCTGAACAGAAAATTTGACTTTCAAACACAAGAATCAAGGGAAGCATGAAAAGGTAAATAAAGAGAGACTTGCTAAAGTTGAACTGTTTTGTTTACGTTCCTACATGGAAAGATGATGTGTGGGGGGATGATAGAAGTGGGGGCAGATAGGGGGAGGAGGTAATCAAAAGCAAACACTTTCGAAAAAGGACAGGGTCAAGGGAGAAAATTGAATAAAGGGGGATAAGATAGGAAGGAGTGAAATATAGTTAGTCTTTCACAACATGAGTATTGTGGAAGGGTTTTGCATAATGATACACATGTGGCCTATGTTGAATTGCTGGCCTTCTTAGGGAGGATGGGTGGGAAGGGAAGAGGGGAGAGAATTTGGAACTCAAGGTTTTAAATGCAGATGTTAAAAAAAAGTTCTTGCATGCAACTAGCTAATAAGATATACAGGCAATGGGGCATAGAAATATATCTTACCCTACAACAAAGTAAGGGAAAAGGGGATGGGGAGGAGTGGGGTGACAGAAGGGAGGGCTGACTGGGGAACGGGGCAATCAGAATATATGCCATCTTGGAGTGGGGGGGAGGGTAGAAATGGGGAGAAAATTTGTAATTCAAACTCTTGTGAGAATCGAGCACTGTCTGGATAATTGCCAACTCATAACAGGAGGGTCTTTCTGACCAAATAATCTCTTCTGATTCCCTGTTCCTTCATTTTAAAAATGGAGATGATATTCCTTACATTGACTGAACCAGAAGCTTCTTGTGAAGAAAGTGCTTAGTAAATTATAATGTGCAATTAAAAAAAAAGAACTGTGGAACTGATTATGTGACATGGGAGACAGAGGCACAGGACTGCTCAGCATGGTGTGCCCACATCAGAGAAGGTACTGCGCTCCATGAGCAAAGCAGAATTAAAGAAACACAGGATGAGCAAATTTGGAGTATCTACTCCAAATGTTCACATGGATTATTTGGACCCAACCTGTGGTAGAGTTTTAAGAGCTCATATTGGTTTGATCAGCCACAGTTGAACACACTGAAACTTGACTCTAGCATAGCGATGTCATTTTGGTCCTCTTTGAGAACGAAGGACAACAACCAACCAGTTCTGGGTCATAGATCCAGGGCTGATTGAGGAGGGACCTTTGCCTAGGGGAGGCATTACAGAGTAAGGAGGATTTGTAAAGCCCAAGGCTGTGTACTAAGCAAGAAGTAAGCAACAGCTGTGTGGTTCTGACTCAAGAGTGGAACAGGATCTCAGTTTCAGCATCTAGCTCTATCTGAAGCCTGCAACAGAATAAACAAGGCAGGAATCCCAAACCAAAGGGGAGCCTGAATTCTATCTGAACCAGCAAAGGTTTCCATTGGCTGATAATGGATGAGTCCAAAAGCTATCTTCTGGAATTCGAACCTGGGCAAGTCAGTCTAAAGGAATGTTGCACAGATCCAAATCCAGCTCACGAATGTGCAGAACTCAGACTGGGAGGGTAACCCTGAATCAGACAATTTTGTGATCACTGAAAGCTTGCAGGTCCCCAGTCTGAGCTATCCCTGAGTTCCTTAAATAATATAACACTTAATACCACCCCCTTAGCCATCAAAAGCAGAAGTACTGGCCCAAATACTTCTTCCATAAGTGCTCAGAACCTGGCCCTAACATAAAATCTGAAATCAGAAAGTAGACTGAAAAATTAAGCAAACAAACAAACAAACAAAAAAGAATCCCACCACAAAAAGCTATTATGGTGACAGGGATACTAAAGACATAAAACCAGAAAAAAAAACGACTCCAAAACATCTAGAAGCAAAGTTTCTTGGACAAAAATTTAACCAGAATTTCTGGAAGAGGTGAAACAACAGTTTTTTAAGAGTTTAAAATGATTTCATAAATGAAATTAGAGCACTAAAGGGGGAAAATGAAAAATAAATGAGGGCTAAGGAAGAAAAAACTGAATTAACAGACAGACATAAGAGTTACAAAACCTTGACCATGCAACAAACTCCTTGAAAATTAGAATGGACCAAACAAAAGCCAATGACACCACGAGACAGCAAGAAATATTAAAACAAAGTCCAAAGATTGAAAAAAATAGAGCCAAATATAAGGTATTCCATAGCAAAAACAACTGACCTAGAAGACAGATCAAGAAGAGATGAGTCACTGAATTACCTGAACACCATGACCAAAAAAAAGCCTAAATATCATATTTCAAGAAATCATATAAGAAACTATTCGTTTTCTCTTAGAACCAGCAAACAAAGGGAATAGAGAAAATCTACTGGTCATTTCCTGAAAGAATCCTCCAAATGAGTTTTCCAGGAACATTATAGCCAAAATCCAGAGCTTACAGGTCAAAGAAAAAACAATGCGAAGCAGTCAGAAAGAAAAGAAAGAATTCAAGTCCCAAAGAACCAACCAGGATCGCACAAGTTTAACAGCCATCACTACAAAGGAACAGAGAGCTTGAAACACCATATTGCAGAAGGCAAAAAATGTAGACTTACAACCAAGACTAACTTACCCCATAAAACTGAGTATAATCTAATGAAGAAAAATGGATGTTGAATGAAATAGAGAACTTCCAAGCATTCCTGATGAAAAGACCAGAGATGCATAGGAGAGAAGATAATAAGCTTTTATATATTGCGTATTATGTGCTCGGTGTTTTATTAAGTGCTTTACAAATATTATCTCATTTGATCCTCACAACCACCCTGTGAGGTAAGTGCTGTCACCCCCATTTTATAGTTGAGGAAACTGAGGCAAACAGAAGTTAGATGACTTGCCCAGAGACAGCTATTAAGTGTCTGAGGCTGGATGTGAACTCAAGTTTTCTTGCCTCTGGGTCTAGCACTCTATCCACTGAGCCACCAGATGCTTCTAGAATAAAAATTCTCCGCTATGGTCAAAACTGTGTACTCTGAAGTTTGAACCCAGAATTCATGAGAAATGTAGAAAGGTAAAAATGAGTAAACATGAGGGGCTAAACAAGGATAAAATGTTTACTTTCTAATATAGAGAGATGATACATGTATCCCTTCAGAACCCTCATCATCTGGGGAGTCTAATTAGACAAGTGGCCTGAAAGTGTTTCTGTTATGTTTTGAAGATCTTAAAAGAACAACGGAAAGGGAAGGGAAAAGGAATGTACTCAGAAAGGGAAAGGAAGGATGGGGAAAATTATCTCACATAATTAGGGCACACAAGTAGAAGTTTATAAACAAGAAGTTTATAAAGTAAGGGGGTGTTGTGGGTGACACTTGAACCCCATGCTCATCTGAACTAGTCAAAGGAGGGAAGAATATATATGCAAATGGTTGGGTGCAGAAATATATTTCACTCAACAAGGAAGAAAAGGAGTGAAGGGAGGGGGCAGGGATGTGCTGCAGCCAGCTTGTAACAGTTCACTAGAGCTGATTATTAAATTTTCAGTGTGATTATTTACACCTAGGTAAGCAGCAAATATTACAAAACAGGGATTGATTTATTGTTTTGTTGATTGTCTAGGCATAATGGGAAATGTTATTAATGAAAATTAACCTTAAAAGTATAACAAGTGTATCTTTTCCTTTCTGAGGGAGCCAGTTGTTAAATATTTACCAGCACACTACTGAGTAGGTAGAGGAATAACAGAAGGATTAGTCTTAGGCAAAATAGGCTCTAAGGATGTACAAAAATATTTATAGCAACTCTTTTCAGTGGCAAAGAATAGAAATCTGAGGGAATATCCATAAATTGGGGAATGGCTAAGTAAGTTATGGTATATAAATGGGATAGAATGTTGTTGCTGTTTGTCCTTCATTTCAAAGAGGACCAATGACATCACAGGATGATGTCTTGACTCCTGCATGAATTGGATTTAAGTGAAGCAGAGTTGCACGAAGTCATCAGCCTCACTCTCTCTTCCAGAGTCACTGAAATCGGGACTGGTGATCAATAGCCCAGGATACAGTGGATGACCTTGGCATTTGATGTCTGACCAAGCCCTAAGCACTCCATAGAGCCTGCTTCAGCCTCCTTATGGCTATTGGAACAAATTGTTCTCATCTGCCCATTTCCACCGGAAAGTCTTCACATGCATACGGAAGATACCCCCCCCCCAACTCATTGATGGACTTGTGGCCCATTGGTTTCCCTCAACCTGGTTTAGCCCATCTGCTGAGACAGTTGGCCCCTGCACATGCTACAGCTTCTTAGCGCCACAGCTGAGTGTTGAGCGCCAGGCAGACACCAAAGGTGGACTAGCAGGCCTGAAAGGTCTTGGCAAGCCCTCACCCCAGAGGTGATAGTCCTTCTTGAACAACCACACACCCCTAGATGTGACAGAATACTACTATGCTGTAAGAAACAATAAAGGGGATAGTTTCGGAGAAATCTGGAGAGATTTTAATGAACTGATGCAGAGTGAAATAAGCAGAATCAGCAGAACAATTTATACATTTAACAACATTGTAAAGACAAATGACTTAGAAAGATTTAGGCACTTGGATCAACACCATGAACAACTACATTCCAGAGGACCCATGATGAAACCTGCTAGCCACCTCCTTACAGACAGGTGATAGGCTAAGTTGTAGATTAATACACATTTGTCTGGACGTGGGCAATGAGGAAATCTGTTTTGCTTGACTATACATGTTTTTTAAAAGGGGGTTTGGTTTTCTTTATTTCTCAATTGGCGGTAGGAGGTGGAAGGGAAAGATGAAAAAGATTTTTGTTGATTAAAAAATAATTAAAAAAAACTAAAAAGGAAGCAATTGTCAAAAGCTATTTGCCACTGGTTAAAAAAAAAACTGAGAAAACAATCAGTGGAACAGATTAGGAACAAAAGACAGAAGTAACTGAACATAATAGAACCGTGTTCAAGAAACCCTAGGACTCAAACAACTAAGATAAGAACTCATTATTCAATAAAAACTTCTAGGAAAACTAGAGAGTGGTTTAACAGAAATTAGGGTTAGACCAAACTCTCATATTAAATACTACAAGGAGGTCCAAATGGATTCATTACTTAGATATAAAAAGTCGTATCAAACAAACCTGAGAGGAATGGAATTACCATTTGTAGCTATATATATAAGGCAAAAGTTCTTGACCAAATGAAGGACAAAGAACATCACAGGAGATTAAATGGCAATCTGAACTTCATAAACATTAAGAAAATTTTTACATAAACAAAATTCAAGTCAATGAACATTTATTAAGAACCTACTATGTGTTATACTGTGCTAAGGGTGAGGGATACAAATGAGAAAAAGGCACAGTCCCTGCCCTAAAAGAGTTTATAGTCTCACAGGGGGAAGACAATACACAAAAGGAAGCTGAAAAGTGAGGGGATGGGGAGCCCACCCAGTGGGTACCTCACAAAAGGGCACAATGATCAGTGGAGCAGAACTAAGCAGAGCCTCTGAAGGAAAATGGAGTTACCTGGAAAATTGTGAGGCCATTAAGAAGGCCTTGGGAGGAATTTACTGCTCTACTATCCAACCCTCCAATCAGAAGGGAGAGGGAACGGGGGAGTTGAGAAGGGACTGAGTATGAAAAACTGAGTCAATTCTGGATGGTGGTAAGATTTCTGGTGATCAGCTTATCCTGGGGGAGGTACAATGTTCACTGGAGTAGAAGCCAAGCAAAGCGTCTGATAGACAATGGAAAAAAATCAATGCAAACAGAATTAAAAGAGAAACCATTAACTAGGGGAGGAATCTTTATATCAAATTTCTCTGATAAAAGTCTGATATCCAAGACATTTAGAAAATTGATTTAAATATATAGACAAGAGTCACTCCCCAATATTTAAGTGGTCAAAAAATATAAAGGGGAAATTCTCAAAAGAAAGATAAGCTATCCACAACTATACCAAAAAAAAAAAATGTTCCAAGTCACTAATAACAGAAAGTGAACAAGTCATAAAGAACTCACAAAGAAGAAAGAGCCCTAGGACTGCTGGTTTAAAAATAACTTCTATCAAACATTTAAAGAACAATTAATACCAACATTATATAAATTGCAACAACAGGAAAGGAATCCTACCAAACTATTTCTATGTGGTCTTAACACCTAAAGAAGGGAGAAAAAAACCTATAGAACAATATCTCTAATAAAATGGATGCGAAATATTAAATAAATATTAGTACAAAGGCTACAAGCAACATATTGAAAATTATATATTATAACCAGGTTGAATTTAGGAATGCAAGATTAGTTCAAATATGAGGAAAAATATAAGCATAATTAGTAACAAGATTAATTAATCAATAAGTAGTGAAAAAGCTTTTGACAAAATACTCATTCCTATTTACCCAAAAGCCAAAATGATGCTATAGAGAACATAATAAAAATAGAGGTAAATTAGCAAAGCTGTCCATTGTAAGCACTATTATTTGATATAGTTTAAAACTGTTAGCTATAATAATATGATAAGAAAAGGAAATTGAGGAAATAAGGAAAGAGGAAACACAATAATCTCTTTTTGCAGATAATTTAGAAAATCCTAAAGATTCAACTAAAATTAATTGAAATAATAACTTCAGCAAAGTATCAGGATATAAAATAAACCCACATATCTATGTGGATTTATTTACATTTAT